>NC_140540.1:20996175-21098675 GCF_057382185.1 Mchenga conophoros
TGTGAGTATTTATTACACGGCGTGCTGCGGGTTGCCTGTTCTAACGTTTGAGTCTAAGGTTTATTTTTTAGCACCTGGGCCCTATTTCAGGAAGCCAGTTTAGAAAACTCAGAGTGAAAAACGATACACGGGGTTGAGTAACCCCGAACTGTCCAACTCGGAATATTCGGTTTCAGAAAGGCTGATAACAATTAGTTCAATCAACGCGGAGTTGCTTTAACCCCAAGTTAAGAGCGCGCACGAGGATACATAAAGCCCTGATTAGTGGAGCACAGTCACCATGGAGATGGAGGGAAAGAAGGCGCGGTCAATGTATTTTACAGCGCTTGAGGCCGAAATTCTGATGGCAGTATATGCCGATAACATGCAAATTCTGCGGAAAAAAAGTAACACAGCCTCAGCTGCAAAACAAAGGGAGCATGCATGGCAAAACATAGTCAATGCGTGAGTGTTAATTTAAACATTGATCTAGGGATTTCCACCCATTTAACACGTTATTTTATTATATTTTATTTTATTTTTTATTTTATACATTTGATTTTGTGATGTGATGTGAGCGCAGGTGCAACCCAACAGGCCCCAAACGTTCCTGGCAGCAAGTAAAAATGAAATATAAAAATATAGTCCAAACAGGTGAGGTTTGTATTATGAGCCATAGTGCTTGGTCTGTTTGTCCGATGTAAATCAATTGCAGTTAGAGGCTACATTAATTTTCTTTCTGTAAGCACTTATTGAAATTATCTGAGCACATTACAAGTACATATTTGCTTACTCTGTATGCTCAAATGTGACCCGTTATAGCCAACAGAAAAAAAAGCGGAGGCCGGAAAAACAGGTGGGGGTCCTCCACCACCACCACTCACAGAGCCTGGCCACTTGGCTTCCACATTTGTGATAATGTTGGCAGCATCACATATGATCTTCACAGTGCAGAGAACACAAATTGGCATCCATTACTATAATGCAAAATTTGTTAGTTTGAAATGCTACAGGGAACTATGTACCTGTACATTAATGCTGTGGAAAGACTTCCTGTTCACATAGTCTCCTTCATTTACTGAAGGAGCAATGATTGGAATGTGAGTGCCATCTATACAGCCAATCACGCCTGGGAACCGTGGGAATAAATGTAAAATTTAAGTAGTAGTTCAAGTATCACCACATCATGAATTAAGTTTTGTTCATCCTGATACCTGCAATTTTGTAGAATCCCTCTTTGATAAATCTTGTGGGTCTATGACCGGGAAACACCACAAACGAGTACAGGAGACGTTTCAGTGCAAATGTAACATTCCTGGCTGCCCGACAGACGGTAGCCTTGGAAACGTGCTCAGCGTCACCAATATTATACAGAAAGCTCCCGTTTGCAAAAAACCGAAGTGCAATACAAATAATATGTACAGAACTGAGAGCATGTCCGCGATGTGTCACATGAGCAATATTAGGCCTGAGGAGGTTATTCAAATAAATTATAGATTGTGCTGAAAAACGGTAACGTTCACACAGGAAATCATCAGGAAATGATAAAATGTCCGAACGCGCTCTAATCACTCTCTCCCGGCGGAGTGCTGTGCGGAGAATTTGGGCTCTTCAAGGAAGGGGCACGCCATGTCTGACACTTCCTACAGTCAGGTTTCTGACAAAGAGGCGGAGAAGGTCAGGGTTAGTTGAAGTAAACCTGCGAGGGGGCAGGTTAGCTTCACGGAGTGTGTCGTCATAGTGACTCACTCAGAATTAATCTAAACTCGCTTTGTGAAACCGAAAACCCAGAGTTTTCGTTAACTCAGGGTATACTTACTCAGAGTTTGCACTAAACCGGCTTTCTGAAACAGGGCCCAGGCGGCTCTTTTTTACTTCTCATCCGTAAATAATCTGCACTTTCATGTGATTCAGTTTATTTTGAAAAGTCTCAACAGGATCTTGAGCTTTATTGTGAAAGGTTTATGTGGAACATAAACAAGCGGACATGCGAAGGTGTTACCGTCGCTGTTGCTAACGACAACGCATAAAAACAGGAGCTTGTCCGTCTGTAGTGTGGTTATATTAAATATAAAAGAAAGAGAGAACTTTAAGAAATTAATATAGCCACTACAGTGACCATCAAAACGATGAAAAAATATTGCCGTAAACAGTTTATTTTGCGACACCACGAAACAAACGATAGCGTAAAATGAAACGATAGACGTTTTTATATCCTCATCCGATATATATCGTTATATCGAACAGCCCTACTCGAGTCTACGGATGTATCCGTGTGTCTCCGTGGTGCTGATGCTGTGCTGAGCGAACAGCTCCTGAAGCTTTTGAAGTGTCAGAATGTGGAAAGCTAACAACGTCCCTCTTACCAGTAGGTGAAGTTATTTTTAGCCGATTACAAGTTGAATCTGGTAGTTGGGGTTGTTAGCTAAGATACCGTCATTAAGAAGAGCCACAACTTATGTGTCTATGCGAGCTGATTTGCGATGTGCACCGCTGGCGCGGCCATTTATTTTTTGATGCACTTTCTCAGATTAATTCACTGCGTGTCGTGCCCAGGGCTGGACTGGGACAAAAAAACAGCCCGGGCATTTTGACTAGAGACCAGCCCACCAGGTATTAAAGCCATAAAGTCTTTGAATGAAAACAAACGCTGTTGTGACAGTGATGTACAGTCTTGTTGGTATATGTATGATTTCTATACATTTTACATCAGATAAAAACTTTGGTTGTAAGCTTCAGATAATTATTTAATAACAGCCAGACATTTTAAATTAGAAAAAGAAAGTATTTCTTTGTGCCCCCCTCTCCCTGTTAATGCCCTACCTGGCCCTCCTGGCAAAACTTTGCTAGACCCGCCCCTGCACAGTTACCAGCTGTCAGCTACATAAAAAAGGATCCTGGTGTTATTTGTCTCTCAGAAACAGTTCATAACTTCCCTTCAACTCATTCATGTCACCTAAAAGGTAAACCTGTTTCTCCATCACCTGTTCAGCTCTGATGGTTCAGTAAGGACATCTCGTGGTTTCATCTTCATGTTTCCCTCTCACCACATATCTAAACAGACATCATGACCAGCAGCTTTACAGCTGTGGCTCCAGCAAACATCAGCTGATACTAGAAATTAATATTAAATAAATTCTAACAACAGCCGATCAAGCTTAAACGTGCTGCTTTTGTTTAGCGCAACATCTGCTGGTTTCCTCTTTCTGGCGCAAAGTGGGCGATAAACAAACAAGAGAGAAAAGCCGATCAGCTGATCATTGATCAGTTTCATGATTGAAGTAGCAACAGGAGAGGGAGGGGGAGAGGATGAGAGGAGGAGAGGCAGCTGTGCAGCATAACGACAGAATAAACCCAGCTTTGTGTCTTTTTCCATCCTAGACAAACTGCGTCCCTTCTCAGCTCAACACGAAACGCGTAATAATTTCTCTGAATACGAGATGATTCCATCTTTTTACTGGATGCTTGGCAACGCTACTAACTAACCTTATGAATAAAATAAAGTTCACTATCAGTAACATCATAGCACCCACCCAGCTGTATAGAAACTCCGTCATGCTAGCTAGTACACAGTACGAGTTATTGTAACGGACTGTAAAAAGTCAAGACAACGAAAATAAACTCCACCTAAACTTGGTTTATATCTGACCCACATAGACTGCAGGTCATAACTTCTTACCTGAAGTTCAGTTCACCTGACACTCAGACCGGCGGCCGCCTCGAGTCTCTCCTCCTCCTGCCTCCCCTTTCCTCATCCACCTGCTGGCCTCCACCACTTGTTAATTTTACTGAATCTGTGGAAGCTACGCCATAGCCACCACCAAACAACTGAGTTATTTTTACACACCGGCCAGCATCTGGCCAATCCACCACCTCTCATTGTTTATACCGTTACAAAAAATATATATATCATCGGCCACCGAGCAAATGCCCAATGGCCAGTCCAGCTATGGTTGTGCCATCAGTTAACCCTTTGTGTGCCACAGGTTGCCGACCCCTCATTTATAAGTACTTAAAAACACAGGCAGTCAGGGACACTGATCAAAGGATGAGGATGATAACATGGTGAAGATGTGGGTGAGTATTTTAAAAAGAAAATAATTTAAAATTATTAAATCATTTTAAGAGGTAGCTTAGCTGATAAAAAATATATAGTATCTGCAAATTTTTGTTTCCCCAGTCTTAAAATTGTAAAATTGTTCCTGCTTTTTCCCCCTCCCGAGTCATTTGTTCAACAAGAAGGGTCCAAGGGTAAATGATGGCTGTAGAGTGAGATTTTTGGGCTCTTGGCAGGTTTAAATTTCTGTTTTTCCCCACTTTGGCAGATGTTGACTTCCCCACACTAGCTTTCCATCCATTAAAAATATTATTTCTTTTTGTGGGAAAAAAATCTTTTTTTTCTATAGCAAAAAGCTATATAGAAAGAGGCCTCCCTTTAAGGGAGGAAAGACCGCTTGGACTAAGGGAGTCCCTTAATCCAAGCGGTCTTCCCACAACAGTTTCATACTACTACTACTACTAATACTAATACTAATAGTATTAGTAGTAGTAGTAAATAAAAGCCTTTTATGACAATAAATAGTTTATAGCAGAGAAAGAATTTTTTTTTTTATCCAGACACAACCTTTTCATTTTATTTTTTTAATATCACATATACCGCGGCTAGTTTAGATTTTCGCGATGTAGTGCATATAAACCTTTAATAAAAATGCAATTATTGAATACAGAATCTGACAAACTGTTATTTGCCTACACCTGTAGGATGGGTAAGCGTTTCGGTAAACGGAAAGTGAGCAGAGTGTTTCATGAAAAGGAGTTAGCTTCAGTAGAAGTAGCACAGAGCTAACTATGCTAAGCTACCCTCACAGCTGCGTCTAACGCCTTCCTTGTGCTGGCTCTGATCCCTAATGAGCCCTCCGTGACTAAGAGTACTGGTTAGCTGGTAACACCTGTGTGACTGCAGTTCCCTGGCTCACCTTGAAGTCTCTTTTCTACCTTCTGTCCTGCCTCAGATGTGTAAGGACGGTCCAGGCCGAGAGCACGTGGCTGATCTCATTTCCTGCTGCTGCCGTCTGTCTCGTGCTCCAGGTAAAATCTGTAAAAACATGGCGGCCTGAAGTACGAGATACTTATGCAACAGGTACCATCAACTCCCTGCTCATATAAACAATAGAGGGGAAGGGACATATCTCGACGAGTATTTAAAACGCACACATTTGACCGTCCTAATAAATCCAGGAGGAGACTACTTATGTTGTAATGTTTTATTTTGTTTGTTTTGCTCTTCTTCTACTTCTTTTTTTACATCAATAATACAAGAACAACTTTATTTATCCCAAAATGTGGAAGGCCAGCCTATGATTTAAAAAGGCCTAGTTTAAATAAAGTAGACAATCTCAATAAAAGGACTCAGTGAGTTAGAAAAAAAAGAAGGATACAAAGAACAGGACACAACAAATAAAATAAAAGAGTTCCGTAAATAAAAATCTAAACATAATTACAATAAGGAGTAAGGTGGACACATATCATAATAAGTGTTTTAATAAGTGTGTTTTTTGGTTGTTTTTTGAATGCTCTTCTGCATTCTTTGGCTGCAATGAGTGGATATCTGTTACAATTGACAGCAGTCTGATCCATCTCCTCTCACCTCCGACATGTACAAGTCATTTTCTCCCAGCTCACTGAATATTTTCTTTTAATTCATTCTCTGTAAACCGTAGATATGTCTGCTTGAGCAAATTCCAGTAGATCAGCAGTTTCTGATATACTCAGACCAGTCTGTGAGGCACCCACCGTCAACCGTGTCACACTCAAAATCACTGAAATCAACTTTCTTTCTTTCTTTCTTGCATGCCGTACCTAAATGAGTTGAGTTGCTGCAATGTGACTGGCTGATTAGATATTCATCTCAATGAGCAGATAAACAGAAGTAACTAATGATGTTGTCTGTAAGTTTATTTTTACATTATCCAGAGCCACAGTTATTTGGATGACTTCTGCATGCTGAGGATTTCAAGCATTGTGAATGAATAAAGGTATAAAATTCACTAGAAACTATGGAAATAGCTGAGGGTCAATATGTGCTGGTGGAGGACCTCCAAGTTCCATACTTAATGTGTCTGCTCCAGTGCTCAAGCAGTCTAGACCAGTATATACTGTACATAAATATTGTTATCTATGTGGGAACATCAGTGAACAGTGTAACTAAAGATTAAAGTCATCTTAAAAAGTGGGATCAATAAAAAGTAAGAAGAAAATAACTTTTAGACTGAAAGCTTAACAGTTTAAAGGATATCTTCCCTTTTCTAGAGTAACACTTACAAAAGCGAGCAAAACTATAAACTTAATAAATATGACATGTGTTTAATCATGATGGGTTTTTTTTTAACCTTTGTTGTATTATTTTCAGTGTTGTGGTATAAATTAGTGGATTAATTGATTAGGATGAAGCAAGATTATTTGGCAACGATCTAGCAAATGACCAAATATTACATAGTTGCAGCTGTTTTTGTTGTTTGGTTATTTTTATCGGCTTTGATATTTTAAAATATGATTGATTTGTGATTGTATTGTTAGTAGATTGTAATTTACACTTTCCCCCCCACTATATTCTCACAGTTTACTTCTGTAACTGACGCAGAAATAAATAAAGGAATGTAAAAGCAACTAATATACCTATTGTGCCACAACCATTTCAGCATGAAATAAAATGTAAACACAGATGTTACTAATGATGGTCATGTGGTAGTTCTGTTGTATTTAGGTACAGGGCGTTAATTAATGGAAAAACCTGTATTTACCTACAAATGGGTCGTAAAAAAAACTTAAATACACTTCAGCTGATACAGCAACAAAAATAATAATCTGCAGCTCTAGAAGTTTATGCAGATTTTTTTTATTTGAGAATAGAAGCTTTAAATTAACTCTGCTAGTGCCACACAGTTACATTCATTTCAAGATTCAGCTTTCAGACAAATGAAGATCAGATGAATTGAATTGAGTGTGACTTAAACCCACATGTTTTATGTGTATTTAACCCCGTATAAAGGGCCAGCTGACTGTGGGAGGTAAGGTAGATGGATGGACAGATGGATGAGGGTTTTTCTGTTAATCATTAATAAAGTGGATTAGCCCCAGTCTTCTGTAAATATGATGAATGCATCCACGGCTTCATTAGCTCTGCCTTCTCACAGCGCTGCTTTATTACACTGAGGTTGCACAGAGAAAGCCTGGGCGTTTTTCTCCACTTTTTTACCTGAAACTCTGGACATGGTCTCTCTGATCGATCTCATCTCTTTCTGGACTTGTGTGATGGAGGGAATAGCACACAGCGCTTAAGGATTTATTTGGTGTCTGAGGATTTTTTCACACAGCAGACTAACTTCACTTTTTTCTTTTACTTCTTTTCTTTTTCTTACACAATGCCGATGAAACGCAGCAGTGAAAGTTCAACCAGAGATGGCGTGTTTCTTATTCGCTCTTTAACCAGAACATTGTGCAACTCGCCAAAGGAAACATGCTCAGACTTTAACGGGCAGACGCACTTTCATCAGGAGGACGACTGTGGGATTAAATCAGGTAACAGAGCAGCCACGTTCAGTTAATGCTGGAGGTTCAAACTGTTTATCCTTGATTTTATGTAAAATTTCTCAGGTTTTTTTGTTTTCTTTATATGCTTCAATCAGAATCTTTACGCATGTTCCTTTTGACTCATTTTCACTTCAGCTCTGGTAAAACACACTCTCTTGTGTTTGGTTACTTTACAAACTTCTCAGGCCCACACATTATTATATGTGTTCACATGTAATAATGATGATAACAACAAAAGGAAAAGAGGATATAGTAAAACCGAGGGAATGTAATTAAGGAATTAAGCTCAACAACAATCATCTGCAGCAGTCTTTTCCCATTATTTTCATTTTGCACAGACTAGATATGAACTTTTCTTCTGGTTTTACAGAGTTCAACAGAATTTTCTGACTCAGGATGAATATCCTGAGTCAAAAACCAAGTCACCTTTATTTACTTCTGAGATTTCGGGTTTAGCAGATGTGAAAAATCAGGTGAACTCAAGCAGAAAGCCTCAGATATTAAGATAAAACAAAACAGACACATTGAAGTTAAAGTAGAGATCCAATTAAACAGCAGGAAAACAAACCAACAAAAGACAAACAGCAAGAAATGGAAATAATACCCAACATAATGGAGAGATGATAACCAGAAAACAAAAAAGACTTAAATAAAAGCATCTGAAAGGCAACATCACATTATAATGGAGTGAGAAAGTTTATAATAAAAATTAGCTTTAAAAAGTGATTTTTTAATAATTTAGATTTTTATTTTCCCAAACCTTGTCAAGCAGGTTATTTCAGAATATAGAGTTCTTCATGGAAATGAACATGGAAATCTTGACTGTGGGACAGCTGGAAGGGTTTTACCTGAGAATCTGCGGTTTATACAGTATTTGGTTTCTGATATCCACCTTGAGTTCGGACCTATGTGTGCTTTAAATAGTAGAAAATTAAAAGCATATGAACGATGCAATAGTGTCTTCTATAGCCACCACGAACAAGAACTAAAACATTCTGAGGTTGGAGGTGTGAGAGAAGAGGTTGCTGTCAAGCCTTGAGATAGAAGAAAGAAAAGAAAGAAATTAACTGATTTTATTCTAGAGATTATTTTTGGAGGAATCAAACCTGGACAACTGTTTTCATGTGTGTTCAAGGATAAGATGAGTCAAACCAAACCTCTAAAATTTCTGTCAGCAGGCTGGGGCAGGGATAGCTCAGTAGGTAAAGTGGTCGCCCCATGATCGGAAGGTCGGCGGTTTGAATCCACTTAACGGCTACCCTGAGGTACCCCTGAGCAAGGTACCGTCCCTACACACTGCTCCCCGGGCGCCTGCTTAGTGGGCTGCCCACTGCTTCACTGAGTGAATGGGTCAAATGCAGAGAAAAACAAGTAATTTCCCCATGGGGATCAATAAAGTATCCATTATTATTATTATTATATTCATTCACAAAGGGCCAAGGGAACTAACAGGCTTGGTGGGGTTGAAAACACTTAGGATTTTTGGGTAACCTAGGCTCTGTGTTGTCTTTGCATCAATGAAAAGAGAGGTTGTGATGCATAATTTGGTCGAATGAAATAATATAAATAGAGAATAAAACAGGACCTACAATTGAACCTTGCGGTACACCACAAGCTATGTGAAATTCAATTACAGACATTGTTTAACCAAAAAACTGTGTGATGTAAAATCCCTCTAAGAAAAGTGAATGAATCCTCTGTGCCTCCAAAAATAGTGCTTAAAACATACAGAACTATTTAGTGTGAGGATTAAAATGTATTTTTATTATGCTTTATTACTTAAATTTTTTTAACCAGTACTAGTCGTTTCACTTACTATATAGTGAACCATTGTTTTTCACTTTTCTTTAACCTCTACCTGCTTTCTATCATAAAACTCTGCTATCCAGTTTGGAGATGTTGTTGTATGAACTCCTAAAGCATCGTTCTAAACATAAACAGTGTCATCGTATCTAACATAACCTGCACTGTGTTGTTTTGACTGAGTACTCATACAATTCTTTTGGCTTTTTAAACAGTTTGCCTTGTTATGATTAGCTACAGTGATCATCTTCTTTCATTCTTTCTGTTTTCCGTCTTTACAGTTACAGTCTGGCATTAAAACTATTCAGGTTTGTTTCTTTTCTTCCTCTGGAGTGTCCTTTGTTCTTGCTTGTTGGGAAAAACATTCTTTAGAGAAAAAATCCTTCAAAAAGCAATTAAAACGTCCCCACTGAGCACAATAACAAGTCAAGATGCAGTTACAGTAAATGTCTTTGAAAGGCTGCTATGCTGCGCTTCAGAAAGTTAGTTTATTATTGGATTTGCTTTAAATTTCCTCATGTAATTTACAGTTTACTGTGTACACATCAGCGAACACATCATCTGAGAAATGATGACAGAAAATCACCTTCTTAAGGCTGGAAATAAGAAAACTGTCCTCATTCCCATCAAGAACCAGTGTGGATTAAAAAAAAAAGAGATTTTACAAGGAAAGCCTTGAAGCAAGGATAAGATGAAATGCTGGAACTGAAATAAATCATAGAATTGCATGAAAGATATTTCATTAGTGAAGAAAAGTAATAACTATGTTCAGACAACACCTCAGATATACAGGAAATCAACTGATTCAAGGTCCTGACAGTTAATAGTCACAGGATATTTTTACAGTGTTTTCATCCTTTAAGCTCGCTGTTAGGATGGACGAGGAGGTGGTGTTGGGCTCATTATAACCCATATGGAAAAGATATATATATAAATCTTATAAAGTTTGTATCTGTCTTGTGTGTATGAAAAGCATACAAGAGTGAAAACAGATATAAGATCCCTTGAAAAATTATATAATGAAACTTGTTTTGGATACTTACTAAAACAATATATGAAAGTAATGAGAAAGTGTCCACTTTAATAAGTAAATCATATAAATTTTTACTATTTCTTTTCCATATGGGAAATTTTAACTTAAACTTAATTTTCTGCAGACTGAGATTAAATCTAACACAACTCTTTTTTTTTTTTTACCTTTTATTTATTTATTGTTTTGTTTGGGGCATATTCAGATTTGTTAAACATTATAGCAGAGGACCAGACGATTTGCTGACCCATCTTCAGAATTGTTCTGCAACAGTACCTACAGTAATAACGAATAAAATGAAGCTCTTACAAAGGGGAACAGAGTCGATGTGTTATTAAAAGACTAAATGCAAGACTAACTCAGTCCTTCTTATCAAACAGCTAAAACCTTAAAGTAAAAAAGATTCTGTAAATTTGTAATTAATCAAAATTAAAACCACTTTTTTATGTTCAGATATCTTATGTACTATGACTATAGTATACAGTATATGTAAATTATGGCATACATTTTTCACATTATGCCACTCTGCCCTGTATTTGTTTGTATCAGAAGCGGAGGAAAGTAATGAGACGCCGTCGTCTGAGGAAGATCAAGACCTGGTGGACTTGAACTCAGACCTGAGCATCAAACAGAGTATTCCTTCCTCCAGGAAGACCATCAGTCAGATCATCAAGGACAAGAAAAAACAGACCCAGCTCACACTGCAGTGGTAAGAGTATTAGTGACACACAGTATGAACACTAACTACCTGCTAGTGTTGGTTGTGGCCGTGTTTATCCCTCTATCTATCCCTCTCAGGGGTACCTCAGGGTAGCCGTTCAGTGGATTCAAACCACCGACCTTCTGATCATGGGGCGACCACTTTTACCTACTGAGCTATCTCTGTGGGTCTGAGCAGTAGAATATAAGATGCATAATAACAAACAGCACTTATTTGGATGATAAAAATATCTCCTTTATATGGAGTAAACAGCGCAGGGCCTAAAGCTGATCCCTGTGCTTTATAAAAATAACATTATAAAACATGATACTTGATATAAACATAATCTTACATATTCCCAGTTTCTCACATGTACACAATTCTTGTTTGATTCAAATAATTTTCCTTTGGGGTGATTTTTTTTTCCAAAACCAAAAAGTAAGAAAAAGGTTCAGTAAGACATCAGAAGAAATTAACAAGTCAGAAAATAAATTCCTCATGAAAAGATTTACTATTATTTGCAATGCACTAAAACAGCCATCAGGAGTGGTATTAGTACTCTTACTTTTTCCATTCTACATGCGTCATATTAAATTCTTCCTGCTCTTTTGACTTTTTTTTCATGCACTATTTTCTTATAGGTCCCAATAAAGCTGTACTTTTTGTTCAGTGTATCTGGATCTAACATTTTAGATTACTGTTTTTTTCCTCTTTGTTATTGAGCCAGAGGTTTATTTGAATATGCTGCAATCAGTGAACGTTTCAAGCGTTGTTCTGATAACTCTATGAGAGAGATTTTGTGTGTGACAGGCTGGAGGAGAATTACATAGTGTGTGAAGGAGTGTGTCTGCCTCGATGCATCCTCTATGCCCACTATCTGGACTTCTGCAGGAAAGAGAAGCTGGAGCCGGCCTGTGCTGCTACATTTGGAAAGGTGTGAGGTGTATTCTCATTTATTCTCTTCATGTGTTTTATGCACTGTTTAGTTAAAGATACAATAAGATTTTATGTGTCTTTAAAAAAACTTAGAAGTCCCAGTTTTTACTTACTAAACCTTAAAGGCACCTTATTACAAACTTTACACATCCGGTTTATACACATTACATGTATTTTAAAGTCACTGTAGACTGTTGATTGATTTAATGAATTACAACATTAAAATCTGACATAAAAACAGTAGTTTTGTGAAAATGAACTTGTGATTGATCTTACCAAAAGATTTCACCTTCTCAGACAATCCGACAGAAGTTTCCTCTCCTGACAACAAGAAGACTCGGCACCAGAGGACACTCCAAGTAATGCAACATTCACCTTCTAATGCGACACACAATGAATAAATAATACAACACAACATAACAGCATTTCCTTCAATAAAGGTTTGGTTAGTGTTTGACATTATTACCTATTTTATTTTTTAAAGATATCATTACTATGGAATCGGCATCAAAGAGAGCAGCGCTTACTATCACTCTGTTTATTCTGGAAAAGGTTTGACCAGGTACCTTTAAAAGCTTCTCACCAATTTCTTTATTCCAACAATCACGTACTGTTTTCTTTACATCTACAGAAGCTTTCATTTCCTTACATTACCTGATTTTTCCACCAGTTTACTGTGTCCATTATTATTCTATTAGGAGATTCTGAATAATGTATAAATAAGATCATCTCTGAATGTCAAATAATACCGTTGTTATGTTTGCATTTATTGTTTTGTTCGTATTTTATTTGATCAAATTCACACTTTTCTGAATTTTGAAAAAACTTCCATCTGAATGTAAAATCCAAATACTTCTGCTTTGATGACAGGTTTTCAGGGAGCAAGCTCAAAAATGAGGTAATATTCACTTTTAATTTCAATTATTGAAAATCCATTCCAACATATTACACAGGAATTTAGAGGAATTTGTCATTTTTATTATGACAAACTAAACAGAAATAAATCAGAAATATAAGTTTTATTAATTTAGGCTTCATTAAACGTCTTAAGCTCTGTGACAGAACTGCTGTGAGTTCACTGAACTCATTGAAGTAGTTTTATAAAGCAACATCACTGACATATTAGTAAATTCATAGTTTCAAATCACAATAAAAACTTTTCAGTAAATGTAATATCTTCTGTAATGTATTTTGCAGGGTGGCTTCACCAGGAAATACTCTTTGAGCTCTAAAACTGGAACGCTGCTCCCAGACTTCCCCAGCGCCCAGCATCTTCTCCTGCAAGGAAACATTTCCAGAGAAAAGGTTTGCTGATGAATCGCTTTCTATAAAATGGTATAGCACACGTAATTATGTAATTACCCCCAACAATATAGAGTATTCCAGTTAAAGTAGTTGATTTGGTTACTGTTTCAAGTCTGGTAACTTAATTTTTTATTCTTCAGGTGGACACTCTGATTATGATGTATAAAACACACTGCCAGTGCATCCTGGATAATGCCATAAATGTCAATTTTGAGGAGGTTTGTTTAAATGACTTCAAATATATAAATTTAAACATGACTTCAAGCTGAGTAAGCTCTTCGAATAATCTTTCTTTCAGATCCAGAATTTTCTGCTCCATTTCTGGCAGGGAATGCCGGACCATCTGTTGCCGCTGCTGGAAAACCCCGTTATAGTCGACATCTTCTGTGTCTGTGACTCCATTCTCTATAAGGTTGTAATAAAAACTCTCTTTTTTATTTTGACAGTTTATTATTTGTGAAAGCCGGAACGTTTCTCAAGCATTTCAAAAGTATTGATTTTGCTTATTTACTATAACATAGTTCTTTTTTCTTGGACTCTATTAGAGTAGCTTAGTATGAGTTAAAATCATACTGTTTGAACATTTTTTACTAAACTTTAATGCAGCCCCCCAGTTCCTTGTGTCTAAAACAAGCTGGTTTAGTTCTTTTGTCTTGATTTTGGATCTTGATGCAAACCTAATTACTAGAACTTTGGCCATGTTTAACACGAGAGCCCTTTGCTGTAGCAATATTTATATGTCTGCACATATGAACACCGTAATATGTCCACTTTAAGCTTATTGTGTCTGCTCCAGTATAAGATGTAGAAATTGACCTGCGCAAATTTTAAAATTCAATATCAGTTTGGTAAATTAATAACAATGACGTGGAAAAAAAAGTCTCATTAACATCCCTGAGCAAGAAGGAGTCTTCTATAAACATTGAAATCGTCTCCTCTTGTTCTCATGTAATTTGTCTTTTGTTCTCTCAGGTTTTAACAGATGTTCTGATTCCTGCCACAATGCAGGAAATGCCTGAAAGGTTTGTAACTTCCGCTGTGCTTATAATGTTCATCTGATGTACTTTTGAAAAACAAGCAAACAAACAAGGACTTGTAATATTTTTATAAAATGCAAAATAATGTAAAATGATGCAAAAATAATTCAAAATGGATTCATTGGTCATCCACGGTCACCACTTCATGAAAATTGCATCATATATAAGTATGGACATGTGCATGTATATGTGTAAATATATGTATATTTAGTGGGTATGGATGTATGTGTATTTGTACGTGTGTGCATGTACATGTCTATACTTATAGATATCTATTGCTTACATGGTAATACTAGAAGTATAATAGTTGAAATTTATTACTTGCATACTTCCACAAACCTTATATACACATATACTGTGTATGCGTGTACATAGAACCTCAGCTACTGTTGTATATATTGTATTGTATAATATCTTATTTATTTTGTATTTCTTGACTTTATATTCTTGGTTTACTCTTTGTATTCTTCTTCTAGCTGTACCTGAGCTGTGGTAAAGCACAAATTTCCCCTGTGTGGGATCAGTGAAGTCTTATCTTATCTTAAACTTTCCTCAAGACAGCCTGGATCCTAAAAATATCCTTTTTTAAACTGTAGAGACACGGGATGTAGCTGTTACATTTTAAAATAGTCCGACAGAGATTTTTAAAAATCAGCAAATCTACACATTGAGGATGTTTCTGTTTCCAGTCTGTTGGCAGATATCCGCAACTTTGCCAAACACTGGGAGCACTGGCTGGCCTC
This sequence comes from Mchenga conophoros, assembly GCF_057382185.1. NCBI lineage: Eukaryota > Metazoa > Chordata > Actinopteri > Cichliformes > Cichlidae > Mchenga > Mchenga conophoros. Next base: position 21,011,299 of record NC_140540.1, read on the forward strand.
CTCACTGGAAAACCTCCCCGAATGTCTCGCAGCCAAGAAGCTTCCCATAGCACGCCGCTTTGTTTCATCCCTGAAGAGACAGACCTCATTCCTACACCTGGCACAGGTATAACATTATACAACCAAAGACAGTGTACACCAGCATCTTAAAACAAGCATGCTAAAAACTTCTGGAGGTTTTTATTTTCTCTTTCTGTTAATCCAGATAGCACGCCCGGCGCTTTTCGACCAGGCTGTAGTGACCAGTATGGTGCTGGATATCGACAATGTGGATCTTAGCAGCATTAGCTCGCAGCCTCTTCTCAGCGTAACCGCTAATGGAGATCAGGACCCGGATATCTACTCTGAGTGTAAGATTCAAGCACAGCATCAGCCTCATATTTAAAATGATTTGTACTTTTGTACAGTTTCTGTTGTTCCAGTGAAAAATGAGAACCTTCTGTTAGGAATAACTTTTCTCTTCCTGTTCTCTCCTTTCTTTATTTCCTTTGTTTGCCTAGATGACTCTATTACAGTCTTTCAGGAGCTGAAGGAGCTGCTGAGAAAAAACGCCACAGTGGAGTCCTTCATCGAGTGGCTGGACTCTGTGGTGGAGCATAAAGTCATCAAGGTAAAAGCTGTTCACCTGAGTGTCCCTGTATTTGTGTGGATACCAAAGACTGCATTTCAAAGAAGAATATAGCCATCGTGACATCACTCTTTGGTTATTGAGGTCAAGTTGTGAAGCCTTGAGCATTTTTACATTGCCATTTTTGTGATTTGAAAACAGTCATGACAGGCGAGCAGTAGTTGCTACTGTACTGTCATTAGGCCCAAGGTAAACGGAAGAGTTTGCAGGAGTTTAAAAAGGAGTTTTATCCTCCTCCTGGACATGAATAGACATCAGAATTTTAAAAAATGAACATTACGATTTGTTTGTTAAGACTCCAAACCAACTGTTTACATCATGAATTCCCCTAGATAGTCTTTACTGCAGTCTTAGATAATGATACCAGAAGGCCATTTTCCCATAAACTTTTTGAAACCACAGGATGCGCTCCCTGCTGGCACCAAGACCACCAGGGAAGTGTTCAAGGCACTTCCTAATTAACTTGTCAAACCAGGACGCCATGTCCATCTTTTATATACTGCCTTGTGGTCCTGCCATGAAACCAGAGGATTTTTTTTTCTCTCTTTATGTTTCGATCAGCCTGGTAAACAGAGCGGCCGGTCAGTGAAGAAGCGCGCTCAGGATTTCCTCCTCAGGTGGAGTTTCTTTGGTGCCAGAGTGATGCACACGCTCACACTCAACAATGCTTCTAGCTTTGGTAAGAACATCCGAGAAGTTCGCTCACACCTTATAGTTAAATTAAAATGACAGTGAGTGTAAATTTCACAGCAAGGGGATGAGGAAGCTTTACAGATGCTCTCCTCTGCAGACACACACCAGGGTGTACAAAAAAAAGACCCAAAGTCTGAGCTTTTAACCACCAGGGTTATTTGTACATATGCTGATCTCTTTATTATAAGCTTTTTGCCATGTTTAATATGAGTAGCCACCTTTTTTTATTAGTATATACAGGACTGTGCAAAGGTTTTGAGACATTTCTTTATTTCTTTATGTTTTGCTTGGAAAAATGTTCAGGTAAGAGGAATGGGCTGAAAATGAGTGAAAAAGCAGCCAATGTCCAAAGAAAAACTTTGAGGCATCTTCAGAAAGTCTGGAGAACTGTTGCTCAAGCTTAACTGCTACTTAAAAATTCCCCTAGAAAACCGTCTACGTCCTTGGAAGCAAAATATAAAGGAATGAGAAATGACTCAAGAGTTTTGCACAGTTGTATTTATGCGAGGAAATAAGGAAAAGCTTTAATAGGTCCTGTTAAATGTCCTTTGTTGTTTGCATATCGCTCATGATATTTGTAATATTTGTAATATTTGTGCTGCTCAGATATGAATTTGCCACTGCTTTCTTGTCCATTAGTGAATCTACACACACACACACACACACACACACACACACACACACACACACACACACACACACACACGCACACACACACAGGTCTACTACAAGCTAGCTCTGAGCAGATTGCTACAATAGCACCATAAATTGTAATGGCCAGACTTGCCTTGATTACACACAGTCTTATCTGTAGGTTGTGTGCTCTCTGTTTAAACACTGTGCAGGGGTGTGTGTGTGCGCGCGTGTGTGTGAATAAACACTGACCATTTGGTAGTTCGTTCTCCCTCTCTGTTTTAAAGTCCAGCTGAATCTGTGACTCTGCAGGTCAAACAGAGAGCAGATTGATTTTAAAGATCACACAGCAGATAGAGAAAAAGCATGACGCAGGCACTCAGCTGAAGTCGCAGAGCTTTTGGACTGTGGTATATTTGTAGATACATAAAGTGTTTGTGTTGCAACAGGTTCCTTCCATCTGATCAGGATGCTGTTGGACGAGTACATCCTGTTGGCTCTGGAGACTCAGTTCAACAACGACAAAGAGCAGGACCTTCAGAACCTGCTGGACAAATACATGAAAAATGCAGGTATCAAGCATCATTTCAGCTGCTCAGAGATCCATAATTAACTCAAATTGACTGCAGGTCCACTACTGTTTAAAGAGCGTAATTATTATGGATGTAGTAAATAGATGAATCGAAACCTGGATGTAGATAAAAAACAAACAAACCTGGGGTTACCAGCTTTTTATGCAGGACGCCCTACAGTGCAGCAAAAATAGAATTAATATATGTTTTAGTACATTAATAATGAATTTACATGTATTAATGTGTGATAAAATAAAATTAGAGAGTAACAAGGAAGTTTCTAACCTCAGATATCTTATGTTTTAGTTTCATGACCCATGTGCGGTGTAATACATTTAAACACCCAGATTATTATCAGAGGTTCCTCATGTTATTCACATCACTTTCAGATGCCAGTAAAGCGGCGTTCATGGCCTCGCCCAGTTCCTGCTTCCTGGCAAATCGCAGCAAGGCCACTGCTGCCACGGACCAGCCGGTAAAGAACGAGTCTCTGGGAGAACACGCCTACATGTCTCTGTCCACCAATCAGCAAAGCCTGGAGGGAAAAACTGTCATCTATCAGGGGACTGAAACCTCTGGCTTCACAGTTTCTGGTAAAAGAAAAGACATTTCGGATTTTCTGTCACATTAAAAAAACGTTTTCTACTATCATATAAAATATGTTTTAATCTGTGGTCTTTTGGGTTAATCAAAAAACAATAATCAGCGATACAATACGAACTGTAATCAAAAGGTTTGACAGCTTCATGTCTAAAAAACAGGAATCATACGTAATTTAAATTTGGCTGCTCTTCCCTTCAGGGACATCTGCTATCATTAGGTCTTCTGTAAATCCTCAAATGAGCAGAAGTTTAGGCTTTTTGGGTACATTTCGATGGATAAATAATGAAAGTGCTAAAGTAAACTAGAACGGTTGTACTTAATTACGGACAATTACAAATACAAAATTATTTATATAGTGAAAATAAAGCAGATGTCATATCAGGTGTCCCCCAAAATTATCAGCCCACTGATGTACTAGTGCAGCGGTCCCCAACCTTTTTTGCGCCACGGACCGGTTTGTGCCAGACAATATTTTCACGGACCGGCCTTTAAGGTGTCGCGGATAAATACAACAAAATAAAACTAGTACCGGTAACGAAAAAAAAAAAGATTTATTCATAACACACGTGAAAAAAACGATAACAAAATAACGCTGAAAACCAATAAAAACCCTGAAAACCATACATTTCACATCCGAGTCTCACTCTCGTGGCCCGGTACCAAATAACTCACGGACCGGTACCGGGGTTTGGGGACCGCTGTACTAGTGTGTCCTGCACTGCTGCTCAGTTGAATAAAACAATGTTTTAACAGGTCCGTGTAAACAAGCTCACCTCTAACTTGAGGTATGTTTAGGGAAGCATGCACTCATCGTAAAAATGCTGAAAAGTCTTGATGGTGATGCTGAACAAAAGTGCAATCTATCATAAGTTTAGCTTTTTTCTGAGTAGCACTCTTCTCCACCAGATGAGCTAATGCAACATCCAGCCCTCAGACACACGGGGTTATGATAGATAACCAAGGTTCAGGGTTGTTGTCACTTTAATGTGTTAGAAGCTTGTGATGTTATTGTAAAGGTTACATAACAAAGCCTCTCGGTCTTAACTCTGAGTTCTTTGTTTCATTACCAAAAGCTTTTAAAACTCCTGTAAACCATGTCTGATGTTGGTTTCTTTAGGCCTCTAAGTGTTGTATCCCTCTTCATCCACAATCAGGTCCTCAGATGGACTTCTCTCAGGTCAGCGGCCCCCTCATGACCCCCCCAATCTCTCCAGCGGGATTAGTTCACAGAGGTTCTGTCATCAATCAGGGGCCCATGGCAGGAAGGCCCCTGATGTCCTCTTCTTCTTCCACCACCTGCTCCTCCTCTTCTTCCTCCTGCCTTTCATCTCTCAGTGCTATGACCCAGCCCAGCCCCTGCTCTTCATACACGGAGACCCTGTACCATTGTTTACCTCAAACCACCTCCGGTTATTTTCCTCCAGCCAGCGCCTCCTCAACCCCAAACTACCAAGCTGCTCTCAGGTAGGTTCTTTCATTTTATTTGGTATTTTGCGTTTTATTTATTTACCTGCATTGGAACAAATCTGATAATTACCATTGAGTCATTAGCTACAACAAACTTTTATTGACAGTTCTGTTTAAACTTTCTGCCAAAATAATTTTAATTTGTGTTCCAGGCCTCAGAATCAGTGTCTGGCTTCGGTTCAGTCTCAAGCTTCATCTCTTGCCTGTCACCTGTCTCGGTACCCCTCTTTTAACGACCAGCACCTGAATAAAAACGTGTTCTACAATCATCAACCTGCTCCTGTCCATCACTCATCCGGCAGCACTAACTGCTCCCTGGCACCCTATGCTTCTGCAGTCCGGCCCTCATCTGCCTACACTTCAGGTTCAGATCCAGCTCACAGTGAACAGGGACTTGACCCTCAGGTTGCAGCCCAGATTCTGGATTCAGCTGAGGGGTTTGGCTTTGTGGAGACTGGACTGAACCTTCCTGGTGGTGGATGTCAGGCACAGACGTATTCTGTCACAGGACCAAGCGGTAAGGATTCCCAAACTGTGGCCTCGTCTAAATGCCTTTAAACACCGGTTGCATAAAATCCCTGCAAATGTTTTATATGTAAGTTTTTTTTAGGGCAGATTTTCTGCAAAATGCAGCACGGGCATGCTTTTATATTCAGCCCTATGATGCTCATTTAAGTTCTATACAGTGCTGGCATGATACCAGTGTTGAAAATAGCAATTTTGCAGATCGCTGATGCTGGTACCTGACTTAAGGTCCTCATAAACTGCAATGCCTTGAATATAATGTCTGAGCATCTTAAGCGTCTGAGGTCAAAGTCATCATTGGTGACTACTATGATCCTAATCCTATCTCTAACAATACAGGCTTAGAATGTGTGTGTATTTTGGCAATTAGTGTTCAAAGAAAATAATCATACTAACTGACATCAAAAGCTATTTTTTCCTGAAAAAATTTGCTCTTCTCCAAAGTACAGGGGAACCACCTATGATGACAGATGCTTGTTTTATGCTTGAGTGCGAACCACCGACTGCCTGTCTACCTGCAGAGTGTTTGTAGATGAAGGCAGTGCGCAAAGTGTGTGGTACAAGCAGTCTGTGGGCTACTCTTGATTGTGCTGCTCTTGGTCCTTCACCTAGCTGTGGAGAAGAGCCACATTATAACATACAAAGAGCTGAGGTGAAACTGAGTGTCAAAAACAGTGAAAAATGTCCACTGCTGTATTTAAAAAAAATCTTTGATGTTTTTTGGCTCCTCTCCCACCTCTGGTGAACTGTCCTATGCCAGCCCACTTGTCAACCAAGCAGCATTTGATGGATGCATACATCATCCCTGTCCAGCTATTTGCAGATGAGATTTTAAAGGGCTGCACATTTGTGGTGGGTGAAAGCCCCTCTCTGTTTGCTGTCCACATAGAAAAGCATATGCAGATGGACACATTTGCAGGACTTTTATGCCTCAGAGAGTTTAATAAAAAATCTGTGATTGATTTGATCTTCAGAAACCAGATATGAAAGAATCCAGTATAAAATTTCTATTTATGGATATCGGTCTCTGACTGATAAAGACTAAGCATACTTGTTATAAATTCAGTCTGCACAGAGTGAAAGGGTTTAGATATTTTGTGAATCAACTGTAAATTTGATTTCTTCCACTCAGATCTTTCTGGCTTCATGAGCATCCCTGATGCCAAAGTTTGGAACCAGTGTTTTATGTACAATGATTTTAATGTGTTTAAATGAACTGTAATAACTGTTGTGCACAATAACACCAGATGTCTCAATGTGGGGGATGATGGTGACTACAATTGTAGTGGATCTTTTTAAATGCACCATCAAGGGAAGCACACCCAATTTTCTGCACAGTAAAAAAGTTAAAAAAAAAAGGTTCTTACCAAACTGTACATCATTGGAAAACACTTTTCTCTTTCAGCAGGTTATTATGGGAACAGCAGTTACCTGGAGAGCCAGCGCATGACATCACTGGTTGACCAGCATGTGTCTGTCATCAGCAGCGTTAGCAGTTTGCGTCCTTTCCCTTCGACGTACTCCGAAGTCCACGATCCACTCAACATCTTGGACGAGCCAGGAAGGAAACCGGCAGGAGCCTTTTACAGTGAGGCAGAAAACGGAGCAGGTGAGCACAGAGGAGTAATGGGAGCAGTTTTGCAGGATGGGGAGTAGGCTCATAGGGATACACCATTGGAGACATCTGAGGGTTTTCTTTTGTTACTGTGAGCTGCTAGAGGAGCTACAAAAAAAAAAAAACCCATATAAAACATATAACAAGGTTAGTGTATGTTCAAATCATCTCTGTGAACCACAAGCTCAGACGTCAGCCTGCTCTAAATGCTCTGTTTCAGACGGGGTTTTTTCTACCACTGGAACATCATGATTTTAGTGACGGTGAATTTAGTATTTATTTATTTATTGTCATTGTCAAGAACAATGAAATTGCGTTTGGGGCTTCCATACAACCCAAAAAAAGAGAAGAAAATAATAAATACCCCTTAAAACCCAAGTGTACATATTTAACCCAGTGTGACTCCAATGCAATAAGACAATCCTTAGCAATAATGTTCGTAGAAATTCAGACAAAGACCTGAGAAACATGACCTTTATATGGTCACCTCAGGCTCACAACAGCCACCCACCTGCTGTTCAAAGCCTCTGCTGGGAAGAAGCTGAAGCAGCTCAGACAGAGGATAAACCGAAGGAATACACTAAGACCCAGGATAAACTAAATAAGGATTATTTTTAACTGTCTAAAATAATATCAAGCTAAAAATGTGCAGAGGTCCACTTTAACTTGAAACGACTTGGGAGGATTAACGTAACTCATAATTCGCTAGATAAACACAAATAAAGTGCACAGAAAAGTAAAATATACATGTCATGCACAGTTCAGCTGCACCGTTGTACTTCATGAATATAAGTCCACTTCCACTTCCACGTCAGGGTGGGTTTGTTGGAAGATGTGCACAGCAGTGTTTGACAGCAGTTTAGCATAAACATAAAACTCTGTTAGACTGGTATAGCAGTGATTCTCTATGGATTCTCCCCATTCACCATCTCATAGATTTGGAAGCTTGGTTAAACGTCACTGGCTGAAACAATGTTAGTGTATCACCAAGGAAACTGTGCTATTTGTTAGCAACATGATAGCTTAGTAGTGGTTAGGTGTGTTAACTCACAACAAGAGGACACTAGTTAGAGTTCTGCTGTGTGGAGTTTATAGCTCCAGTTTCTCCTGACACTGAAAAATAAGCTAAGTTAATGCTGTGCATGATTGGATAAAGAAAGCTTTGGTTTGTTTTTTCACTCCTGATCTCCATACGTGACAAAGTTGTTAATGTGACTCGTCTTAGTGTTGCCATAAATTGGCTACATCATGGCACCAACAGACAAAGACAAACCGTGAGATGCCAGCAGCTTTAACAAAACAGCAGTAATTGACTTTCTGTTAATGAGAGCAGGCTGGATTCTTCTCATGACCCCACTGGTGGTCGTAAAGGTACTGCAAGGGATTTAAATCATGTGTTCTTTTTGATCCAGAGGAAACCATTTAAATGGCCATCAGACATTGAAAGAAAATCTCTGAAGCGCAAAAGAAATTTTCATACGAGCAAAAACAATCCATGAAGACACAAAGAAAGAAGGATTCATCTTCATATCCTGTGTAAGAAACTGAAACACGTCTGCTGTCTTTTCCTCAGATCACTCCCTCTCCTCGTCGGGATCTGCCCCCTGCATGTTTGGACTTCCCTCTCAGTTCACCTCGCAGGAATCTTTGCTTTCTCAGCAGCGTGTGACGGCATCCTCTGAGGTCCAGGACCTGGTGTCTTCGCTGCCCCCCATCAACACTGTGTTCATGGGGACAGGAGGAGTGCAATGATGGATCCATCATCCATGGAGCGACGTATGTGCCAGTACTGCTGTGTAGGATGGTTTGGTTTATAAAAAAGCAACAAGCTCAGTGGGCTGACAAAGGGTAACGACATGTAAGATTCTACTAAATTCACTACAGCAAACACCCAAGCTGCAAGGTACAGTATGAATCTTCACTCAGCCACCAGGACACTCCAGCTTGCAGTGCTGATGAAAAACAGTTGACCTCTGATAACAGTTTTATCAGGAAGCCAGCCTTTGATACCTATGCTAACATAAAGATATTTATATTTAACAAGAATCTTATTTAAATATATTTAAATACACGCAGACTGTGCTATCCACCTCGAAACAGTTGTTTCTTCTTCATCCACAACTGTGTTTTTTATTTGGTAATTTTTCCAGATTGGAAATAACAGCAAACACTGCTTTTGTTCCTTCAGTGTTTTTTCTGTGTGCAAGAAGTTGTAAATAAAGCTTTGGAAAATGGAACAGTTTACTTTCCACTGACTACACAGCAAGTGAAAAACACCTGGTCTGCCCTGACTTATTATTCATCAGTCTAGACTTAAAAATGTGAAACATTTCTGCTGTTATCACTGTTTTTTTTTTTTTTTTTTTTTTTTTTAACAATACTCCTACCAGTCATTTAGAGCTAAAGGCTGTTGCCTTGGTAATGGAATTTTTTATGCACCAAGTTTTCTCATTGCCTTATTGTTCTTTTAAACTTTAAACAAATCAAAATTTTACATTTTGAAGAAGAATTAAAATCATACTATGAGAGCAAGGTTTGGAAAGGTCAGATTCTTCTAATTATGACTGTAAGCCTCATTTCAAATAATAGAAATAATAACAGCTCTTAAGGTGAAAGGTCTATCTCATGGAACATAAATATTAATATTTATTTATTTTGTCTGACGCCTAAATAAACTTTAAACATAGTCTGAGCTTATATCTGATTAAAGATGAACATAGGGTACTGACAGGCAAAGTAAATACCGTCATAAGCGTGTGTATGCTAAGTGCAAGCTTAGCAAAGTCTTATATATTTCAGAATCAGAATACTTTATTGATCCCTGGGGGAAATTATTTTTTGTTACAGTGCTCCATTATAAACCAACATAAACCAACATTAACAAGACAGACAATACGCTAACTAAGAATATATATATATATATATTCAAAGGAGCTTGCAAAGAAAATATATATATATTGTACTATGTCACTCAGTCACTTTAAATGTGATCTAACCAGTGTTCGTGTGTTAACACAGATATTTATGCATGTTTAAAAAAAACCAACATTTGCAGGTTGATTAATCCTCAAGGGAACAAGAAAATGTGTGCATCCAATTTTCAGTCCAGAATTGATTGGCTCGGGACCCTGAATACTTTTGCAAAACTCCAGGACACGTGTGTAATAACTGCTGTGATGTTCCAATCTGGTGGACTGAATGCACAGCTGTCATTGTAATTCTTCACTTAAATGTTACTTTTTTGGCTGCATGTTTATTTATTTGCTGTAATAATGGGAACACTGAACAGAACAGATCAGGGAACACTTTGTGCTCTTGTTTGCCTCTGCAGCAGATTGACACCCACTCAACAATAGACCCCAATAGAGTCCTTATCTGCTCTTATTCAAAGACCCTGTGTCAGACCATTTAACACATGACTCTTTAACAGACGAACTCAGAGATTAAAGGACGGAAGCACAATTGAAGACTGCGGCTCGACGATGGGAGCTTTCTATTTGTAATTATTTGCTTACTCTGAGGGACAATGCAGGCAGATACAACTCAGATAAAAATATTTACTGAAAGGTTATGAGACACACAAAGACACACAGAGAGATGAGTGAAGAGGGAAGGCTGGTGGAGGATGTTTGTAAGTATACTGCCAATGGGGAACTCAGTAAAACAGGGTCTACTGCCTGCTCTTCAGGTTGCACGCTGGGGTCCAGATGGGATGTAATAAAATCTTAAGCTCAAAAGAGATGGACTAAGGGTAGACAGTATGCATGTGGTTTATCATATTAAGTCTTAAACAGCAATATTTATGGATTCTTTTGTAATTTATCTGATCAGCTGATTTACTTGAGTGCTTAAAGATGCTAATTTGCATGATCAGACTGGAGATCAGGGTCTGATTGCTTATAGAAAAACTGGAAAACTAAGATTAAATGCTTCTGACATTTCCTAGGTGCAGTGCTTTTTATGAATTCATACAACAAATATGAAAGATTTCTGAAAAGAAAAATTTAGAATAAAAATAATATAACTATATCCACTATCTTAGCAGTCAGAAGCTTAATTTCATTTCATTTAGTGCCAGAAAACACCAAAACAGACCCCATTAGCATTAGAAACAAAAACCCCAGCAGTCAGGTGATTCTTGAAGATGTGGTGACAGTGGAGAAGAAGAACGCCGTGGTAAAAGGAGGAGACCTAGCAGAACAGATATTAGCATGAGACAGTTTTAAGAAAAATACTATTTATTTAAATATGTGAAAATATGTTAACAATAACTATTCATGGATGATGATTAAATTAAACGAGATGTGACAATAAATGAAATAATAACATAAAATACTAAGATAAGCATAATTAAAGTGATTTTTTTATTGTGATTTTTGTCCTGTGTATTTATTATGGGCAGCATAGTAGAACTATTGCTTCACAGCAAAGTCCTGGCTTTTTGCACGCTCTCCACGTGTCTGTGGGAGTTTTCTCCAGGTACTCCGGCTTCTTCCTACAGTTCAGACATGCATTTAGCAGGGTTAGGATAATTGGGGAGTCTAAATTGGCCACAAAGGTGAGTGTAAATGTTTGTCTGCCTCTCTGTGTTAACCCTGCGACAGATTGACAACGCCCCCCCCCTCCCCCATGGCAGCTCTGATAGGCTCTAGCCCCCCTGACCCTGAATTGGATAAGCAGAAGAGGATAGATGGATGATTTTATTCTCTGTAGGTGTAAATCTTTCTCTTCTGTTCTGAGATGTGCTGGAAATCTGACAATGTGCACACCTCCAGATTTTTCCCGTGCCCAGATTATATCAGAACACAAGTTAAGTCTCACCACTGTTATGGACAGTATTTTGGTTTTTTAAAAGTCCCAACTGTTAGAACTAGAGGGGAACTGAGATTTATTTCAAAATTAAGAATTTAAACTAATAATTCAATTATTTTATGTTATATGGTCTCGTGTGTAACTGGACACTTTTAAGACCCACGTTCCTATTTTTCATAACTGTGTATCATACAGAGAAGATGCAAAGGCTAAAACATGGATACACATCATGCAGAAAGAGCACTTTCTGTAACAGTGACATGTAACTGAAAGAAAAGCAATTTAAAAAAAGAAACACTATCTGAAACTAAAAGAAACTGACAGTTTACTTGAAAATTTAATAAAAACTGAACACACACTGTCATGACTCACTCTTATTTAGATGAATGGCAGAGATGTGGCCTTCCTCCCACCTTCCTTCTTGATTGGTTTTTATACGTTATCTACTCAGGGGGAAAAATCCATTTCAGGTGCTCACGCAGCGGCGCAGGAACAGATGGCGGCATATGTAATGATTACAGAATCCCCACGTTAAAATACTTTAATTACTAAGTCAATAATGCCTGCAACAATTGCCGGAGCTTTAGTGTAAAAACAACAGAAGGCAGAAGGCAAACTCTGGGCCAATGTTTAACCAGAACTTTGCATTAGTGCTGATTGAGACAGTCTCCGTGTGTGTGTTTGTGTGTATATGTGTGTATGTAGTCTGTCACAGTGCAGCAGGTAAGACTGTCCTCAGGTTTTCTTGGTTGTAACCACTGCCTGCCTTGCCTTAAACCAGGTTTAGTTTATTGTACTTATAAAAGGGTATAAATATAAGACAAAAAATGCAGAGAATCCAGATGTGAGTGAAGTCACTCTTTACATGACTCTTACCTTAGCTTCCTTTGCTACATGACAAGTTTATATGTTTATTTCTGTTATGACGTGTACATGTCATTGACTGAGTGACCAAAATGACTGTTAGAAAAGCATTAATTGGTGTAGACTTTGCTCGAGCTCTAAGTTGAAGGCAAGTTTAAGGTGGAAATGTCTTTGTGTAGAGAAACAAACACACAGAAAGCAAGCACCAGATTGCAGGAATATGACTGATAATGATGAGACACTGCATAATTAAAAAAAAAAGAAAAGTTTTTTCAATTAATCTGAGTCAACACACATACACATGAATTCATCTACAAACAAGGAGACTTTAAAAGCTTAGCTGCAAGACTTTAATGACTTCTCACTGAAAGCAAGAAGGACTTAAGATTAGTTCACAAACTTTAGAAACATCCCCTCTTTACTTGGTGTTTGGACTTAGTTTTTTTTAAATACCTATTGCTGGGGTTCCTCTTCATTTTATTCTTGTGGTTTCTCTGACCTGCCTCCCTGAGATGACAGCACTGTCTATGTGGCTTTAGTGCATGTGTGTGACGGGGATAATCAAATTTCCTATAAAGGATTCAGTGTTGGTATGAACTGTTGGATAAAAGATCCACGGCTGAAGGAAGAAGACCTCGCTTAGGAATGCTAAGGCTATTTTTCTAAATAAGTCCTTCATTTGTGAGACAACTGTATATGAATTAAATACTGAAGGTATGTGACCTCTTCATCACCCCACCGAAATCTATAATCATTAATGAATCAGTCATACCGTACTGCTGAAAGACTGCGTCAGGTATTACAGGTCATAACGGGAAATATAAAGCTTTCCATTTTACAGTTTACATATTTAGGCACAATAAATGACTTATAACAATTTCAAAAGGTTTTTTTAAGTATGAAAATAAACTAACCTTGCTGCTTTAAAATCAGTAATCTGCACTTTAAAGGTTTTTTTCTATTATTATTTGTTCATATTGAAGGATCACCTGGTTTTTAAAGGTAGCAGTAGGTGTAACAGGATGACTTTCTGACCTGTGTGCTTACAGCTCTTTACTCGAGATTGGAGCACTTTTGTTCATGTTACTCTGTAGCAAGAAATTCAAATAGTCTTATTTAACTTAACATGCCAGTATAGTGAAATAATGCATATGTCACTTTAATGCAACAGCATGGCTCTTGTTTGGTATAATAATGGATTTCTATGGTACAGTCAGCCAAACTTATCAGCCTCTGCACTTGGTTTGTGCAACAATTATATGATAATAGCATTAAAAAATAACAACTTTTGTTATTCAAACATTAAACTGTAACAAGATGAGATCAAATGAAGCTGAGTTTAAGGAAGAGTTAAAACAACGATGGGGGAAATGTGCATAAAAGCAACAGACAAGGCAAACAAAAAACAATAATGAAATTATAATAAATGATACCACCTAACTACACAATGACATTTTAAAAAATGAGTTAAAGGCATTGATTGATTGTTAGACAGGTTGTTTTAAATCTGAGGCCACCTGATGGTCACCTTTAGATTTAGCCCCACTGGTGGAACTCTGCCTGCCAACAAATAACCCCTCCAGATGTTTTCATTTAGAAACCAGCAAATAAGGTCTCAGAACCTTATGTGACCTGTCTCGGTCATTCCTAACATCTCCTAACTCGCAGAGCTCCAGGTTTAAGTTCTGGTTGTGAGATCTCTTCCTGAATCGCTTAACTCGCTCCGTCTTTTCAGTAAGGACTGTTAAACTGATGTTAGATTATTGACTTCATTCTGAGATCAAACACAAAAAATCATCAAGCCCACATGTTAAAAATGAGAGATAAGATCCTTTGAAGGTTATTATGATACATTCTTTATATATATAACAAAAAACAAAGGTGTCTCCAACTTGAGAACAAAACAACAAAAATTAAAAAACTAAAACTGAATGAAAATGGTCAATATTCATATTTAAGTATATAATATTTTAATGTCTCATAGCAGGATGGTTTTGTTTAAGCTCCTGTCTTTTCTCATTGTTTCTGAAAGTTTTTTTTTATTAATCTAAATTCCTGTTCATTTGCCTGATTGTTTAATTACCATAAACTGTAGACATTAATCATGCCCAACTCGCGTCTGTCTGCAGAGGGACAAACTAACTGTAAATCCAGTTAGTGCACAGTGTGTACTACTACCAGGCATTTCCCACAGGGTGTCACCACAGCTCTGATTGGCTTATGTGTCTCTAAAAGTATTCCCGTGATCCAGAATGCACTCAATTTAGACCCTAAAACTCAACCAGTTAAATTCTGAATAAATATTTAACCTCATCAATAATGTGACATGTAAAATGTCTAATTGTGTTAGCTTATTGTCCCCAAACTCTCTCAAGACTTTATTCAAACTATATCTAAAGATATTAATGTATTTACATGTGAAATAACATTAACAAAAATGTGACTTTTCCGGTGGAGAAAATTGTAAAAGAAGTGAGTTAAATATCAATCACAGTGAGAGAAAAATGAAAGGAGGGCAAACTGAAATGTTTGTGTTTATCTACTTCTGACATGAACACCTGACTCACTTAGATAACTCAAATTCTTTTTTTGAATTTGAGTTATCTAAAAGTGTTGTAGGTGGTGATTTCTTTTCTTTTTTTTTTTTTTTTTTTTTAGAATATCTTGTTTGTAATTCCTGGAACATTTTTGCTATAAAGTTGTAAAATCAAAAACTGAACTCCTTCTGCTCCACCCACTGCAGGAGAGCACGGACCTGAGCCTACTGTGTATTTGAACGTGTCTATGTGCTGGAGTGAAAATGTTTTTGACCCCTTCCTGATTTCCTAGTTTTTTCCATATTTATACATATTTATGTTTCAGATCACAAAACAAATTTTAATATTAGTCAAAGATAACCTGAGTAAACACAAACGTTAGGCAACTTTGCAAAGTTTCTGCTTGACCAATATACAATTTTAATAATGATAATTATTATTATTTTTTCTAAAAATGACAACAGCACATGCCCATAAATATATAAAGCAAATTTGTATGTATTTATGTTTTTTTTAAACCAAAACAATTTCCATTTTTTGGGGGGTAATAAGCAATATATATTTTTCACAATTTTATATATATATATATATATATATATATATATATATATATATATATAGAGCCTTATTTTTAAACTCAGACATCTGTTGAACATCTCTGTCACTGGTTAAGTAAACAGACTCCACTCACTGTGTTTGGGTTCTTATGCATAGCAACAGTGAAACAACTCTGCCACCATGAGGATAAACTGGAGAAGTGTACAAGGCTACAATGCATTATATTTAATAAAAAATGCATACCTTCATTAATTACATACCTTGAATTGGTAGGAAAAAAATGTTAGAATCTAAGTTTATTCAAGCATATTTGACATTCTGACACTGATGCATTGTTGGAAATAAAGAGCCTGAGGAATACCTGCATATTCATAGAAGATATTTCAGCAAAAACAGGGAGGTTGGCATTATTTTTAGTCCATTCATTAGGTTGCTGTTTTTACAATCAGGCAAAAGCTACAAGTGGAATTTTAAGCCAAAGATCAATGTCTTATTTGATAAAGGTTTTTGGATTCCTGGAGTGAGTGTTCCAGTGTTGAAATGCAGTCGCAGCAGTTTGGTTTCATATAATAATCTTCTAAAACTGAGCATCGATCGAGAATTGTAAGATAAACCGTGCTTCATGTTTTTTTGTCACGTGTAGCACTTGTTCTTTAAAATGTTTTGTAACAGGTCAGTGCTAAAAAAACATGAAAGGGATTAAGAGGCACTTGAAAGATGGTATTTATATTATTCATAATTACTATTACACTTAATGAAATTTTCAAAGGTTATACACGTTCTGGTTGTGACTCTGCTGACTGACGGGTATATTTAAATGATCTCATAGGACCATTAGCAGAAACTATGAGGTTTTGGATTTAAATTCTGTAGCCCAAGTAGAGTAGAAAGTTAGCAAAATGCCTAAAGGTGGCCAGATGGGCTTTTCTCCTTTGCTTTTTAGGGCATTTACTGGTAGTAAGAAAAACAGAGTTACACAACAGTGGTCCATTTTCTAAGGGGGTCATTGGGATTCACCCAAATGCCAAAGAATGACACTTCCAGTGTCACATTAAGGGATGTAGACTGGTCACTGGAAATTTAATTAAATATGCTTTACCAGTACCAGGTTGGACTCTCTTTGGACTTCCGAACTGACTTAATTCTTCATGCTGAGATGTTGGTCCATACTGACATGATAGCAGCACACAATTGCTGCACATTCATGATGCGAATCTCCCATTCCACAACATCCCAAAGGTGCGCTGTTGGATTGAGCTCTGGTGTCATGTTCAATAAATCAGTTTGATCTTTGTGTGATTATCTGCTGGAAGCAGCCAGCCGCACATGGGCACACTGGGGTCATAAAGGGATGGACATGATTAGCATCAATAATCTGGTAGGGTGAGTGTTGTGATGTTTAAATGATGCTCATTTGATACTAAGGGGCCCACGGTGTGCTGTGAAAATATCCCCCACATTACACCACCAGCAGCCTGAGTAGCCTTTCATCCCTTCAATCTTCCAGCTCCTGAGTCCTCTTTAAGTCTGTAATATCTGACTGAATCCACCTTATTCTTCTCAGTTGGCAGTGATCACGTGGGAGTTGTGTCCTATCTCCTGCACAGTATACAAAGGCGCCACCCTTTATTGTAAAACTTCCTGCTGTGTGCTCCAGTATATTGAAGGAATGATGTCATTTGATCTTTAACCTTTAATCTGACCTCTGGTTTCTGGTTTGCTGCAGTGTGTGTGTTCACCCCACACTGGCAGGAGTTGGAGGTATTTCTCTCCCTTGTGATGAATATCTCAGAGAGCTACCTTGCAAACACTTAATAAACAACTTAAGCTACTGTGTCAAGTGCAGCTATATGTGTGTGAGGTGGCTGGCAGGTTTGTGTTGCAGTCCTACGCAGAGCTTTACAGGCCTTTGTCTGTATGTTGGGTGCTGTCACCAGGGGACAAACTCCAAACATGTTAAACAACCACAAATGTGTGCGGCATTTGTTCATATTTGTGCTGTTTGTGAACACAGAAGTCATTTAATTTTAAAACCAGTGATTTTATTTTATTTTCCAGTTTAATTGATTGATTATTTAACTGCACATTCATCATGCTACGGGTATGTTTCGTCTTAGTGACACTACACTGCTGCATATTTTGCTTATTGTTGTTGTAGTATTTCACTTTTCCAGTGCCTGCACACTTCTCTGACCATGACACCAGACAGCAACTTAACAGTTAGCACTGTTGCTCACAGCTGGGTTTGAATCCACCATCTGCTCACAGCCTCTCTCCACCTTCCTCCCACAGTCAAAAAGCATGTAGTTAGTGGGGTTAGGTTAATTGATGATTCAAGCATTAGTTGTAGGTGTTAGACCTGTGTCAGATTATGACCTGTCCAGGGTGTACCGTGGCTCAGTGGGAGCTAGGAGTGACTCCAGCCCCCTGCAACACTTAATTTGGGTAAACAGACAAAAATAGAGTTATAATAGTTGTCTCGGTTGGAAGGAGGCATTGTTTGTGTTTTGACAACATTTCAACAATGCATGATTCACTCTAGAATGTCTTAACTATCAGTCTTTTTACAACCAGATCAAAGTCTGCAGTGTCTGTTGTATGGACCTGGAGTTGCAGGTATAGCTCAAATTCCTCTTTATTTTAACGTGCTTTTAAAATCTAACTTTTTACTGTAGAGAAGATGACACTAATGGTCAAACAACCACTAACATATCAGCTAATTCAACTCAAAACTCTCAGGTGATGGAACGAGTTGTTGCAAACTGGAAGGACGGTGGATTGATCCCAGACTCCTCCACCATATGTGGAAATATCCTTGGGTGACATACTAAATCCGGAGTTTAGCATAAAGTACTTTGGGTGCTCAACTATATAGAAAGGCAATATATAAATGATCAGGTTATTGGTTAAATTGTATTTAGGGTATGGATTGTATAGAAAGATTAAGGTTGTAAAGAGGTGTGGCCTAACAATCCGAAGTTCCTAAAGGTATGTGCCAAAGTATCCTTCAGTAAGATACTGAACCCCTCGTTTCCCCAATCCATCCTCTGGTGAGTGAGAAAGTACTTAGACATCAATAGAAATGCCGTATTATTGTGTGTGATTAGGTGAATGAGACTTGCAGTAGTACCAGTCCACTTACCCTTTACACAATGAAAACGTAGAGCTTGCTCATGCATGTACAAAATTGGAGGATTTTCCCAGGAGATGGTCGTGAATTATGGGAGTGTTGTCAGCCATGGCTGCAGTGTTATTTCTGCTTCTCATCTTCCAATTTTTTATGAACTCTGCTCTCACACCGTTTCCTGCTCAACAAACTTTTCAGATAATTAGCAATCTACCTACACAGGATCGTCACCTTCATGCTACACTATGTGCTTCTGGGTTTTTTTCTTTTTTTTTAGCGCTGGTTGCATACCCAAAATTCTTCACTGTGTTTGCCACAGATCAAGGTAAATGGACTCAAATGTGTCACGGTGAATACCGCTTGAGTATATGTGTTTACAGATGTCTGGGTCTGCGTGTTCTTATTTTTGCACAATGCACTTGTACTGGAAGCACAACCTTGTGATTTTGATTGGATTGGTACCCAACTGTTTCAAGCAAACAAACAAAAAAAAGAAGTAACGTTCTGTGTTGCTGCATTTGAAAAGAATTCCTCCAATGCTAAATGTTATGTTTAATACAAACACATTCTTAAAAGAGATATACGTCTCATGCTATACTACGACTCACTTATTATAGTGGCCTTGTTAGATATTGCCACACACATAGTCTGGAACGACAATAAATTAGAAATACGAACCTTCAGGTTGCTTCTTTATTTGTATAGAAAAAAATTCCTGATGTTTTTAAAAAAGAGCTAATTTTAATAAAGTAAGATAAGATAAGATAAGATAGAACTTTATTAATCCCTCGGGTGGGTTCCTCTGGGAAATTCGACTTCCAAAAAGCACAGCAACGACCGAAGTTACAGTTACAGAATTGTTTTTTATATATATATATATATATATATATATATATATATACACACACACACACACACACACACACACACACACACACACACACACACACACACATATATAAATACAGAGACAAATATAAATAAAATATACAAAGGGGATAAATAGGAATAAAAAATAAAAATACAAGTGAATTGCACATTTCAAGTATTGAGTCTATTGCACTGTTGACTATTTACAAAAAGTATTGCACAAAAGGTATTGTACAGTGAGGTGAAGAGGCACTACAGCTTAGTTGTTCCCCCCTCCTTTGTCCTCCTGTTTCCCCTCCCTCTCCCCTCCAGAGAGGAGTTAAACAGTTTGATGGCGTGTGGGACAAAGGAGTTTTTAAGTCTGCTAGTTCTTGTCTTGGGGAGAAGCAACCTGTCACTGAACAGACTCTTCTGGTTGTTAATGGCCGTGTGCAGAGGATGCCTGGCATTGTCCATAATGTCCATCAGTTTCTTTAATGTCCTTTTCTCTGCCACTGTCACCAGAGTGTCCAGCTTCATGCCGACCACAGAGCCAGCCTTCCTGATCAGTTTCTCCAGCCTGCATGAGTCCTTCTTTGCATGAGTGCCATGAAACAAACATTTTTCCATAGTGTGGATTTGAAGAAATTATTGCTTGAGTGGATCTGAGAGGGAGAAAGTATACTTCAGTATAAGTGCAAGTTCAGGTACATTTTTTCATTAATGTCTCTCATACGTACATAGAAATACATTCCTCCACTATAAAAGAGACAAACTATTCAATACAGTCAAGCCCGTCCTGCATTGAAAGAACATAGAAAAGACTACATAAAAGACTTTGGTGGCTTCTGCTCTTATAAAACTCTTCCTGACTTGAGTCACCTTGGCAGCACCAACAGACATTAATAAGACTTCTAATTATGTTCTTAGCTATACTTCAGTAGCTGCAGCAGCAGAGCTGAATTTAATTTCCACTCTGCTCTCCATTGACCATCTCAGATTTCTCTGTTGTCTCGCCATTTGTGGCTTTGGGATTTGTTAATTTTTACAAGCATATTTTGCCCCTTGAAGTGTGCATTTAGTGCAAGTATACCTTTTTTAAACCAGAAGGAAAATAATCTGCGTACATAATCGCTTAATGCTGAATACAAGTGGATTTTAAAAAAAAATCTTTTGGATTTTTAAAGTCTTCAGACACGCAGCATGGATAAGAAGAAAGAGCACATTAATGCTGCAGTTTAACATGGTTTCTTTTATGACTCATACCTTCATTCTTTTCCATGGCACAAAAAAGTAAGGACGTGAGCACCACCTTGAAGTAAACTGAGACGGGGAGAAATAAGTTACACAATGAGACAAAAGTATTCCTTCACCGCAATGCGCTATTTACACCAAGCGTGTTTCACCCTTAAAGCATCCAAGGTAAAAGTGTGGATGTTCTTTGTGGACTTAACCGCATGCTTTATTTGGTCGACTGAATGAAAGCACAAAGATTTTGCTTTATGTGCTGTAACTTTGTTCTATCAGTATAGTTATTGGATGGAAGGCGCCCAGTGTTGTAAACACAACTCAAAACAAAACTGACTGGCTGAAACTCAACTTTTATTATAACAGTTACTTTATTTAAGTTAAAAAAAAAGTTTTTTATCTGGTGCATGAAACTCGTATATTTCTTTTTTTTTTCAGTGTAATGGTTGCTTGGTCAGGAATGCTTCATGTTCTTCTCGAGGTCACCTATACAGCTGGAACTGGTTACCAATATATGTAAGTCCAGCTGCATACAGTGCTTTGAAAAAGCATGCAGTTTAAAGTTATGGCTGAACTGTCCCAGGCATCTTCTGTTGCCCAACTACAAACCTCCAGGTCAACGGAAAGCTACGTGACCGCTCATCATATCACAGCGGAGTGTTCGATACAAAGCCCTGTACTGCCCTATATTGCACCTTAATTTGTTTTTATATAATTGCGTGGAATGAATCTGGAGTTGAATGTTTATAATAGGCAAAAAATACTTAAATAAGTTAATAAGTAAATGTTAAAATTTTGTCTTTTTTTCTTTTTTTGCTGATCTGAAAATTGATCCGATCCGTGACTTAAAACCGTGATCTTAGAAACTGGGGCAAACTCTGACAGGAAGAGGTCTGGCAGACCCAAAGCACCAGTTGAATCAATGGTCTGGGCCTGTTTTGCTGGATTCAGAGTTGGTGACTTGCACAGAGTGAGAGGCACCCTGAACCAAAATGGCTACCACAGCATTCTGCAGGCAGCGCCATGCAATAGCCTCTGGTATTCGCCTTGTTGGTCAGAGGTTCATCCTACAGCAAGATAATGACCAAAAACACAAGTCCAAGCTTGCCAGAACTACCTTAGGAAAAAAGAACAAGATGATAAGCTTGAAAACATGGAGTGGCCAGCAGAGTCTCCAGACTTAAACCCCTTCGAGCTGGTTTGGGACAAACTGGGCAGAAGAGTGAAAAAAAGCAACCTACAAGTGCCACACATTTATGGGGACTTCTGCAACAGATATGGGAAAAACGTTCTGAAGAATATTTGATTTCTGTTTGTAGAAAGAACGGGTGTGTTCAGCTGTTATATCTGCCAAAGGTGGCTGCTTTGATGAGTCAAAAGTTTAGAACACATTATGGTCTCTAAATCGATTCCATGATTTCTTTTAAAAAAAAATGCATATCTTACATTACTGGGCTATTTAGATACTACTAGATACATGTGCATAATTGTACTACTTTGGCTCTTTTAAGCTGTTGGGTAGATCAGCCATTTTCAGCAGTAGCATTCATTACACTATACTTTCTTTTGTAAACAACACAGAACTATCTCTAAAGCCAGAAAGTGAAAGAAGAAACTTGTATAAATGACACCCTTTCTCGTTGTCTTGGAGCCAGTTCATGCCTTTGTTGGACAACAAACGGGAGGGTCCAGCTGATGCCACTCATCTAGGCTTCATCTACACCTTTTCTTGTCATGGTCCTGGGTCTGTGATTCTATGTGTTTATGTGTTTGGACTTTTGATTATTGTGTATTTAATATTATAAGGTTAAGATTATATTCTAGGTTTGGGGTCTTATTATAGTTGTCATCCCTCTGTGCTTAAAATGTGTATTCTCAAGTCTTAGTGTTGTTACTCAGTTTTTAGGTTTCTGTTATCATGTCTGCCCTGGGTTCCACGTGCCTTCTTGTGTAGTCAGTCATTTTTCTGTAATTCCATCCATTTACTAATCCAACAGTTGCAGATGGGCTCATGCCATTGACAGCAGACACAGGGTGAAAGGCAGGGTAGACCCTGCAGTTTGAACATTTACAAAACTGATATTGTTTTGAACTTGTATTTGTGTCTGGGATTTCAGGTTTTTTATGAAGTGATTCAGTCTCAGGTGATTTGCAAGAATGACGCACTGGGATTTGAGGTCTGCTTAATATTTTTGTGATTTAAATCAAAGTGAACGAATCTGAGGCCTCTTCGAAATCCACTTGAATTTATCCTCCTGGCTCCTGTAAAAGAATATAAAATTGTGACAAAGTGACTTTCAGAAAGCGTCTGACTGCTGAGTCTGAAGGACAGAAAAATTATGAGGGACAGAGTTCCAAAAAAATGTTAGTGCGAAACTGAACATCCAACAGTCCCTCAGTGAAGAATGGATCATTGTAGGGGTTTCTGGTTCACACCAAACAGGTAAATATAACATGGCCAACCTCTGAAACTTCCAATTTTTTTCTTTGAATCCAGAGCCTCTCAAAAGCTAAAAGTAACCCAAGAACTGATGTCACATTTCTTCTACACAACAAAATGATCATATAAATATAAGAATGAAAAATGGAAGAAAATTCAGTTAAGTGAATATTAAGCTCAAGGGCACCGGGCTCTGTTGTTTGCTGGGCTTTCAAATGAATAGCCAACAAAACGCTTTGTGAAACCTTCTGCCTTGAACCCGGTTCAAAGCTGTTTCTATTTCTTAATGCCACTTAATACACCACAAATAAATTTTCCGCCTGCCCTGCTAATAGACATTGAACCGGTGGACTGGTGATACAAAAACAATTGCAACTTTTTTTCAAAACCAACAATGAGACAAAGACGAAAGAAAAAAGATTCGTTTTTATACAAGGCAATCACCAAGGAGAAAAAAAGTAAATTATTTTGTAATATTTGCCCTTGAGTAAACAACAGCCACGATTCCCTCCAGACTCTGAGATGAAGACACTCTTTGCGACCACTTAAGATGAAGAAGCCACATCTTGTAGTTGCAGTCAATAAACATTTTAAAACCACCAGCTTGCTTACAAGTGATGCTCTCCACTGACGGCACTTTAGTTGTAAATAAAATTAAAGTAATTTAAAAGTAATTTAAATTCAGTCTTTTGAAAAAGAAATACAGTAAATTCACGAGTTTCACGCATTTCACAGTTGGTCCTAGAGCAGAGTGGGCCACACTGGGACTGCTTTGGAGGGTAGCACCAATAAGATTAATTAAATTCTGCTCTATTTTAATCTGAGAGCTTTATCAACAGCTACTGGTGAAGAAACATTCGACATTTTATTTATTCAACATTCCCAGAAACAACTGATTCCAACTCAAATCAGCCAATTTTTTCACCCTTTTCTGCTCGACCATCTTGGTTTTGCAACAATTTTATTGTCGAAAGTTTGAACATGTGTAAGAAGTGCTGTCAAAATGTACTTTCTTTCTTTAAAGCATGTCAAATTGACTTTCTCGCCCTTTTTTATCTGATAGTTAGATAAGAACCAAGTTTGTTTTTGTTTGTGCCAAGTTAGGTTACTCAGCACCTGATTATGGACAGACACAGACAGATAGATGTTTCGCGTATTATAGTAAGATGTGAACTGTGACAGATCACAGGGTTGGGCGATTTGTTTCATAGTCATGCTATCGCCTTCTTGTGACATCGTCAATGATGGAAAGCATTGGTGCTGAATGGCAGAGGAGCCTACGATTATGACATTGTGCTGTATCCTCTGTAACATACAGTGTGTGGCCTAAACTTGCACAAACCCCCCAAAGACACCTCTGCCTTCAAGCAAAAATGCACAGATGAATTTTTAACAATAACTTGTCTCTCTATCTCCCCTGCGCTCCTCATTTTCCTTTCCCCAAACACAATGTAATCTCCACAAATGGAGTCCCATTATGCTCTGAATTAAAAATCAATCCAACAGTCAGAAAAATCCTCTTATTTTCTCTCATTTGTAGATAATTTGATAAATCACGTTAGCAGCTCCACACACACAAATTAACTTCAAAACGCAAAGCGCTGGGCATGAACTTGTGTGCATGCCCAGACACATTTCTGTTCTAAGTTTTGTTTATATGTGGCTTATTATTATGAATCTCAGGATAATGATGATATTAATTTAATGCATCTAGGAAATTAGATAAAAAGTGACGAGCAGTTGCTAATGACTCCCTGACATCATTGTCCTTCGTCACAACTCTAACGGCTCATAATTTGGATGACCTACTCCGTCACTGACATTCTGGTTTCTGTTCACTCAATTTAAAAATTCCTTTTTAAAGCAATCTTGACACTTGTATTTATAGTTGTCCTGTCTTTTTTTCCACTGTGGCAGCTTTTAAACTGTTAGTGTGAAATAAATGCAAGTGCATACGTACCACACTTGACAGATTTATCATTTCATTGCTGTGCGTGTGCTCTCACTATAGTTTTGCTTCCTTTATGAGCATACGAGTTTGGGTGATCAATAATAGTTGATATTGTGTTGTCACTCCACTACACAGTGACATATACCACACTAATTTTTAACTACCTCCACTCCCTAAAGTGATGGATGGTGATTATATGTTATGATACGATCAGTGATGATTTTCCTGAACAGACTAAAATAGCGGGAACAAAAAAAGGAATATTAGATAAAGTGAAAAAAGAATCTGAAATATAAAGAAAGGGAAGTCGTGAATAGATCCTAATATGAAAGGGATGAATCATTAAATGTATCAATTCTTTCCAGTTCAGTTATTTTCCCCACTCATGACTCAGATTGAAATAAAACAGGGGCATCCAGAGGAGTATGGGTGGCTTATGACACCAACTGTCTGCCATCTATAATCCAGTTTTGAGATCCCTTCCCAGACGCCTTAAGGCTCACTCACATCCTGGGCCACTGGACCTCAGGAAATCACATGATAGGGTGGGGCTAGGTTTCACTATGAGCTCACCCGAAACGCTGTGACGTAGGCTAGAATCATGGCAGCAGTCAATGACGGTCCAGGCATGGGATTTCTCTCGTGGAAATATGCACATTATCTTTTCCTTTCTATTGGTAGGTGGCACAGTGCACTGTGGCAAGTAAGCAAGCTAGAAGACTGGCAAAGTTATGGAAGAAACACATTAACAAGAGAATTCTGAGTGAAACCAAAGTTACTTTCCCTAGTAACTAGTTACTTAGAAAGTAACGAGTAACTTGAAGTAACTGAGTTACTTTTGAGAGAAGTAACTAGTAATGTAACTAAGTTACTATTTTAAAGTAACTTACCCAACACTGCATCTAACTGACTGGGATCATGTATAACCTCAGATGTGTTTATATGTGCTGTTGAAATATTTTCAATCATAAAATATTTTTCCTACTATGAATGTCTCAGTTACTTCACAGGAGCTGGCCCACTGGCCATGAAAAGTCGTGCTGAAATATTTGTGTTTTCTGACATAAAGTTTCAGTTTATTGTAATTTTTTTACTTTGTCACTGATGTTTTGTCTTTGTGTGTTATGATGTTTTGCAGCGAGCTTGCTACAGGCCAAAATGTGTTGGTCAAACAGCAGCTGCAAATACGCTGATGCTGATCTTTACATCCCATAAAAATTAAACCTATTTTCTTTACAGACATTTATTTCCTTAAATTTTGTTTTAAATGGAAACATAGAGGGATAAAGAGATGAAAAACACACCCTGACTACGGTGGCTTGGTAACTTCATTGGAACACAAGTATTCACTCAAACATAAAAAGTACACTTCTTGGCTGAGGTCCTTGAGAAGATTTTTTTTCTTTTAATGACTGTCATTTATAAATTTCACCTTCTTTCGGAAGAAAATTCAAGGCTCCCTGTAGCACTGAGGCCATTTCACTCAAGGTGACTAATGGCCTCCTGATTGCTGCAAACACGTTGGACAGTCTGATCTTAATTTCTGTGAAACCGTCATACTCTTGACCACAGCATTATGAGCACTATGAATTATGTTAGGGTCCTCAACAGTACTTTTAATTGATTTGCTGCTTTCGCTCTAAAATGGTGTTGTTTGTGAAAAATCTCTTTATTGGATTTATTGTTAGGTTTGGGGAATTATTTCAATCTTGTTGGAGCCTGAATGTTTCCTGTGATTGTCTGGATCAGTGTGTAGTTACTGATGATTTAATAACAAGAGTGAAGAAAAATGTTTTAAACTTTAGTCAAAGCTGATTTTTTTACAGGGCGATCTAGTAAAAAAATGATTTTCATTTACACCGTTAGTGAAGTTAATTCAGTGGGAGTGTTGTTTTCCTGTTTGAAAACCTGAGTTTCTAACAAAAACTACAGGAAAATTCTGTATTCAAGAAATCATCTTTACATACAACTGAAAAGCATAAAAAATACATTTTTATACAGCGTAATAAACTGTTTAAAGTAAATAGTGACATACTGACGACCCTGCTGCTAGTAGTCAGGTTCAAATGTGGAACAGGTGTGTTGAATTTGGTGTTAATGCTCTCACACTGATCACTGGAGGTTTAACATGGCACATCATGACAAAGAATTCTCTGAGGATCTGAAAAAAAAACAATTGTTACTCTGCATAAAGATGGCCTAGGGCAGGGGTGTCAAACTCCAGTCCTTAAGGGCCAGCATCCTGCTTGTTTTTGAGATATCCCTGCCCTACCTGCTGCTGATAATCTGGATCAGGTGTGCTTTTCCAATAAGTAGCTACAAGGGCAGGTTAGTTGGAAAACCAGCAGGACAGCGGCTCTCGAGGTCTGGAGTTTGATACCTGTGGCCTAGGGTATAGGGATGGGTATCCGGTGCCATCATGGATACCGGTTCTGACATAAACGGTAGTAACCAGACGGAAAAGCAGCGCACATTTCGGTGCTTTATTTTGGTGCTTTTTTCCCCTGAAATGTCACACACTTTGGATTCCAGCCAATCATTTTACATTTGCAAGTGTAGTAGGCGGGCCCAGGTACGTACATTCTTTTAGAGCAGAGCTACAGATTAAAAACGCCCAAGGTGAAGCGGTCAAAGTCTGGCTGTACTTCACAGCAAAAGATGCAAACTCAGCAGCCTGCAACAAGTGCTTTAAGGTGATACTGTGCAAAGGAGGTAACACCTCGAATCTGATGAAATACCTGGCGACGCATAGCGTTTTTTTAAAAGCCGAGAAATGCGCCGTATTTGATAGCTTGCTACGAGACCTCACATCGAGCACATTGGGTGTGGTGCCTGTTATCGGACCCGGAGTTAGCAACATCCCCCAAAAACCCGAAGAGGAGAGTCCTGGCCCCTAGCCCTGCCAGTGTAGCAGAAATGATGACGGATGATGATGCAGCAGCAGCCGTTCTTCTCTGCGTGAGTAGCTTAATGTTGTTCGTGTGTAATTTATGTTGAGTAGCTAAACATGAGAGGTTTTTGGACAAAGTTGGTGTGTTTTTTTCCATTGTTTAAGCACTGCTTCCACCCAAGAGTGATACCATATATGCCCCATAGCTGCAGAAAAGGCTAACATTGTTATCTTTTTACAAAAAAACAGCTAAACATGAGAGGTTTTTGGACAAAGTTTGTGTTCTTCATTCTTTAAGCACCGGTTCGAGCACCATTTAAGCACCGGCACTGTTTCAAAAGTACCGGTTTGGTACTGGTATCGGATAAAAAACCTAAACGATACCCATCCCTATTAGGGTATCAGAATATTGCCAACACCCCAAGACTGAGCTGCAGCACCGTGGCCAAAACCACCCTACAGTAGTTTAACAGGTTCCACTCAGAACAAACCTCGCCATGGTCGACCAAGAAGTTGACTGCATATTCTCAGTGTCATATCCAAAGGTTGTCTTATGAAAATAGATGTATGAGTGCTGCCAGCATTGCTGTAGAGGTTGGAGGTGTGGAGGGTCCGCCTATCAGTGCTCAGACCATACACCACACACTGCATCACATGGCTGTTGTCCCAGAAGGAAGCCTCTTCTACAGATAATGCACAAGAAAGTCGGCAAACAGTTTGCTGAAGACAAGCAGACTAAGAAGTGGATTCCCTGTGTTCTGATGAGACCAAGATAAACGTATTTGGTTCAGATGGTGTCAAGGATGTGTGGTGGCACATCCCCCCCCCCCCCCCCCCCACTTTCAGAAACTTGGGACAGTATTCCAATATGATAATATGATTCCAGTATGATCCAATATGACAACCCCAAACACACCTCCAAAACGTAGGTGGGTAGTCAAGTACTGGTAAAAGTACTTGACTACCCAACCATGTTTCCATACCCAAAAGAGTTAAGGCAGTGTTGGAAAATAATGGTTGCCACACACAAAAATGACACTTAGGCCAGGTTTGGACATTTTCACGTAGGGGTGTACTCACTTTTGTTGCTGGTGGTTTAGACATTAATGACTGTATGTTGAGTTATTTTGAGGTGACAGTAAATTGACATTGCTGTACTGACTACTTCACATTGTATCAAAGCATCATATCTTCAATGTTGTCCCATTAAAAGATACAATAAAATAGCTACAAAAATGTGAGGGGAGCAAGCACTTTTGTGAGATACTGTATTTGGTCATTTTTTAAAAAGTTTTAGTAGGATGTTTGTTAACAACAGTTATTTCGGCTCAGTTTATTTCTGCAGTACATTATTTTACAGCATATACATTTACAATAAACCATTCCGAGAAATAAAGTTGCTGTCAATCAGCCCCTTCCCACGTGGCGTGGCATCAATATTGACACGATCCCCAGAACCATGATTTACAGACAGATGTAGGCACTCACTGTTGTGTCTCCTGACATCTTCTGACCTACTCCATGTATACTGATGATGACTTGAGCCAGAAATGTACATAAGACCTGTTGTCATTGATTTCCAGTCTAGTTTTCACACCTCATGTCACAATCCTCGGTCTTTTGACCCAGCATTTTGAGTTTTAGTTTATTTTTGATGTTTATAGTTTATGTTTAAGTTCATTAGGTTATCTAAGTTCATTTGTTTATTAGTCTCCCTTTGGCCTTTGTGTTTCATGCTGCATGTCTTATGTTGTCAAGTTTGTATTGTCATGTCTGTGTCTCATGTTTCCTCTTTTATTTTGAAGGTCCACGTCCTACGTCAGTGTAGTCAGCTTTGCTTCCTTTGGCTCGTTAGTGTCAGCTGTTTCCCCAGGTGTTTCCACTTCCCCTAATCACCCTAGTGTGTATTTAGTCTGTGTGTTTCTGTTCATTCTCTGTCAGGTTGTCTGTTGTTCATGTCATGTTCTCCACGCCAGGTTTTTCATGTTGCTTGTTTCGTTCTCCCAGTTTAGGTTAATGTCAGTTTTACTTCAGTTTGCCTTGCCATTTGTTTGTACCTGTTTTACCTGCCTCGTTAATAAACAGCTCGCTTCTTGTTAACATTCAAGTTTTGGGTCCTTTTTGTCAATCCATACAGTCTGCCTCTGTCAGACACCTCAGCCTTTTCTCCCTGTTTCGCTTCCTTAAGAATGTTTTCTTTACAGCTACGTTTCCACTGAGACTCTTTCTAATGTGGCTTCAGTGAACAGTAGAGTGAGTGAAGGTCCAGATGCAGCCCTCAGGCCCTGCTTCAGGCCTTTACAGGATTTTTTTTTCCTATTTATGAAGGGCATGACTGTCAGAAACTGTTCATCTCCCGCAGATTTGTCCTTTGTCCTCCTCCACTTGTACAGTTTCAATTTTCTTAAAGACGTACTTACACCAATCCAAGATATGCCAAGTTTTTAGCCAACAACTCCCCGGGAAATGCCTTTTTCTTCTTCTTCTACTTCTTTTTGTGTGAAGTGTTCCATCCCTTTAGTTAGGTTCCTTTTTTAATCTTGAACGATTCATTATGTGAGATGTTTTCACTACTAGCAATAATTTTGTTTCTTACTGAAAATCCACAGCTTTAATTCAGTTTAAAGGAAAAAAAAATTAAATTTGAATTTTTTGTAAACATTTAAAGGGTATTATTTGTATTTCTACAAGTCTAATTTATATTGATAATATTTCTTTTTTTTTTGTACACATCATATTCAGATTTTAATCACTCTTGTGAACTTTGTGGGATGCAAACTTCACAATTTTAGGTCCTGAGATATTTAATTTAATATTGTGTTTAATGCCACACCGCCCGTTCTGAATAGTCTTGTGCCTGTGTGTGTTTGTTGTACATGCCTGCATGTCTGCCGGCCTACCTGTCTGTCTGTGGTTGAATAAAGGAGTATTCTGTATTTCCTTATTGTTGTCTCCCTACGCTGCTGTTTCTCTGACCTTCTATTGTGAGTTGCTTGGAGACTAACAGAAAAGAGGTGCCGTCCAAACCCTTATATCCTTTCTTCCCTCCCCTCCTCCACACATCTTTCCATCCATCCATCATCAATCCCCTTATCCCATTCATATCTCAACTCCTTTGCCCCTTCATGCCTTCATTTCTGTCGCTTCCTTAAGATATCAAATGTGCTTTCTGTGTGTTCTAGTATACACAGCACCAGGTCGTCCTCCCATACAATGTTGGTGATGTCTGGGTAATAGGGTGCTCAGACTCTCTCTCTCTCACACACACCCTTTATTCACAGCTTTTCATTGTCCCCACTCTCTCATTCACACGGTGCGAGACACTGGCCTTGGGATAGATGCATGTTAGACCTTTTTTGCCCTGTAAAACATTTGATTTCTACCATCTGCTTCAGTGTTTGTGTGTCTGCAAGTATTTATGCACATATTACAACAGCTCAAAGTGAGTCTATATGGCTAAGAGTGGAATTGATCACCCTCCGCAGCTGAGTGGCCGTCATCATTTGTATACCAACACAAGCACCAGCTATAGCACATTTTGATTGATTCCCATTTGTTGCGTCTCTGTTTTTCACCTGTGTTGCCAGGACTGAATGGGAGGAATATGTCACATAGTGATCTTTCTTCTCTTAACAAGCCAATTTATCAGGTGGCTCCTAGGTCCTTGGTTGACGTGGGTCTTTTCATTATCCAGTCGCTCCCTCTTTTCCTCTCCCTATTTATCTGCCAATTCAAAGAAAACCTTCAACAGAAAAACTAAAAAAATAAATCATAGAAAACCTTTCCTTATAAAGAAAAGAGTGGCAAATGACAAGAAAGGCAGCACTTCTTTTCTTTGCAATAGGACAAAAGAGAAAAGAGGGTGACGATGACTCCTTCTTAATTAAGGAGAAGATATAGCAGAGAAGATGGTTCTAATTAAGAGGATCCTGCAAGGTGAGGAGGTGATGCAGCGGAGCAAGACTGAGGAGGGATACCAAACAAAACGTTTTTAGTTTAGCATCCAAAAATGCAGATGGAAGCAATGCTGAAATCTGAGAAATGTTCATTAAATGCTTTGCTTTGCCTTGCATAATTACCAGCTTTTGTGCCGTTTGAATAGTGTGGATGACTTCCTAGCGCCGACTTCCTGAGCCAGGCTCCTGGGTGATGGAATATATTTTCCCAACAAGTGCTGAGCCCGTTTTTCTCTCCCCGAGCCCCGGAGGCTGACACCTGGTAACAAGAATGTAGCTGCTGCCCCTTCTGCCTTTATCCTCAAGGCTCATTCAGCTAATCAGCAGCAGGTTAGACAGAGAGGCATGAAAGCAAGAAAAGACAGGGGTGGAGCAGATGCAGACTGGATGGTTAATTAAAATGATCAGTGCTGTAATAAGAAACCCATAAAAGAGCATCTTAATTAGCCTGTTTTGTGAATATTTTTCCCTGTAGATTGTCCTCTCTCTTGTTGCGATTGGTTATATGTCTTAGATATTTCAACACTGTTAAGTGTTTTGGCAAACGTAGATTAAAACCAAAGACATAAAGAGAATAAATTTAGATTATAACCCACAAATGTCTAACTTCACCTTACATTTGAACATGCTGGGTTGGCTGAAACCTAACCTAACAAAGTTGTTAGTCCATAAAAATAACCAGTGAGTGAAAGTAAAAGGATGAAAATGAAATGAAGTAAAGTGGAGCAAGTGAGAAACAAAGGCACAAAACAGACGCAAACTATGTAGGACCATATGTCTTTATGTCGGACATTTATCTGTGTGGCTTGGTTTGGATTAAAGTATTTTCTCCATAATATGTATGTAGCTTTTGCCCTTATGTTGAATGGAGACATGTGTTGTGTGTGAACATAAGCAGGTGGGCCCATAACAGGTGTGCGTCCAGGTTCACTGGTCATTATAACCCAGCCATGCTCCTGTTGCTCCTAATGTGAGCTAATGTGGTCAGCTTCAAATATCTTCAAAAACACGCCTTGTGTGTAACGTTGTGATGCGAGTAGCATTTGCCTAAAACACAGTATTTGTTAAACTGGGATGAGAAAGTGTTGGCTGTAATTTATACATGTAACTTTGTCAGGACCCCCTTTACATAATGCCCTCTGTGTTCCATTAACTAAATACCAAACTGCACCTATAAACCTAATCCTGACACGAGTTGTAAAACCAAATCGTAATCTTCCAGTAGCCCTTTAGGCCTGTCCTCTGAAACATGACTCCACTGGTTGTTTTTGGCAGCAGCACATCTCTGTGACCTCTAGCTGTCGTGTAAGACAGGATCAGTCTTTTCAGCACACGGCCCAAAACAGCATATATTTAGGCTGAGCTAACACTAGCCTTTAGTGGGTGTAGTAATTATGACAAGCACAAAGGAGGAAGTTATGTGAGGTGGTTACAGAGTGAGTAAGTGAACAAAACATGGCCTTTAACACAGGACAGAGCTGTTTTCTACCAACAGTCAAGGATAGTTGTTTTAGCAGTGGTAAAGCTTTATACCTGCAGTCTTCCTAATGGCCATCAAAAGGAAGGCTCTTGGAAAATGGCCTTGGCTTCTTTGTATCGGGACCTCAGCAAACACTTAACTAATGAGTTTATGGTTTTAGCTGCTAGTTCCTATTAGAGATGGCACGATACCACTTTTTTATGTCCGATACCGATACCGATATCATAAATTTGGATATCTGCCGATACCGATATGAATCCGATATAGTGTTTTTTAATCAACAAAACTGTTTTTTAAAATATCTTGCTGCATTTTGCAAGTCTGCAAGTTCATACTCAAGTTTAAAACAACAACTACACTAAAGCTATTCTGTTATACCTGTATACAAAAAAAATATTTCATAGTTCAGCAATACTGATCAATCTAATAAACTTAGACCTACACCATCCTCCCTATTCTGGTATTTTAAAGAGTACTTAGCGTAAATATTAAGCAACCTAACTAATAGGGTTCCAACTCCCAGCAACAACAAAATTAAATAAATAAAAAATAGGGAACCACCCCTCACGCGCCACCTCATGATGCTTAATCGATGTAATCAACCTTAATTTGATGCAGTGTGAAAAAAAATGCACAGAAATCAATTATTTTTCAAGAAATATTAAATAGATTCAACATCTTTCTTCAACAAAATTGCAGACTGCACAGATGGTACCTTCCCAAAGTAAAAAGTACTATAGCTTACTAGGGTATATATATTAGACTTAATAGTCACTATATACAGTAATTGACTTCTATTCATTTTACATCAAATTAAAACTTTGGGTGTCAGATAATTATTTATTAAAAGCTAGACATTTTAAATGAGAATAAGAAAGAAAAGTATGTCTTTGTGCCCCCTTTTCCCTGTTCATGCCCTATTGGCCCCCCTGGCTAAACTTTGCTAGATCCGCCCCTGCACAGTTACCAGCCGTCAGCTACGTAGAAAAAGATCCTGGTGTAGAAAGTAATATTAAATAAATTCTAACAACAGCTTATCAAGCTTAAACGTGCTGCTGTTGTTCAGCCGCTGGTTTGCTCTTTCTGGCGCAAAGTGGACCAAAAACAAACGAGAGACAGACTCGCGACAGAAAAGCCGATCAGCTGATTTAAGCAGTTTCACGATTGAAGTAGCAGCCGGAGAGCGAGAGGCAGTCGCTTGTTAAGCTTAACGTGGGAATGCTTTACAAACATTCAGAGATGGACTTACACACTTGCTTTACTTCTCTCGGGGATAACTTTGTCGGAGATGAAATGCCAGGTTGCTAGCGAAGCTCCAAATGCTATCCAGACCACCGACAGGTCCTGCATGCCACAGCTGCTCTATCACGTGATGCATACGTTCTGAGGTGAGTTACGGCGTGTTGCAAGTTTTGTGAGGTGCTTTCGTGATATTTAATGGATCGGATTACATTTTTTATTTTTCTCCGATATCCGATCCAGTAATTTAGGTCAGTATCAGACCGATACCGATACGTAATATCGGATCGGTCCATCTCTAGTTCCTATTACTGAACACAAAGTTATAGTTGCTATAGTAAACTGTCATGAACCAGGCTGAATGCATAGGGAAAAAATCGATCACTGTGAGATCACTGAGAGTTGAAGAACTGTCAAAATTATTTCATGTGTAATAAAATGATCAGTGTGGCAGCTCTACCAGGTGTAACAATTAAGTTTAATATCCAGGCATCCACCAAAACAGAATGACGTTTAACGGAGTTTGAAGCTAGCAGGGAGTTAGCTCGCTAGTTTCCACCCCGTCATAATATACCATGTTCTGACTGAGGGATTTCTGAAAAATTAAAATGTACAGCTTTGCTATCACTTCCGACATAAATGATGACAGAAAACTAAACAGTATTGATGTTTGTAGGGTTACTGAAGTTGGGCTAGCTGGTAAAAAATGATGTGCTATGTGGTGGCTAGCGACACAGCTATGGTTAGTATAATATAAACACAGTGAAGCTGGAGGATGAACGCTAACTTTTTTCCACTTGATAAAGCTTAACTGGAGGGTTCCTGATGGTTAGAGACAAATGCAATTGCATGGCAGGATGCTAAACGGGCCAAACTTCAGCCAGGAGAACAACTGAGATAATCCATCCACAATACGAGGTTAGTCATTAATATACTGATGCATGGGTTGGGTTGTTAAGGTTTAAAAAACTAAGCCTTTAAAACATGCTGCCGATGAATAGTAGTAATAAAAACCCAGAGAGGCTGACAGTGATCACTGACTTTTTTAGGGGCTTGTTCAGATTAAATAGAACAACATACAAAGCATTAGAACATGTTAAAAACCCAACAGCCTTAATAAACGCAAAGTAGTTTGGACCTGGAAACAGGGTTCACACGTTATCAAGTAAAAACCAGACATGGTTTGAAAATTATGGTCATAGTTAGAGTCAGAGAAGTAGGACTAGCCTGACTATTCCACTGACATACAACACAAATGTACACACACACACACACACAGAGCCAGATTTCAGGGCCATTTCTAACTTGGGTGCATGAGATGAGGGTAGCCACATGACTCATGATTCATGAGGACGCTCATAGAGCTGTCACACTGGAGGCAGGTGTCTCTTTCTGTCTCGCTCTCCAGCACACACAAACAGAAAAAGGGAGACTGATCTCATCGCTAAACACTGCAAGATGGTGGTCGGATGGCTGGCAGAGGAGTCTTGTTGCCAGTCACAGGACTTGTGCTCACATACACACTGACGTGGAAGCTTTTTCTTTTTTAAAGGATGAGTTGAAAACTGATCAAGCTGGCAAAGCTTTAGTATCATTCTAAAAGTTATGGCCTGTCTTGGTGATAGATGGCTCCACTGCGGTGTTGGCCAGTTCTCTCTGTGGCCACATTTGTCTCTAATTCCAACATGATTTAATTACTGGGCCCATTCCCACCCAAAGGTGCTATGACTTACCATTTGCCTACTATAAAAGAAAATGCTTTTACTATCCTTTGCTATTTTTGTGTGTGGAATAAACAGTAGTGATTGAACCTTTACAGCATACCTATATACTTACTGCTGTGCATAGATTTTACAAAAATCACATTGAACTCTGGAAAAAAATAAAAACTGTAAAAAACAAAAGATGAGAAAAATATATGTCAGTATCTAATTGTTATACTTTAATTTTATAAGTCGTTGCAACAGGATAGTCAGAGAGGTTATGTCTCTGTTTATTTAAAGGGATTATGTTGTTGAGGAGATTATTTATAAGCTGTTGGTTCTGATGAGCTGGAGGTGGGGTTACACAAACGAACCAGGCTGTTGGTAATAATAGACGGAGCGGTGGAGATCCTGTAGCCATTACGTTTGAGAACGAGTCAGCACCAGCTAAAAGAAAATCCTCAAAGTCCTCTTCTCGCTCTCTTTAAAAAAAAAAAAATCTGTTGTGACACAGACTGAAACTAGTGAACTACCAGATGTATCTCTGAGGAGGATTCGTGATCCCCAGAGGATGTATTCTGCTGACAAATTAAATTTATCAC
Source organism: Mchenga conophoros (assembly GCF_057382185.1). Lineage (NCBI taxonomy): Eukaryota > Metazoa > Chordata > Actinopteri > Cichliformes > Cichlidae > Mchenga > Mchenga conophoros. The sequence goes on from NC_140540.1 coordinate 21,048,291, forward strand.
AACTTTCAGGTGAGCGAATGAAGCAACTACAACCACTGAGAGCGAACGATACCATCAATGTGCTGAATCGCTGCTTATTTCGCTCAAGTGCTGGAACAGGACACAAAGCAATGGGTATTTTGAAGAAGACCAAGTTCTATAAATATAGTTAATAAATCACATTATAACAGCATAAAAACACTGAGCAATGCACAATAAAAGTATAAAGTAGATATGTGAACATCCCCCAAAGCCCCCCCCTACTTAATAGTAAGATATATCAAAATAGTGATGTTAGCCAAATCTTCTCATGTGTCAGATTTTAATGCTTGTTAAGTTTTGGTTTGTGTGGAAACTTCTGGAGGGTTGTTGCTGCCCCTCTCCACACATTAAACTGATCTGGAACAAGCAACTGTAGACGGTTAGGCGTCTCATATTCTCATGCAGAAATAGACTGTGACAGGCTGTGAATTCTTCCCCTCGCTACGAGAACAGAATTCTTCCTTTACGCACTTTTTATTGAGACACCAACAGAGGATTTGTGTAAGGAATCTGTGTCACGCAGGACACAATTTGATGAATGTGACACAGTTCTAACACTGGTAACCTCATCCAGGAGCTGCTGCTAGGGTTTCTAGGCTGAACCCCTCCATGCTCATCTACACACAGTTTACACCAACTGCTGTTAAGGTGCTATCTTGTCATTTATATGGGTTGTATGACTGTACGAAAAATTGATGCAATGCAGTGCTAATGACAGACAATAGGCTTCAATTCACCAAATTCTCTTGTATTAAGAGTTTAATATATAATTTACAGCCTAAATACACCCCTACAAAGCTACTCAAGACATTTTATATTAAAAAATTTGTAACGTTATGGACAGAAGTAAAAAATCGAACGAACCCCTGTGAGAAAGCTCTTGGTGACAGTGGGGAGAAAGAACTCCCTGATTGCAACAGGAAGTAGCAGAAATGGGCTCGTTGAAGGAAGCCACCTGCCAGGACTGGTTGGTATCAGAAAGAGAAGAGACATGACATACAATACTGATGTATAAACATGTTGTGAATGAAAAGAGAGTATTAATAGTACTGCTCATTGCATCATGGGAAATCTGCCAGCAGCCTGACCTTAAGGCAGTATTTTCAACCATTAGGTGTACTGTAATGTTGTGAAGGAGCATTAATTAATCTTACTAAGTAGTTCTTAGTGCCTTGGTGTTTGCTTTTAATACTCTAAGTTGTTTTATTATGTATGTTGTATTCTTGTACAGCACTTTGGTCAACGCTCCTGTTGTAATTAAATGTGCTATATAAATAATTAAACTATTAACTATTAAACTGTACATTTTAAAGCTTTATTTAAGCATTTAATGCAACATGTACAATTAAGAATGTCTTACACGATTACTTTGGTTTATCTAACCAGCGAGACAGATTAAAAAATAATTAATAACAAACTGTGAAAATCAGCGCTCTCAGGTGACACTCAAATGGTGGTTTAGGCAAATAAACCTTTTTTTCTTTTTTATGTAAGGAAAATGTTGCTGCATTGCATTGGTATAATTAAGAAATTGTTTTCTGGTCACCCATAGTCACTCCTAACTATAATCTTGAGCTTTGTACAATAACTAGTGGGCAGAGACAAAATTATGCAACCTGTATAGACAGAAGTCAAAATAGATGAAAGATTATTTTGTTGTAAAGTGAAATTCAGTGTTAAAAAGAAGGAAAACTGTCCGCAGTAGCCATTGGAAACTTTTCAGCCAACAACATTCAACATTCTGCCTAAACACAATGTCATTGCTGTCAGACTATGTCATGGTCCTGGGTCATTTGACCTAGTGTTTTGTGTTTTCCTGTTTTTGGTCATTTTGTACTATAATTTAAGTTCACTTTGTTAGCCTTTAGTTTATGCAATAAGAGTCTAATTATTCTGTTTTGAGTTTCTTGTGCTTCCTGTTTAGTTATTTAGTAGTCTCCCCCTGTGTAGCTGCCCTGGGTGTCTCCCTCCTCCCCCTTCCCCTCCTTTTGTTCTGTGTTTCCCCATCCCCTCATGTGTGTGCTCTCCCCCGTGCTCCTCCGTGTTCTCTCTCTCCCCCTTCAGTCTGCATCTCTGTGCATTTCCTGTTTTATTTTGGAGGTCCGTGTTTCTGGTCATGTATTCTGTTATTCTGTTTTGCTTCCTCTCTGCCTCATCATGTTTGATTAGTGTCAGCTGTGTTCCCTGCTTGTTTGCCTCTTTCTAATTTCCTTGTGTGTGTGTGTGTGTGTGTGTGTGTGTGTGTGTATTCATACCATGTGCTGCTCCTTGTCAGGTCATCTGTGTTTTCTCCAGTGTTGCCTCTGTGTGTCATTCCCTCCATGTCTCTAGTGTTCCAGGTTCAGGTTAGTTTTCCCTGTATAGGTTTAGTTAGCATCTCTCGGTTTTCTTTTGTAGCGTTTTTGCAGCCAAAATAAAAGCTTTTTTCTGTTTAAACGTTCTCCTGCATCAGTGTCTGTGTTTGCATCCACACCTCTCTCTCTGTACGATTTACCTCCTCAAATCGTGACAGACTAGTGTTTACACACAAGCACACTTATAGGCTTACATTTTGTTTTTTTTATTAATATTTCTTTTACAAAAAACTGTAAGCTTTGTTATTTTGATTCTTTCTAACTGTCCATCCAGCTGACCACTTTCTTCTGCTTGTCCAATTCAGTGTTGCGGGGAAGCTGGAGTTGGAGTTACAGGGCTAACAGATAGAGACAGATTCATACTATTTGCTTGTGTTTACACCTATGGTCAATTCAAAATGACCAGTTTATAACCTGCTTGTCTTTGGACTGTGGGAGTTAGCCAGAGTACTCAGAGATAACCCAGTCACAGTCAGGGAGAACGTTCAAGCTCCACACCAGCTTCTCTCAGCGTGGGAAGACAAAAAATATAAATGCCAGGATGAAACAATCTGCCCCTTCCTATTAAACAGAAGTTAAATAAAACAAACAGAAAAAAGAAAAGAAAATGAAATATCTGATGTCATGAGCATTAATTTTTCATTAAGAAAAAACTGTTTTTCTGGGCTTTTCTCACTTATTGTAAACCTTGAATCAGCTGAGTTTCTGTTATTGCTTTAGGTGCACCAGTGCATTTTTTTCTCATTTTAAAATGGTGGTGGAAAAGAAAATCCTTGGATATAATATTAAAACAAACTATCAGAAGAAAATACTTTCTTCTCCAAGCAGAAAGTTCAAAGAAAGGAAACAGCGAGATTTATAAAAATAATAATACTAAAGTTGATATGATGGTGAGGACTGCAGATGAGCAACTAATCTTTCTTATTTGAAATATTCTTGCTTTTGTTTGACCATCATTGTCACCATCGGTTTAGGTAATAGTTTGCCTCATGAATGAATTATTAGAATATCCTTTGCATTTTTCCACCTCGCAAGCATCTTTCGATATTCATAAAGCTAAAATGCACCTCATATTCTTCAGATTTTTTGATGTTTTTACTTAAATTGCTGCTGGGTGAAAAACACAGCTCTCTAACCCTGTGATCAGCCTGATAACAGTGAAAGTTGGAAGAGCTCGCTGGTCTAAGCATGAAGATTCTCAAGATTCCCTGCAGCATAGCAGCCGCGCTTCGCAGCGTTTCTGCAGCTTGTTAAGAGGGGATGCCAGGCATGGTTCTGCCCGTGTATATTTTCATTTAGTCTGAATGCTTGGCACATAAGGGAGGTAAACAGAGAGGCAAGGTGTGCATAGATAGCATAGTTACTTTGCACTTGTATGTGATGAAAGAAAACATTCATTAACTGATCTAATTTACATTGCTTGGTGGGACAGCGCTGGGGGCACACGGCTGGGCTGAGGGTCTGTGATTAACACCAGTGAACATCCACATGGTTGTTTGTAACTGTTAAGATTAAATAGATAGTACTGAATCATCAGAAAGTCAAAACACTAGAGCTGGAATGAACAGAAGCAAACCCCAGCCTGCACAGTTACCAGCCAAGGTCAGTCATAACATACATTTTGTATTTATGAGAATAAAATTTAACAGATCATAAAATGTTGTTTCCCATATGTGAGGAAGAGGAATCTCTACTCATCTGGTTTTACCTTTGTGCTCTGAAACACAACTTGTGACTTGGTTCTCACCTCTGAGTTACCTGTCCTCTCATTCTAGGCGTGTTTGTGATCATACAAGTAAGTAAGTGTGTTTGCTTGCTGAGCTCCTCTTTTCCAAGTATGGCCACTATGAAGTAGAGCTGTCGCTTAGGGGCCTTTGGTAGAAATTAACGAGCTACAGCCAAGGGCAAAAAAGAGCAAACAGCTGGGCCTGTCAGCACGCACAAGAGGAGCAACGGCACCCAGGGGTCTGCTAAGGAGGCAAGGGTACAAGGCAACAGAGTGAGAGGAGACCCTCTGCATGAGGAGACACGTATTATGACCTGCTCCTCTGCATACCTGTTTCCACTCTGTCCACAAGCCCCCCTCCGTATTCATACGTCTCTGTGCTTGTTTTCAGCAGTCTGTTGCTCAGCTTGTACGTTTCTTGGTTTTTGGACCAAACTTGTATTTCTGCTCGCTTCTTTGTGATTTATTTCCCCTTCCTGGTTGGTTTAACCTTGTACTTGCGCTTTTGTATGTAAAGCTTGATTTTTGTTTTCAGCTTTCGCTGTCCTGACTTGTGTGTCGTGCTTTTGGGTCCTCAAACCGAGCTTTGACAAAAGCCATACTGGATCCTATTCCTGAATTGACTTTTTCTGAAGTGCAGTCATGCACAATCGTGTCTTTTATGTGAATATCCTCATAGCCTTGTGTCAGAGAGCTCTCTTTTTCACAGGCTGGTAATGGTTTCTGTGAAGGCATTCACACAGACAAGCTGTTTTCCTCCTTGAGGCGGCGTAAGTGTTTTTAAAGTTTTGTTGAGTGTTAACTCCGCTGAGATGTACAGACATAAACAGGAGCGTGTGGAGCAAATGTGAATTAATAAAGGAGCTGGAAGAAATAATAAAGAAAAGGCAAAACTGAGGAAAGAATGCAATTTCACTGTGATTCACTGCTTTAGATGGCATCTCTTTGTTGTGGCTAATGGCTTTACATAGAGAATACGAAATGAGATGAAATTAAATAAGCAACTCAATGGGCAGGTGATAGTGTTGAGAGTGGTGAGTGTGTGGGTTAAATCAAAGTAGATTTGCATAATTCATGGTTAAAATAGTCTCCATATTTTACACTGAACTTTGGTGCAGGACAGTTTATCTTCAGTGAAACAAGGTGAACCTCTCTCCATCATTAGGCCAACTTTCTTCTGATTGGCTTCACCTCACAAACAGAAGGTTTCAACCGCATGTGGAAGAGGCCTCAATGCTCAAAGCGCTGTGGGGACAGTGGGAAGGAAAAACTCCTTTTTAACTGGAAGAAACCTCCAGCAGAAAGAGTTCAGGGAGAGGTGGCCACCTACCGCGACCAGCTGGGAATGAGTGCATGAAGACAGGACAAAGACGCACGATCTGATATCGTCGTGTTGGTGTTGTTCCAAAATCAACATAGTAAATGTTGTTCCAGGATCAACATTGCAAGTGACCAATCAGAATGTTGTGACGTCATACTTTTGCGACTTCGGGAAAAACCGCCGTAAAACAAAAAACTGTACTTAAGCTGCGAGAAACCGCCTCTGTCCGCCGATCAACGGACCCTGACCTTTTAATAAACGCTAAGCAGAATTGATATTGTCCTTGCAACATTGGAATTTCATAAATGCACGAATGGCTTGGCGCGCCAAAGAATAACGTCACAACAATGTGATTGGTCACTTGCAATGTTCACCTTGTTCCAGGAACAACACCAACACGACGATATCAGATCATCCGGACAAAGACACACTGTGGAAGAGAGCCAGAGATTAATCATAACTAGCAGTTTAAACCTATTGCAGCACAACTAAGGGAGGATTCAGGGGCATCTGATTCAACCCTAAAAGGAAAGTTTTAAGCCTAATCATAAAAGAAGAGATGGTGTCTGTCTCCCGAATCCAAACTGTTTCCACAGAAGGGGGGCCTGAAAGCTGAAAGCACTTCCTACCACTTTACTTGTCAATACTCTAGGACTCTACTTTGATCCTATCTGCAGTTTCCTGCTTCCTATTGGTACATCTTTGGATCATTACATTAGCATTATGGGTAATGTGTTTCTGAGCTTCCTAATTTCCCTGGAATCAAGGTCCAAAAGGAAAGCATTAGGTTTGAATCAGAATTATTTTTTCACTTCACAAATTTGTCCTCCTTTTCCAAAACGGTAAGTCCTACATTAACCATTAATGTGTCCTCCACCAACAGGAACATCAAGCACAGATGACGAATGAACAACATACTTTCATTTGAAAACTTTTTAGCTTCAGTGTGCTTTTAATTAATTAGACGTGCTATAGTTCCCTGTGAGCCATAATTACTTTTATCAACTTATTTAGCAAAATCAGAGGTTATGTTCTTTAAACTTTTATAACCCATTAGGACGTGAGGGCACTGTTCACAGCAGTGCCTTGAGTACATATTCAGTCAGTGGATTTTTGTCCCCATGACAAACTCACACAAAAGTCTGATCCTGCCAACTAGCAGTCCCTGAACCTTCAAGGTTTTCTTTTGGAAGGCCTTCAGCAAAGTTATTCTTTCAAAACCACCACATAATGAATTAAAAAATAAAATAAAATGGATATTCAGACACTCTTTCAAAACACTGCCCTTGCTATACCTGGTGTAATAATACATTTAAATGAATTTGAAATTAAATGCTTATAAATTGTGAAAAGGTGAAAAAAGTTACACATTGATTTTGTCTGCTCTTTTGTGTCGTCCTGAAATGAAAAACAGACTCTTTGTGAGACGCGGCAACAGTTTTATTTTTGTGTCAAAATGAAGCAAATCAACTATTTTAATCAGTGTGAAATTTAATTGTAGTTTTCTATCTGACAGCATTGATTAAAACATGTTTTTATGAATCTTTTTTTCAATGTGCTGACTGCCTTTGAAATTGAGTGAAATTACTGTTTCAAACGTGAAAAGTGAAAGAGTTCACCGGGAGTGCAGTGGAGGTTAAGAGGCTTTCAAAAGGTCCACGTGTCTCGTGCTTTATGCAGCACTTCCGTTTCTTTGTTTTTATATTCTGCGTCGCTTGTTCTTGCTCAGTTCTTCAGTTCTTGTCTTGGTTCATATTCTGGCTTTTTGAGCATTTCTTCTTGCTCCTTTGATCTACAATCAAATTCCACAAATGCTGAGAGCCTGTGAAAAATGCAAATAACAGTAGAATGCAATGGTTTGTAAATATCTAAACCCATATTTTTTCACAAAAGAACACAGAAAACATATGAAACTGTGCAGCTCCCCAAAAGTGTAGGAGAGGAATGTTGTCCCATTTTTGTCTGATGGGAATCATGATGTTCCAAATGCTTTTAATTGGTCAAAGATCTGGACACAGATCAGTTTCCCACGTTACCTCAGTCCATTTTAAATGAGCTTTGCGCTTTTGGCTTCTTCTTTGCATGGCAGAGATTTTGCTTGTGCTTTGTGGTGAACTGTGTTCCTGAACCCTCGCTGTGATTTCATCATACCTGCTAATGCAGCGCTGACCGAGGACCAGAAGAACACGTCAATATTTCTTTCAACCTTGTCCCTTCTGCACAGAGAATTTTCCAGATGCTGTGAACCTCTGAAGATGAGGATTCAAATTCACAGTTTTTTGCTGACTGGTGAGCCTCTGGTTACCTTTACTTCTGAGAAACTCTTCCTCTGTAAGATACTTTTTTTGATTCCCAAATATGTTATCAAGTTGCTGCCTAATTAGTTACAAAAGTCATGACCCTGTAACATCATAGCCTAATGCTGCAACTGCATTGACGAGTGGCATCAATTTGTGGAGATTTTTTTACTGTTTCTCCAACAGTTCATGTCATTAAATGGATTACATGGATGCACGGATCAGGGCGATCCTGATATATGTATCCATATAATCACCTGGTGGCAATCTGTGTGTATCAGCATTTTGTGATCCATTGTTTTGTTTTATTTTAGTACTAACAAAGCAAAAATGATACTTCACCTTATATAGGTTTTTATATAAACTTTATATAAAAGGAAGCTTACAAAAAATACAGCACTTGCTTCTCACTCAAAATGGCCACACCCCTTATAATGTGTTACTTTAAGTCTTACTACACTTAAAATGGTAAATTATATAGAATTCAACTATTTCTACAACTGACAGGAAGGCAAAATGTGCCGTCAAAACCAAACTTTTTAATATACCAGACTAATTTCTGCTGTAAAGTGACCAGTGGAAATTAGAGGATCTGCAGTTTTTGGCACTTCTGATGGGATTTGTTGTTCAACCTCTTGTTGTCATTTAAAGGTATCTACTGTGCAAGAGATCACGGTTTGGGTTAAAATAAACCTGTCTGCAATATTCTTCACACGAATAGATGTAGTGTGGCAAGTCCCTCCTCTTGACATGAAAATGTAACAGCTTTTGTTGTCAAATATAATGTGTCGCTGTGAGACTGGGCTGTTTCTGTCTTCCTTCCTCTCTCTCAGTCTCACACAGAAACACACTCACTCGGCTTTACTGATTCTAGACGTAAGCCACAAGTGTGTGTGTGTGTATGTTGCCGTGTCTTTGTGTGTTTCAGAGCTGCTGGGGAATTCCTTTCTTTTTTGACGTTTGTGCAGTTTTGACTGTAACTTTACAACACCATGCTTAAAGCAGTTGGAGTTATTCCATTTAAGGTCGTTAGGTCGTTCCCTTTATGCTGGCACAATTAACCTTCGACATGCAGATGAAAAGCAGCAAAAATATTGCATCAAGCATGTAATATTTTAATGGCCCCAGTTAACTGCGGCAGATCATCCCCTCATTTTAAGCATCATATAAAGTAATTCTCTACCACCCTCACCACACATGACCCCTCAGGTGCTATGAAGCTGATAGAATATTTTTCCATTAATATAGATCCATAAAGAAAAGGAAAAGAAATTAAAGTTGCATAAATATATTGGCTGTCTTGAAGATCTTGATTAGCTTTAGCCTTAAAGAAAAAAAAACAGTTATTGGGTTTAAAGAAGACGCTGGCCTTCACGAACAACAACGATACAGCGAACACATCCCTGGGAACAATTTCTGCCAAACAAAAACATTTCGCCTGGGTTTTGAATTACAACATACCAAACAGATTTTACACTTTTCTTCCCGATCTTTGCAGTTAATGAAACATGAGATATATTCACAGGTGAAACTTAAATATTAGTAGTTTATTATGTTAATTTGAACTGACTTTATTGAGTCATCTCACATTAACCTGTATTAAATCAGTTCAAATTTTATACCTAATTTATAACAGGCTACCACACAACCACCACGCATAAAATAATTAAAGAGCAAAACACACTTTAGACGTTATTATAATAAAGTCATCTATCTGTTCATCTTGTTTAAGAACCCAACAATTCATTCAGTCTCTCCATTGATAATTGATGTATATTATTGCCTTATATTGCAGTTTTTAAAAAGGCTCTTGTAGTGTAGGTATATTATTAATTTTGTTCTGACATGCAGAATATACATTAATTAAATTTAAAACACACACACATGCACATATATATATATATATACATAGAAAACAGTTAGACAGTAACGTGTGAAGCAGTACACACAGAAACATACACACAGACACTGTCCTTGATGGCGTACTGGTAGACCATTGGTAAATGGAGGGTCATGGTCGGGTCTTCCTCATCTTGTGGCCAAACAAAACCGGCACACTCCTCCACCATCAAGGAAACGCTAGGATGGTTGAACAGGATGAACTGTAACGACCACACTTATAAACACACACACACCCCTGCTCATTCATTCTCATGTACGTGAATCATGTTAAATGTAAAATGATTCAACATTTTTGTGTTTCAGCTTCTTTGATGTGAAGACTTCTTGTTTTTGTGATTAATAAAAACCTGAATATGTCTGGCTCTGGACTGAACAAAACAAGAGGTCTCAAGTTCCCATCTTCCATCTAGGTCTTACATGTCCATGTCAAAGACAATCCAAATATGGATACCACAGGACAAAAAATAAAATAATAATTACAGCCCCAAATGAAAGAACCTGAAGAAAACAACATTTATTTTCTTCAGGCCCCAAGGACATAATATTCTGGGTAGAAAACATTCTCCTGTAAATAATGTTTTGCTAATATATCTTAAAAAGAACCCCAATAATGTCAAAACACATTCTTTAATTTGGAAATATCGTCTCAGTGACAAAAAAAATGGATAAACTAATTAAATGGAGTGTATGAAAAAGAAGGTAATTACCTACAAACCGAAATAGGGACAAATGAAAATGGCTCCTGCTGATCAGAAGCTATGGCAAAGGATTGTCTTGCAATAAACACAATAAAGTGAGACACAACCTTGAATACTATTGACTACTATAGGTGCAAAGGAAGTGTTATTCTCTTCTCTTCTGTTGTGTGTTATTAAATGTAATTTCTTTAAACTCTATCATCAGTTCACTATATTAATACCTCATTACAAGTTGCTCCCCTGTTTATGTTTATGTGTCTGCAGCTTTGCTGCTGTGCTGTAACCGACTAATACAGCTAATGGTGCATTAAGCCCAAATAAAATATAGTTTTCCAAACTGTACAAAACTGATCATGACAACTAACTAACTATTTTGATCTGCCTGCGTATGTCACGGTTTGGCAGGGCAAACCGTGGGGGTGTAGGGAAGGAGGACCCAGGCGCGGAGCTCTGTGTGCTTAGCAGTGCGTTTATTTACAGTGATGGAAAAACATGACAATAAATCCCCGTGCTCTCCCGACTCCTGTGACGTGTCCTCTTCCCAGTGCTACTACTCCTGTCTCCGCTTCTCCGTGATGAGCACCCCGTGCTCGCTGTCCTCTCGTCTCCCCGCTACTCCTGGGGACATAAGAGAGAGGCAGCCGTCAGACACACAATAATGCAGCAGACTTAAACTAGGACCTGGTCGAGAGACTAACGTGAAGCCACGCAATGATCCCGCGTCGGTGGGAGCTCCAAGACTCTCCTAAGTAGCTCCCCCGACGAGCCCTGATCAGCAGCAGGTGTGTAGCTTCGGGTGTGGCCAGTCCCCTAGCAGGGCCACACCCACCAGGCCTGAAGGCGCCTGCAAACAAGTGTTCAGACACACCTGCACCCACACACACACACACACACACACACACACACACACTCATATCTACAAGCATGGAGAAGAGGGGCAGCAACACCAAAAATACATATAATATAACAAGTCCATGACTGCCCATGGTCTGAGCGACCCAGGACCCTGACAGCCTATCTAAGCTCTTTCTAATCGAAGGTTTGACATCTGCTTTAAAGTTGTACAGAGGGAAGAGACGTCGTCACACTCAAGGAACAAATGAAAACAAAAAAAAATTGATTCACTGAAGTGTTCACCTCTCTAGAGGAAAATGAAACAGTACTCTATCTTTGGTAGACATAACATGAGGATCAGCTACACAGTTGCCAGTGCCAGGAGTGTGTGTGCAGGTTTGTGTGTGTGTGTTTGTACATTTGTCACAGCTTCCAATCCCAGGCGGGCACACCAGAGTCAGTTTTCAGCTCAAACTCCAGAGCTGTTTATTGTGTGCTAAAGAGCACTGATGTTTTTGTGCGTGTGTGCGTTTTAATGCTAAAACATGTCCGGGAAAGACAGAGCGTGCTTAGGATCACGTACTGTAAGTCCACACGCATGAAAGGTTAATTTGGGTTCAAAATGCATTTCTCATTTGATCCACAAAAGAATCGAAATGATTTAAGCTTTGAAAACCTAGCATATATACAATATTATTACAGTTGAATTATTGTCAAATGTTCCAATCACCTGTTAGATTTGGGAAAAGATCATTATTTATGGAATTAACGGTCCCTTCATAATGCTAACCCTGCAGGTTCAGAAATGTGTGTTAAAATTTAAAGTCAAGAAAAAATGAAGATGTCCCGTGTCTTTTTCTGATTACTGATTTTTTGCCTCATCTTGGTGGAAACTTGTGAAGAATTCTGAAAAGGAAAAAACAGCCATTGAGTTTTTTTTGTTAGTCAGATTGAAACTGCAATGACCTGAAGCTAAAGTGGATTTTGGCTATTTCCTTCCACAAGGGATTGCTATAGCAGGTGTTATCAGAGTTTGACCACAGATGCCCGACCACCTGCAGAAGGCGAACCTTTCACTTACCAAGCAAACATGGTAACCACTTTATGATTGAAGACAATGGTTTACTAAGTTCTTTCATACAAGTAATACTAATGTAGACAAGATGGTGAAAAATGCTTAATTTCCAAAGTTGGGATTTAAAATAAAGCGTACCAGCCAAGTGAAATGAAGTGTGGCTCAATCTACTGTTTTCCCTTCCTGTTAAAGAGATCATCTGCTTTTACTTTGTGTTTATTGAGGCTTTTTATCTTTGGTCATGGAGCACTTATCTAAATCCATGTTACAAAATGCTTCCCACAAGGAAAGATTTTAACGAAGCAGCATAATATTCATGGTTCACATGTAGGGTTAACCAGCACAAAAGTTCATACGGCAAGTTAAAAAATAAAGAGGAAGAGACCCACTCCAGTAACATCAGCAGCTGACTTCCTGCTTTGCTGCTGTTGTTTTTGAGAGCACATGTTCATATCTCAAGTTGTGACCATATAAAATTATGTCACTGTAGAAAAGACACAAGAAAAGTTTTCGAGCATCTGTTAATCTGATGCTCAACTTCTGCCTTGACTTGGACTGCCCCGAAATAGCTTAAAAAAAGCTTTCTTTCTCCTTCAATGTTTATCTGTGGTGAAATAATTTCATACAAAGAACACCTCCAGATTCTTCCAAAAACCTTCCTCAAATCTATCAAACCTGTGAGTGACAGCAGATAACACTCCTGATTGAAAATTCCTCATTGAACCTTGGCAGTCCCAGTTCCATAATACACACACACAGGCCGATCATTGAATGGTGCCTGTGAGATGAGCTGAGCTGCACTTCAATGGAAGATATTTTGGGTTTTAATAGCTTCTCTGGGGCACTTGTGGTGGGGAACAGGTGTGCTGGTTGTTGGAGGGGGTCAGCTAAAAGGACAGTCGAGTGCCAGAATGACAAAATCAGTACAAAGGATTATTACTGCACAGGGGGAAAATTCAACATAATGGTTACATTAGTGTGCACTCCCATTTTTATCTGTAATGTTTATTTATAGCCCAGGGTTGCTCTTTACACAGGTTTTTAAAACTTTTCTAACATTTAATTAGCATGCAGTATGATTTGTGAGTCAGTTATTATGGTAATGTTGAAACAATAATCCATCCATCCATTCGCTTCCGCTTATCCTTTTCAGGGTCGCGGGGGGCGCTGGAGCCTATCCCAACTGTCATAGGGCGAGAGGCGGGGTACACCCTGGACAGGTCGCCAGTCTGTCGCAGGGCTGAGTAAAGCTTACTTAAGATGACTGTTAGGACAACTTATTCATTGCAAGTCTGCAGTATTAAAAATAACTTGATATTTCTAACTGTACAATACTAATTGTTTACCTACTGACAAACATTTCAAGTTGCCGCGCTTACAAGTATGCACAGGCTCCGACAACTGCGGCTGACAAATGCGATCCTCCTTTTCCCCAGATTACCCTTTCTGGTTCACAAAATAACCTTTTAAGATATTTTCAGGCGAGAATGTAGCTGTGTAATGCTCAAATTAGAGCAGGGCGATATGACCAAAAATATTTATCACGATATACATTTGAAAATTTGTGATAACGATATAACTGACGATATAATTGACACTAGACAAAATACTTTACAACTCCACAGCTTTATTAGTGCAAAAAACCCCATCAATGTATTTTCACTTAAACAAGCAGCTGTTTTTTATGTGCATTAAAGTTATATAAAAATGTAACAGTGCAAATGCAAATTCCTTGCTGACAGTTTAACCAAAAGGCATTTCCAGTGGAAATTGGCCGACATATCCTCAGCATAACCATGTATAATATCCACAAAACTTAAAAAGAGGTTATACACACACAGTATGGTAATATTATGTTAAAGCACAGTAGGTATCACTCCGCGAGGCTCCTGACTACGATGCCGTAATGCTCCGACAATCCATCAAGCGGTGCGCTTCATAGCTTAGCAAAGTCGTACTAAAACATTTGACAGATCTTCGAGCGCCGCATACGACATAAAATCGTTTCGAGGTCAGTAAACACAACCAGAATTCATACATAAGGCACACGGGATTATAAGGGGCACTGTCGATTTTCAGAAAAATCAAAGGATTGATTTTAAGTGTGCCATGTTTTCCAAACAACACAGTAATAACGACGGTCCACTAGCATGCGCTACCAAAAATAATGCTTTAGACGAAAGCTAAACCAGTTCCACACCACTGAAGTTGGAGCATTTTTACAAACCAATTCTGGTTCATCCATTTCATTTAACGATCCACTTATTTGAATCGAGTTCTAATAACAAATTGATAAAAACTGAGTTCAGCCTATTTAATATTTTTAATTAAACACAATATTAGATTTTACAGTGTGAGGAAACTTTTGGATCACATGCTTTGTTGAGCCTTGGATCTCCTGACTGTGAGTCAGTGGGATTCGCATGTGTAATGCAATATCTATCCTGACCATATTAGACCTTGCAGATTCAAAATAACAATTTTTAAATGATAACAACTAAAGTGAACCAAGAAGACCGGTTTGGCAAAAAAAAAAAAAAAGAAAAAAAAGAAAGAAAGACAGAAAGAAAGAAAAAGAAGAAGAAAGAAATATAAATAAATGCTGATGAAAGGGCAAACAAATAAACAAACAACAAAGTTTTAATAACTCTGGTGCGAGGTAAACGTATCTAATTTAATATAGCCTGAAGCAAAACTGATTCTTTTTTTTCTTTTTTTTTAGAGTTTTTTAGGACAATAATACTATTGAGATTAAAAATATCATTGGCAGCAGTTCAGAAAGATGTGGTTACATAACAATAACACAAACACACACAAATACACACTGCAAAATTCACCAAGGAAGTTCACACATATACGTAAGAGTGCGATACGAAAGCATCCAGACTAAATTAAATCAAAACATCAGAAATGTAATCATCACAAACACAAGGAAGCAGATGCAGTAATGTTCAGAGATAACATCTGCTGACTGAAATATTATCTGAAGTATAATATGTAATATGAAGTATTATCCTCCAGGTCTCTTAAAATGATCTTAAATTATTTTAGTATGATTTAGCTTCAAACCTTTTGCAAGCGTCCTTTGAAATTCTGTAGAACACAATAAGAAAAAATAAAAAATTTAAAGCACAATATACCATATAGTATATTAAAGAATATAATCACGTGAATCACCTGATATAAATAAAAATGAGAAAAAACAAAAGGAAAGCTAAAAGTGAGCTGTTGTCTATTAGCATAATACATTGTTTTTATTACACTGTAATAAGTTTATTCTTGTGCTGTTGTTTTATAATTGTCAGTAATATTGTTAGCAGGGCTTGAAACAAATATAACTGCTGTATATTATTGTGTTATATTGTAGCTTTAAAAAAAGACTCTTGCAGTGTAATTATATTACTAATTTTGTCCTGACATTGGCTTTGTAGATGTTAAATACACCAGATTAAATTAAAACCTGGTGAAGCTGCGTGTTACAGTAAGTCTATGAATTATGACTTTTTCTATTTTCTTTCATGTAGATCACACACAAGTCTACATATTTATACACACTCACACTGACATACCACCATACCGGGAACAAACTATCTGACCTTTGACCTCCAGAATTTGGGCAGCCGTTGAGGGATTGGGGAAGTTCATAGCTTTACATTCCACTCATTGGTTGGTTTCATTTGTTTACTCATTCAATTAGCAGGAAGCAGCAGTTGTTACATTCTCAACTGTGACTTCAACCACGAGGAAAACTTCAGCTGGGAGCAATGACAGCAGCTCTGCACCATCATACTCACCATAAAGTCTTACTGATGGAAGTTAACATAACCGACTTGTCAGCATAGTCTTTGTTTAACCCAGTATCACTGGGTATTACACAAATTTTTAATTTTGGGAAATATCATTTTCAAAAATCATGGTACTTATTATCCAACGCACAAAAGCAGAAACCTAATTTCCCATGTTTAAGAGAAAAAACTAAATAAAACCAAAACTTACAACTTGATATGGTGTTGATTATTGATTAGCATATTATTATTGTTAATAATGAAAATAAGAATAAAGACAAGTTACCAGGTAACCTGGTGCCACATAGGTTCCCCACAGACCCACCCCCAGTGTCTGGGTAAAAATACACCGCTCAAACACAGCATTAAAAGCCACATGTCTCCGTAAAGTGTCAGCCCATCGGGACACGGGACCTCTGAGGTCATCCTGTGGTGTATGGCAGAGTTACAGCAGGTCCTTTGGATCCTGCGTTTTAAAGTCTCACTTGGAAATTGGAAATAATGAAGGAAGGAGTTTTGTAAAAAATTTCCACGACTATGATTACAGAGTTTTCATAGAGCACAGTATAATAGTATAATTATCAAAAGTATAAGTGAAGATTTTTTCATTTTTTCCAGCAGACGCCTGAGCTCCACGCTTCAGCGGTGTCCTTTGGTTTTCGGTAATTAGAAGCCCATTAAGGCGGAGGCGGAGCTCTGTGCTCGGATTGGTAGGAAGGAGGTGTCAGAATGGGTGTGTGGCGGGAGGAGGAGGAGGAGGGTTGGAAGCTGTAGGGGTTCCCTTCAGTGTGAGTCCAGTGCGTAAAGAGCGCAGAGCGGCTCAGCGGAGAGAGTCTGAGAGTGTGCCGCTTTCCACCACTTCCTGGATTACTGTTTCAGCTCCGTCCGACCATACACGCTCTATCAATGAAGCTTGGTTCTTATCCGTGATTTCTTCGCCATGAGCTGCCTGGATGTGATGTACCAAGTGTTTGGTCCTCAGCCTTATTTCAGCTCCTACAGCCCCTATCACCACCAGGTACGGAACACACAGACATAAAGTGTTTTATAAGACTTATGTCTTCACTTTAGGCTGCAAGCCACATGCAGAAACTTTATTTAAAGTCAATAAAACTTTATTACGCATAAATCCAAAAGATAAAGGCCATTAAAGCGCACAACCTAAACTTACAGCCCTTAAAAGCACTCTTTAAAAACAGCGCGCATTTAAAAATGTGTTAAACAGACAGTTAATCACCGCTTAGGATCTTATAAAAATGACTGTATCACTGCGCTACCTGCTGCAAGGCTCAAACTCGCTACACAAAACGTAAAGTGTAGAGAAGTTTCAAACTCAATTTTGCGTCAACAGTTTATGTTGTTTGCATTTATCTCACTGTTAAGTTACCTCATAGGTTATATATGTGGTATAGAGTCAATTGCAGTATTAGATAAACATTCTAATTTAACGTGGTCAAAAGTACAACTAAAATAAAATAATAATAAAAAAGATTTAATGAAGACTCATTTGCTTTACAATCTTTTATCTCTTTACTTGTTTTAAAATGTATTTATTTATTTATGTATTTATTTTCTTGCTTTAAAATATTTTTATGTGTGCTATTCAGACTGCAACAGACATTATTTGCTACTCGGGTTTTATCTTTAAGTGCAGTTGTTAAAGTAACATCAGTAAGTTTAAAGTAATATTGTCACTTTTTGAAAGTATATCTCAGATTGTTTTCAGCTTAAATGTCCTTCATCTACTAACAAAACTTTTCATATTATATTTGCTTCTGTCAGTGGGACCTCTGAAGCCTGCAAGGGTCATAAGTTAGAGAGTGACTAGTTTTAAACAGGCTTTTCTAGACCTGTTAAAGAGCTTCTTTTTTTACTCTCAGTCAACATCTACACATATTTCGCATAGTGCTACAACTCACTTTGTCTGGTCTAAACAGCCTGGGGATGAGCCTGTTCCAGCTACACCACATGATTATAGTCTAGATTTTCAGTGCTTGCTAGACAGCAAATTCTAATCCTTTATTTTGTTTAGTCATTTAAACTGAATTTATCATATAACACAGTAATTATATATTCAATTCAATTCAATTGTATTTATATAGCACCAAATCACAACAAAAGTCGCCTCAAGGCGCTTCATAGATACAGAGAAAAACCCAACAATCATATGATGCCCTGATGTTACTTAAGTCGTTTACATATTGTTTTAACACTATTATTGATATATTTTTATTTATTTATTTGTAATTATCAGTTACTATGCACACATTTAATACATTATTATATTTTAAAACGACCATTTACTTCACATGTTGATAATATCAGCATGTTCCAGTTTATTCATTCATACCTGGAAGTATTAGCTGGTTTTTTGTTTTTTTTTTAAATGACCAAAAACTGCAAAAAACGTTATTTTTTAAATTTCAAAATTAATGCCAAATTTGTAAGTTATTATAAAGTTTAAGACAATGCAGTCTCAGACAAGCAGATGCTAACTGGGTTCCTTTATCTTCCTCTAAAACCTGCTGTGTCCTTATAGAAATATATTTTTGATGTCAAATGTCATGTCAATACAAAAAATTATATATGCATCAGAAGCATGAGTATATTGTTTTATTACAATCATATAAATATATCTGTGTCCTTTTTAGAAGTTGGCTTTGTATTCCAAAATGCAAGACCACCAGGACAGCGGCAGCCGGCTTGGCCCCCCGGCGATCAAAGAGGAGGACAAGGAGCTGCCGCCCGGTGCCGAGTACCTGAGTTCCCGCTGTGTCCTCTTCACTTACTTCCAGGGCGATATCAGTGCGGTGGTGGATGAACACTTCAGCCGAGCTCTCAGCCAGACGAGTGCATACCCCGCGTCGAGCAGCCACAAGGCCGTAAGAGGTGTGTAGTATTTCTTTTTGTATATATGTATGTATACATACACACACATATGTGTGTATTAGTGGATTATTTTGTCAGTATTTTGAGAATTGTAGGCAACATTTTTCAACATTTCACATTTCTACTCATGAAATGCCTTAATATTCTCAGGTTGTGTGGTGTGTGATCTTTTTTCTGATGTTGACATTGGCGGACTCAGCGTTGTGGCCCTTTTCCACTGGTGATACTTAAATATTCCTGCATATTTGCCACTTATTTCTTTTAGTGGAGTTTTATGCTGCTTTTCATTGTCTTTAAATATTAAAGTGATTGAGTAGAATCAATTATGCCCCAGGCATCTATTTACATGCACTGGTGTGATATTTTTAAATGTGTAATGCCAACTTTTTATAGTGTTTTTTTTTTTAGGAATTGTCCATGTGTATAGAAAGGATAATGGAAAGTTGTGTGTCACGTATGTCCCCAAACGTGTGTATGTCTTTAAAATAGTAGGATTGATTTTAATGCCACCTTTTGATGTGAACCATCACTAACAATGATGAAAGCTGCTATTTAACTTTAGTGGTAGAAAATTACAAGTGAAATAACTGATTGTATCTATTAAATATAGGAAACATACATATGATAAATACAAATAGTACGATAAGTAGGTATTCAATAAGTAGGCGTAATTCAGCCTGTTCTTGTGAATAAAAAGAAGAATTTAGTCTATAAAGAAACGCCTCTGAAACAGCTTTCAGATTATTTAGAGGGAGAGACGTGTTTCATATGCACCACAAGTGTGATAATGGTCCATTGTGCAAATATCTTAAAATGAAAACAGAAGTTTTACTGACTATTACAGTAAAATCACATAAATAGAATCATTTTTTATTAAAAAAAAACCCCATCATGCTCAACATAATTATATGTTGTGTCCTTCTAAGGGGGGAAAAAGTTTTTAATTGAGCCTTGACTTTGCATTTTCCGAGGAAAATTCAGTGGAATAATCCTGCTTCAACACTACCGTGACTTCATCAGAGTCAGAGGCCCAATTACAATCTGGCAGCTACACCCCCCTCCCTGCATGCTTTCAGTCCCTTTGCGCCTTTGCGTGGACGGTCCCCTACATTAAGTGCTATTCCAAACCAATTAGCCTTGAGTGGAAGTGGGTTATAAACCCACCAAAGCCAAAGCTGCACCAGTGCAGGCTTACTAACCACACTCTGTGAAGGAAATGAAATTGAAACGGAGCAGTTGTATTTTCCAATAAGTAATGGACCCGATCTTAATACATCCAGACACTCCAGATGCTGATTGCAAGTTCCTGTTTTGAGCTGAGAAAGGCGAGAACATCCCAGAGGTTGCCGCTACGATTCTACCATATCCATTAATTAAGCGATCCTTCAGCAGCCACAAGTGTGACTCTTCGTGGAGTTACACTTGTGACGGAGCGGGAGTGTGAAGGGGCCGGATTGGAATTGGACCAGAGAGCACAAAAACACAAAGCAAACTGATGATCAACCCACGCCTGATCTAATTGGTTTAGGATAGAATTCTCAGGAAGTAATAAATCCAAGGCGGGGGGGGGGGGGGGGGGGGTTGCCATAATTGGTGCCCAAGTGCAACGTCCCCAACAAAATAAGAGAAAGGAGACAATGCAGATAAAAATACTAAAATAATTCAGTGAATTTTAGTCCCAAAGGAAATATGAGAATGAAATAACTCAACTACACCTGAGCACTCATGTCTGAATTTGTATTTTTTATTGTGTAAACTATGGCAACGAAAAAGAGATGATAACAAAAACATATGACAATATGTTAAGAAATCCACATTGTGTTGCTGCCAGTTATCTGATTTGGAGTGATTTAAATATATGCAACAACAGGAATACCTTTACAGGGTCAGATTAAAGATGGTGAGAGCTACATATTTATCCAAAGATATAAATTCAGTGCACAATTAAAAGTATTTGCCAGGAATTTTCTCATTAATTTTTTTGTATATCGCTTTTAATGACATTACATCTATCACAGGTTTCGCTGAAGTGAAATCCTTTTTAGGGTCACGTTAACCGGTGATTCTTTCCATCAGCTAAAGAATTAAAAGAAACTGAATTGGTATCCCCATTAATATTCAGTTTTAGCTGTGTAAACATAAAGGGATGATAAAAGCCGACATAAAAGGATTCATTCCTTTATTATTTTTGAAATCTATGCTGAATTGAGTTGCTTTTCCTTTCTTCCCGTTTAGCAAACACTTTTTAAATCCAGCACATTTATGTAAGTTTTATTAGCAAAAAAATGACCGATTGTGAGTGAGGAAGGAATTTACATTGTCGTACCATTTTGTAACAAAACTTACTATCCTCAAGCCTCACAATTATTATTATTATTATTACTCAGCAGCGCTTGCTTTAAAATTGCATCGACTATTTTGCAGTCATTGATTATCTTGTACATAAAATATCAGAAAAATGTGAGAAATGACCATCACAAATACCACATTGCCAAGGACACAGCTTCAAATTACATTTTTAAACTGTCTAAAAAAACTAACTGATTCCACTTGCAGTGATATTAAAGAAAGAAAAGCATCAAAATTCACATTAAAGGAGCTGAAAAGACTGTATTTTATGCTTTTTTGCCTTAAAAAGATGATCAATAAGTTGCGATAAATTCAATACGCATACCATAAATTATGACGCTAAAAAAATGATCCTTGTTTCAAAACAACAGTCAAGAATGAACCTTCAACCACAATGTGTTAACATTATTCAAGCTACATACGTTTTAAAAGTCTAAATAAGTAGGTGTGTCATACTTATGAAATGAGTTTCCTTCATTAATGTGCATTTCTATCTTCACAGATGGATCCTTTCCTATGAGCCAGAGAAGTTTCCCTCCGTCTTTCTGGAACAGTTCCTACCAGCCGTCAGTCTCCTCCACACTGGGCAGCGCTCTGTCGGCTCCCCACACAGAGCTCTCCTTTCCAGGTGACCCTTACTCCTCTGCCTCCCTGCACAGCCACCTCCACCAGCCCAGCCCCGATGCCTGGCACCCATCCCACCACCACCACCATCACCACCATCACCCTTACTCGCTAGGAGGTGCTATAAGCACCCAGAGCTCAGCTTACCCACGTCCAGGTGTTCACGAGATGTACGGCACAGCGTTCGACCCACGCTACGGCTCGCTGCTGGTGCCGTCAGTGAGGTCGCACCACCGCCTGACGTCCGGCAGCTCGGTACCGGGGCCCAGTGGCTCTCCCTGTGACCTCGGGGGTAAAGGGGAATCGGGGACGGGGTCGACCTGGAGCGGTGCCTTCACGGGGGCAGGAACAGAGATTGGACTGAACATGGACACAGGTACTGCCAATTTTGAAGTCGATTTATTTTAGGATCTGCATAGAAAACTGCATCTTCTGTCCTTCAGGTAACAGAAAATTCAACTCAAGTGGGCACTTGAGCTAAAATAGACAGAAAAAAGAAGAAACAGCTGGATGATGAACAGGAGGATCTCTCCTCATCAGAATTGCAACAACTGTCATATGCACTAAACAAATAGAACTAACAAAAGGCTGAACTGCAGCACACACATTCTGCACAGTTATGACAAAATGACTTTTACACCAGCTTTTTAGTCAGCAGCCTATTTTTAGTAAAACAGTGATAAAACAATGATGAGCTTTGTGCTTGGGGAAGAGAGGCCCAGCAATTCAACAACCAAGTTTAATCAAAAATCTAAAATATTTTTGTTTGAGTAGAACCGCTTTCTTTGTAAAATAGTTCCGAACCAAGCACTGGAAGGTAAATTTTGCAATAAAAAAACCCTCAATTTAATTTTTGGATATCTTCTTGTCATCGCATAAGTTAAAAATAATCTTTTAACATGCAAAATTTAACATTTTTAGATAGCTAAAGTTATTTGAATCCTATTTAAGGCCTCAGCTTTCAGATTAAGATGTATTATGCTTTCTCTATTAATGCTCTCTAAGCTTTTGTTATGAAACAATGCAAACTTCATGAATGGTTAGAGAAGAAAAACGAATTAATGGCAGAATCCTGCAGTGGATAAGGTTTAGTCTGCTTGCTTTGCCTCAGGGGTCGATGGCCAGTATTTTGGTGAGTTGTGATGAGGCCCTCAAATTGCATGTCGGCTGGTCATTGTTTACTTAAAATGTTAGCTTAAATAAAGAGAGACCTGTTATGTTTTTCTTTATTGACTGTCATAGATATTTTTGTCAGTATATGAGCCAAAAGCTCAGGTTTAATACTGCTAAACACTTGATTTTTGAAAGTTCTTCCTAGTTTTAGGAATGAGTGTGGATATCCAAAAGAAATCCTAAAAGAAAGTTGGCTTAATCTGCTTGTGTAAATCATCCAAAACTACTCTAGTACTGAGTAATAATAGGACTGAGAACTCCTCGGATATCAAAGATCTCAGAAAGAGCACGACCTTTAATTGGAAATTGAGATAAAAATGTTTTCCCACACTAAGAGATTCAAAGCAAACACAGAAGAATAATTGTTTTATATTGATTTGTTGTTGTGAGGTTAGAACAGAACAGTCTTAATACAAATTGCAGACTGGATTGATTTAAATGCTGCGTCGCATTCTTCTCATTGGATTCGTTCACATTGTTAATTAGTATTGGTGAAAGACACCGAGAACAGACGTATCTGTGAAGTGTCAGTTACTGGATTTTTTTCTTTTAAATACTGTTTGAGAAGAATGAAAGGCTCGGGAAAACTGTGTAATGAGATGCAAGGTTAACTTGTTATGGGACTGAAGTAATTGAAACAAAATCAATCGAGCTTAAGATGTGAGCTTACACTTTGACTTCGAGTCGATGAAAACCACCCGTGAAAACCAGTAAGTGACATTCATATTGACACTGATATCAGTCTTTTAAATGGATTTTCTGCGGTCTATATTGACATGCTAAACCTTTGCTGCTTGTTTGTGCAGATGTTGAACTTGGTTTGTCAAAAAGCGCACTCATTTAGAAAACTAATTAATAAATGAGGCTGCTCTAGCATTCATTATAACCTTCTCTTTCTGTGTATCTCTCAATATCTAATTGGGGGGAAACAGCTTTAGTAACATACTGTGAAAAGCAGAATGAAATAACGTTCTGTTTCCCTGCCTGAGATCAACTTACACAAGTGGTTTAAACCAACAAACTGGCTGTCAATCAGCACCTTAACACCAGCTGTCAACTTTCTTTTCTGTTGCTGTCGCGCTTTCATCCCCCTCTGCCTCGGGCAGTTCCTTCTGCTTTTATCAACAGGGCATTTGCGCCTCGTTTTCTAATCTACCTTCTTTTCCTTCTCTGTCTTTTCTTTTCCTGCTTTTCTCTCCTTTTCTCTCAGGTCTGCCAGCACAGGATAAGAGCAAGGATTTGTACTGGTTTTAGAGACCACTGAGACCCCCCTCCCCCCTCTTCTTGTCTACTACTTTGGCTGTAGCCGCTTTCCTGCACTCCTGCTCTACTCTACTGCTGTTGTGGGATGACTGACAGATAAATTGACAGATAGACAAAAACAGTGAGGCAGCAGTTTCTTTTTCCTGCTGTAACGGCTTCTGGTTTACTTGCAGCTCTGTGTTACGGTGGACTGTGCAGCAGCAGTGCAGCCCTGCTGAGCTGAAGGGCAACAGTGTGGATACACAGCGAACATGGAAACAAAAGTGGACTCGCAGAGGGGAGAGAGAGAAAATATGATCTTGATGGATATGGACAAAGACAAGACTCTTTGTGCTTCTGTAACAGGCAGGGACAACATTCCTAAAGTGGAAAAAGTCTTTGGACAGACGGACAGAGACACATGTGCTGTCGGACTCCAAAGACTAGCGCCTGAAAGGACTTGGCAGGACTTGCCTCACTGGGGCAACTGGGCTCAGACACTAGGAGTGTGTTATGGCTGGAGGAAAGGCCACGCTGGTGTCACGGAGGCAGCACAGCAAGATTTTGGCTGAGAGCGAAGGGAGGAGGACAAACTTTTTGGGTATACATGGACTAATGTTTCATCCGGCACAGCACAGTACACATTAAATGTAACCTGAATGAATGAATTTAAACTGATATCAAAAGATATTTAAGCCATGATTACAGCTTCAAACCTTAGAAATTTAAAGAGGCATATTTTTCCTGGCTTGTAGCGCTAAATATCCATCTTAACTGTTTTGATGTGAGATGCCCAGTTTTTTATACATAAGCTGCCTTCTCCTAAAATTGCACTAAGTGACAATGTGGTGTTTAAAGTGGCAGACATAGCAGCAGTACGTCATTCCAGAAAAAATGAGCACACCATATTTTTTTTAAATCCACCATCTAGAACTATTTCCTCTCTACCAAATTCAGGCCCTGTCTTTCAATGTGCCACATGGAAACTATGTTCAGCAGGTGTAGCTTGGCACGAAAAAAGCAAAACAAAACAGGCTTCTGGGTCATGATTTGTAGAAGGAGACACAATTGCAGTTTTTTAAAAATATCCACATTATTGGTGCTTTGAACACCACAAGATGAATGCTGTGTAGTTCCACTGAATTCAAGAGAAAGGCAGCTAGTATCTCCAAAACTGGGAAAATATGGGAAAATGTGTGAGGTTCCTTTAAGTGTGCTCATACATTTTAAAGATGAAGCAAACTGTTGTCTCATATGGCACTGTGCAAAGTTAGGGCTCAGTAACACAGACCTGAATATCAATCAGTAACCCACTCAACCTCTAGTCGTGAGGGACAAATGTGGATTCGTTGAGCCATTGGTGAATGGTTGCTTGTGGTTGGTGGCCACCACCAGGTAAATCGTTGCCCGGAGATGCTGACTCATCTGCAAAGACTTGCCATTCACTCGCCAGGATGTTGTGAAACTTAATAGTGTGAAGCTGGAACTGCCTTCAAAGTAAAAGTGACTTACTGCTGAAACCAACTCAGTTTAAAGTGCACAGTTTTTACTTTAAGGGCCAAAGGTCTCCATTTCAAATTTGCATCGCAGTTTTGACAGTTTCACTTTGCTTTTTGAGTAGTTGGCGAATGTTAACAGACAATTCAGCATGACTGAGGAGCTCTGCTTTTGACTGAAGCAATCGCAAGGAAGTTTTTAGTGCTGCACTGTATATCTCCATGTAACCATTTTGACATTACCAACCTCAAAAAAACAGCTTTCAGTCAAAATGCACACTTCAGCATAGCTAACCCGATGTCACCGCTTGGCGTCTAGGCCTGTGTCACTGAGGATTTAATATATATGACAATACCACAACAAAGATGTTGGAAAACAAATCAATATCTTTACAAAATGTTTTGTTTTTCTTTACATTTTTGATGGTTAATAACTGCAGATGGCTATGATTAACAGGATAGGAATGCAGACTTTGTTGCCTTTGAGTGTAGCAGATACACAGGCTGTTAGCTCAGTAAGCATAGATTTGATGATTCCAAAACATCTCAAGTGCATTTGGTTTAAAATTTAAAATGTTTTCATCAAGGTTACTGCAGGAGCATTACATGTTGCATTACGTGCTGAAATTATTACACCAATTATACTGCACCGTTTTGCTGCCTTTCTGTTTTATTTGTGTTTATACTGAAAATCTCAAGGTTCAGGAACTTGTGATGTTTAAAAATCACAAGTTCCTGTTTTCTTGGCATATTGAGCACATTGTTGGCCCTGACAGAAAAACCTCTTCCACCAACATGTGATGTAAAGGTCTCTAAACATTTTATTTGTAGTCCAAATTGAATCACACTTTAGGATAAATATCACACTTTTCAAACTTCACCAAATCAGTGCTTGCTTGAAAACGCTGCCAACTGCTTCTTCTTGGTCATAACCCAAACAAAAATAACCCAAAATACACTATTAAAGGGGACCTGTTATTGCTTTCTTTACTATTTTTGGTCATTCACAATAACTCACACATTTTTTTCTTTATGTTTTGCATGGAAAATTGGAAATAGGATCAGTATAGTGGAGCATGTGCAAACACAAATGCAAAGTTTGGCCATTATGAAACAGCTTGAAAGTCAATATTTGGTATGACCACCTTAATTTTGTTTAAGACAGTGCACATCATGGCAGGAGATTTAAATTGTTGAGCTAGTAGGTCTTTGGGAATCACCTTGTTGGTGCAAAAATATGATTTTATTCCTTTTAAACTGTTATCTTTGGTGGTGTTTTTCATAGATTCAGCTATAGGAATGTGCTTATGCAGCAGCTTGCTACTAGCAAAGTGCCTACTGTAGATATACAATTTAAAACTGGTTCTTTGCTAGGTTGTTACTGTAGACACAACAGTGGTTAATGCTTTGAGTTAGGTGCCTTTTTATACTTGAACGATTTAAGGGTTCTCTGAAAATGGTCAGGTACAAGGACTGGACTAAAAATGAAAGAAAAAGCAGGAAAATGGCCAAAGAAAACAGTGATTCATGCAAAGCTACTCTGGTAGAGTCCAAGAATGAAAGTTCTGAGCTGTAAATAAGCATGATAGGTTCCCTTTACACAACGATAACTCATGTCACAGAAAATATACTGTGACATGGCGATACATTTACAGGTTAACTGAGACATTTGGTGTTGGTTGAAAAACCACTTAAAGTGGATTAAAGCATGTTGCCATGGTATATATTTAATGTAAAACTACTTGATGGGTCGAACTGCATAACCAGAGCCTTTTACCTACCGCTGATAGACTAGGAGGGACATTTCTACGACAGCAGCAGATTGACCTCTAAACTTCACTGCAGAGCGGACTGTGCTTACCTCTTTGTTATGAGCGTTTTATGAAACTGTATGGCTGTGTCAGCAAAAGAAATGTGAACTTCACACGAATGGCTGCTGAGTGAGAGAGAAAGAGTGGAGAAGTCTTTCAGATGAATGAGGAGAACGTCGGCTATTTGAGGCCACTTGACTCTTTCTCTCCCTCCTCTCATGCAGCTGTCATCGACAACTGCTCTTCAACTCAGCGAACACACACATGGACGCACACTGTCCTACTGTGCAGTGTCCGAGCCAGGCCCAGGGACTCGATAAAGGGAGCATTTAGTGTGAGCAGAGTCCCGCCCTACTGGGACAACTGGTGCGATGTAAGTAGAGGGAGCAGAGGACGAACACACAACTGTCAAAAGTAATTTGTGAGCTTGGATGTATGTACAGGCATGTGTCTATTTCTATACTTACAAGGGTCACAATATCCAGCCAGCCTAAAAACTGACAACAATTCAGGCATCATTTTGTCGTTTGCACTCTGCTAATTGTAAGATGTGGATTATTCATAGGATTATACTAAAGGTTCAGGATAAATGGCATTATTTTATCTGGGTTTAAGTGAATTTGCTTACAGAAATACTGTGTGTGAGGCTGCAGCCTGATATAGCTTCTGTGTCCTGTCTTTGATTTTCATTGTCCAAATTACACACAAGACAATTTGCTTAAATGTAATGAACATGGCTTAGTAGTGAAGTCTGTTTCTGTCCTGCATGGTCCACGGGAAGTATCTGGTTACACTGGGAAGTGGATCAGAAAACTTGTTTTGAGCCTTCTCTTAAACAAACGCTAACAGAAACTTGGTGGCAGTCTCCTGAAAAGGTAAAGTTAGCAGTTGGTTAACAGCATAAATTTGTATAGTTAACCGAAATTAAAACTGACCAAAGAATCATAAACCATTTCAGTGTAACCCCATCAAATGGATTACACTGAAAATAAGCTAATAAAATAAGCTGAAAGTAAGTTTAAAAAAGATTTCACATGTTTTTCCTTATTTTCTGTTATATATACATACAGTTAAAATTGGGAATGTTCACATTCACCAAGGCTGTGGTTCAAATAATGAGGTCAGCATGTGAACAAGTAATCCATGTGAGCCAAAATCTCAGGCTTCAGTTTCAGGCAGTTTTTTTCTTCTCCTGGTATGAGATCAAAAAGACTGGATATCGCTAATGTGGCCATCTGCTGTTAAACCTTTATGTTTAAAAGAAGCAGCAAAGAGGAAAAACAATAGATAAATTGGCTTGTTTCAGACAGAGGATCATCTGAGAGAGGATTGTTTCAAACTACAAAGCTTTTCTAGTAAAGTGCTTATGTTTCTCAGTCAGTGGCTCATTCATTAGCTTCTTGACTTCCAGCTGAATTTCTTCCACAATTATAGATGTTCAGCAGGGAAAGTTTTACGGGACACTTGCCACCTTGAATTCACTGATTCCTCCATGCAATTTGAAACCACCCCGGCCTCCTCATTATGTACTCTTGGCATTGTTGACTTAGCATGGTTCTCAAATTTTTCAGAGATGCCCTCCTTGAAAAGCTAAGAAACACTCCCCCTGTCTTCTCTCTCCAGCTGTGCAAATTTTATTGATAATCTACAACCACAGGGGCACAACAAATAAAAAAAATCATGTTAATTTGACCGCCAACATACTAATAACATAAAGTAAATATTTATTAAGGCAGGAGAAAGTTTGTCCCTGCTGATATCAAGCTAGATCACAGCGTTTTCCATCTGTCCAGCCACATTTGCTACTGTAGGTCCCGTCTAAATTCACTAAACAAATTTCCCACGTGTGGGACTAATAAAGGTTATCTTATCTTATCTTATCTTATTGTTTTGGATTTTTGTTTTTTAATAAACACAAAAGAACTTTTCTTGAATGTGCCACGCTTTTTTTTAACCAGCTGTTTTTGGCTATAATACTTCCTGGAGGAAGAATGCAGGTCTCAGACCTCTTGCAGCTTTACATCTTGTTTTGGCTGTGTTTTTATTAAAAACAGCAAAAAAAGGAGAAAAAAAAAGCATTTGTCAGGCCAGTAATGCATTTAAAACAAGTCCTTACAAGAATAGCAATGTGTTATTTTGCATCGTGTGTATCTGTGTACGTCTGAAGTGACCACCTCTGCAGCCATTTATGTGAAACTGTGAAATACTACTCTGTCATTTTGTAAAATACCGTTTTCCGGGTACATTCTGTAAATCAACAGCCACAGCATGCAGCAGTGTTCTCTGTGAATATATTGATATATGACCTGAAGTATTGTTTCTGTCAATCTTGCTCCAGTGTAAAGTCTTTGTTTGTATTTGCTTTCTGCCTGTAACTATAAAGTGACAGCTCTGTCAGGTTCAAAGATGTATTGGCTCTCTCCTCAGTGACTGCTGCTCTCTTATTTTCTTCAAGCAGTGAAATGCCAAAAAGGTTTGAACAGAGTTTACTGCTGAATAAATAAAGCACTGTTCAACATTAAAAAGCTTGCTTGTTGTTAGCTGTCCACTCACATTATCTATTTACTGTTGAGACTACTTGTGAAGCTTCTGTCTGTCTGTCTATCTATCTATCTATCTATCTATCTATCTATCTATCTATCTATCTATCTATCTATCTATCTATCTATCTATCTATCTATCTATCTATCTATCTATCTATCTATCTATCTATCTATCTATCTATCTATCTATCTTATAAGCATCTCAAATAAGCAGTTTCCTCCATAACCCATGCACGAATTATTCTATATTCTATGCTCTCTTCCTTTTCTGTGTGTGCGTATGTAAAATATTTATTGCATTTTCTAACTTTTTTATTACAAACTGGTGTGAGATTGTGTTTCAACTGCCCCCACTCCCCAAAACGAAGACTTGGCCTGTACTCAAGGCTGCGGGTTTTATTCCCACTATCCACTGTATGTACTTCCCCCACTCTCCGTGTTTTCCTTTATGTTATTCCACTGACAATATCTGATAACACGAATTTCCTGGTTTTCTGCTTCTCTGCTTTGCTTTCATCGTTGCAAAAAGCAGAGACGAGATCTTTTTCTTTCCTTTTGGAGTTAATGTATGACAAACTCCAGCTTGCACTGGGGTGGTTTGCAGCTGAGTGTCACGTCCAAGGCCACGGTTCTCCACTGTGAAAGAGTGGAAAGTGTAGTAAAATTTACACCACTAAATATGAGAATTATAATCCTGAAAATTCTACATTTTTACTATTATTTTCTATTAGAATTAAAACCGAGAGGTTTGTAAACCTATTGGAGGCTTTATTAGTTTTATCCACTTAAACCTTTTTATTATCTACGTTTTTGATTCTCATATTCCACAAAGACCCTCCCAGCTCTGCTTCTGAAACGCTGGCATTCACTGCCTGGTTAGTGTTAAGGTTGGCCACTCATTGTCAGAGTAAGGGTGAATATTGTGGAAATACAAACGAGTGGCAGGACGGAAATAAGCGTCATGTCAGCAAAATCATCAATATGAATATTTTACTACAAATATTTAACCTTTGGGAATTTTATTTACTAAAGAGAAAATCGATTAATTTTGGACCCTGTTATGTTTAGAATATTTTCTTTGACTTGGGATCATGGATTTACTGAGAGCCGGATACAGTGATGCAGGGATTAGATTGTTGTAGCCCAAGTGGGAATTGAATTTAGTGAAATTTAATTGGAGGGGATACTTTTGGATAGATGTAGTGCCCATTTCCAATGTAATGGATGATTAAACGACTAAAAAGTGATTAAAACTGAACATCTGAAAAAACAACTCTTCTGGTTTTTCAGGACGGTAAAGAGAAAGCTCGTCTTTTAATGTTGTGACTGTCGACCAAAAAATCTGATTCAAATTCCTCGCAGTGCTCCTAACCTGACTGACCTGATTGCGCCCAGTTGATAAAAGCCATTCAGTGAAGTAAGCAATGTTTGTGTTGCTTTTCTGAAACTCCAGTTGCCCTTGCAGCCTAAATGACTGGTCATCCATCTGGCCCTGATGATTTCCTGTGTGACAATACATACATACAAAAACTGCTCCCTAAATGCACTCACTCAGCTTTCAATCATCCAGAAGGTTTAGTGATGAGTATGAGTTGTTTGTGGGTACCCATTTAGGAAGGAGCTACCAAATGTAGTCTTTGATGTAACTAATGGGGGAGGGTAAAATTAAGTTGGCCAATGTTTACTTATTTATGATCTTTTGCACTTTAACATTGAAGGAAGCGCGTGGGGTCCTTAAAGATTGTAGCTGTCATAAAAAACACATGCTTGGCTGCAGGACTCGACAGCAGTAAGTCTGGCATGTCACTTAATTTCATGCGTGATTTAAATTTTTCAAATACCACCACACTAGCGAAAAGATATGTTTACTATGGCATACCAGGCAGCTTAAATGTATAATATTATTGACCACTAATGGCTCTAAGCAACATATTGAGAAGAGGGGCTGTCAATATTAACTGGATACATTCTCACTCATGGTTGTTATCATATGAGCACATCTATTAAAATTAATAGTGCACAAATAACACTGTTCAAGCATCACTGTAATAAATGTGCAAAACATGAACTATTTCTTACACTAAAGAAAGTGTAAGAAACTCTGCAAATGTTTTAATTATTTTTGTTTTCTTATTAAGAAATTAAATAATTTCTCACTCGAGGAGTTGGAAGCACGGTCCTGATAAGTCCATGAGGCATGAGGCTGTTCCACTGTCAAATCGTGAAGTGGATGAAGTGGCCCTCTGTCAGACATCTTGTCGGTCCTGCAGTTTTGTAATTACACAACGTTTATAGTGCTGGATGCTAAAAAACAGTAGAAGCTAGCAGGCATTCGAACGTTTTAAAGAGACAAAAAAAAAGTGAATTAATGTGAAATCAATGAATTTCAATTTTTGATTAATCATGCTGGTTGATAAATAGTGAAGTATATTGATTGTTTGATAATTACCAATTGTCTGCTCTGCCGCTATCTTCCAAAAAGTCCAACCCCGTTTAGGATACTACAGTTCTGTGATATTACAAAGTGCTGCCATGTTCCTTTTCATACTGTTTTGAGCCCCTCATGAATAAACAGGTGCACATACAGGAGAGTAGGGCTGATCCAAAGCTGGAAGACGGTTTATATGGGTCAGAGCAGGGACAGCAGTCTAAATAGAGATGGTTAGACCTCCCTCTCCTTATCTTCTACTAAATCCTCCAGGACAGCAAGGTCTTCACAAGCTAACCAAGAAACCTGATCTCTCCCATGTCTGCTGCGCCTGCCTCATCATAGACCCTCCTGGAAAGATAGCCAGAAAACACTGACCAGGAGGCTTTTTAATCACGTGTATGGGTGACTTTAACAAGAAGGTCCAGTCTGGGCTTTCCTTATCTTTGAAACTACTTCAATACAGCATCCATGTCCTTGCAGATGCTACATCAGTCCTATGGTTCCCTCTTAAATAACATCTAGAGGATTCTGGTAGTTTCTATAGTAAAACATTCTATTTAGGCTGGATTGTCAGCTAAATAATAGGGCTGTAATACACAGCTGTATCCTGTGCTCCTTTCACGACCCTGTCCTTGTAAAATATGTGAGTATTGGGCTTCAGACAAAAACAGTCACACGAATGGAGAGAAATTTGTGATTCAGGAAGGGAAGGCCCATATTGTGTACTGCTATGTAAATTTTTTTTTAAAATGCTGCTGGGAAAGGTAAAGAAAATTTGAGAGTCAAATCAAAGACAGAGACAGTTTTAGCTACATGTTCTCCTTCTCATGGCACGCCTGTGAATTTGTTTCAACTGTGAGGAAGACAGCTGTAGGTTAATGTCAGCATCTGACTTGAGTGACGACAGAAAGAAAAGGGATGGAGAGGGTCTGATTCTTGTGTTGTCATTAACGCAAACATGCCTGTTTCAAAAAAAAAAAAAAAATTATGTTCTTTCATCTTTTTGTACTTTTGCACGATTCATAAGAAAAAAATCACTTCTTTCCACAAAGAGTTAATTCAGCCCTCCTGAAGAATAGGACGGCGTAAAGCTCTTCTAATTGTATGAGACACAGGGATGAGGTTAAGGACAAGAGCAGCTCTTTAATCAAAGCACAGAGAAGGATGGAGTGCATCGTTTTTATTTTAGTAATCTGGTAACAACGTTCTGTCTGTCAATTGAAGCACCATTTTTGTATATATTATGCTGTGGCTCAGGAGGTGGAGCAGACCACTTACTAATCGAAAGGTTGGTGGGTTGAAGCCCGTCCACCTCCATCGTGGTTTTGATATAACGTAGGATTGTAATTGTACTTTTGTAAATACCTATTTTCTGGCAGTTTTTTTTTAAACATACCTAAAGTCTAGTAAATGTGTATATTTATTTATGCATATTTCTATTTCTATTAAGTGTATTCTCTCTTAATTTGAAACATTTGAATTGTGTCTTTTCTGCATTAATAGAAGAAAATACAGCAGAGAAGGACTGATTTTCTCTATATTTTTTCTTAATATCAGCCTAAAATTTGCTGTTTTACATCAGGTGTTTTTTTTTATATATACTAGTTTTTTTGTACAGTAAAGTCTTGGGAAATCACATACTTTTTTTTTATTTACTTGCCTCCGGGAAGTTAAATTGTATCTTTAATATTAATTTTTTAAATATTTGTGAAAGATCAATGAGAAATGAAAGCAAATGTTGCAAAAAATATTCTGATTTTGACTGAAGTCTCTATAAAAATGGATATTCCTACCATTATGTCACTAAGCCAATTTTACAATTTTTCACAATTTTAGTGCCACTCAAGCCAAAACGAGTGAATCAGAGCTACAATCAACAAGCTCTCAAGAAGTAAAACTTACACGGTCCTTTAGGGCCTCACTCAGTCAATATACTGAGTCACTATGGTGGAGGCTGAAACTCAGCAGGAGCCCATGTGAGATGTGTTATACAGTCAAAAACATCCCCAATCCAGCTTCCTGCTGTCAACCACCTCCTTTTTGAATATATTGATATATGACCTGAAGTATTGTTTCTGTCAATCTTGCTCCAGTGTAAAGTCTTTGTTTGTATTTGCTTTCTGCCTGTAACTATAAAGTGACAGCTCTGTCAGGTTCAAAGATGCAAATACAGGCCATTTACCATTTAAAGTGAAAAAAACAACAACTTGTTAACCAGCTCTGGTCATGGTTATTTAAATGTGCCATCCATTTAATGAAACCAAATATGACCTAATCCTCCAGCACAAATTTGTTACTCGGCGTTCAGGATAAGAAAAATTCTTACAGTCAACTCAGTGTTGCTTTCTGAACTCATGAAACTTCGGTGGTGCTGGGAGGCCAGACTGTCCCATCCTGTACTTTTCTGATGTTGAAAAACCAAAATTAGACATGTGCTGAGTAGAAATTATTTAAAGAATTTAATGATTGGTGGTTGCATTCAACTGGTTGGAGTCGGGCCTCGTTGCACAATTGTTGCTAATTTTTATGTTGATTTCACTTCTTGTTACTTGCTGCTGCGATGATACAGCTCTACCACAGCGATCAGTGCAATTGTTTTCTTCTCATCAGATCCCTATCACACGTCTGCTTCTGTCTGCCCCGCTAAAATCTTCATGGCCCGTTGAGGAATTTGAAGCCTGTTAATTCCTCTGAGCTCCCGAGACACTTGCTACCACATTCATTCCACATTTACTACACATTAACAACACATTTATTGCCAACACTCAAATTATATGAGCAACTGCCAACCAAGTCCATGTTGTGGAGATGATTTCATTTCAGGAAACTAAAGCAAAAGCAACAAGGCTTTCTAAGCTATATAAGCTTTTACAGTCAAAAAACACGTTTTTTTTTAGCACATTGAATGTTAAGTCTGGTTTTTGCTTTAATTAATGAACTGTAAAAGTAAACAATATTTTTACACTTATATACAATGCCCCACAATGTAATAAAACTCAGCTTTATTACCTGGTAAGTGGCAAACAAAACATAAGGCAGAGAAGAGCTGGAACAAACTAGCAGACAGGAGTACACACAACATGAGGGGATATCACAACGACATGACAAAGAACAAAGGGAAACTGAAGACTTAAATACACATGAGGTACTTAGGGACATGGAACACACCAGGAAATGCAGATGAACTAAATCTAACTAACGAGACAGGGAGAGCAAAAAAAAATCCCACTAGACAAGAGGACAAGATCGCAACAGAAGCTGAAGACAGAACACAGAAGAGACAAAGACAGACTGGACATGAAAAGGGACAACACGAACACGAACCACGAACTAGTAAGATAAGTAACTCAAAGGCCCTAAAAAACTAAAAGTAAGTGTCTCATGAATGAATAACAAATCCAACAGAGTGGGAAAAAAATTACCATCAACCGATAGAAACTGTAAAATGTAGATACTCTGTTGTCCCTGCCATGTCACCAAAGAGCCGGTCATTAGATGAACCAGGAAACATTTGAGCCAATTGGACTGTTGCATTCACACTGTAGATTTATAACTTTCACCTGTGCAGTCGGGGTGAGGGGGAACTACAGTAATGTAGAAAAGCTGTAGGTCAGATGAGCAGACGATGATTGGATTGGCCGTAACACTGTGAAACTTGAGCGTGCAAAGTAGAAGCAGACGTGTTAAAAAAAAAAAGATTATTCATGAGTTTTTATGTGTGTGTTGTGGCTCTTTTCATATTCATTCAAGTAGAGGCTTGGTTTAAATAGCTGCCCAGATGTGTTACCAGGATGATCACGTAATGCAGAGTGTTGCTTCCAAAACGATTTCATTATAATGCATTTATGACAGCACCTCTGACTCTGACAATACACTGGGTGCATGTCTGACATGTCTTATTTTCTCACATAAAGTCATAGATTACTCATTTATGGATGACTGCTCAAATCAGATGCTTGTTATGTTTGTCAGCAGGAAAGTTCTGGAGTGCCCTTTGGTAGACAATCTATTTAACATCGACACTAATAGCATGGTTAAAGGGTGTTGATCCTATCTCTTCTGTATTATTTCATTTATTGGCTGTTTTAAGTGCAAATACTGATATATTGGCAATTAGCCAATATCAGCCAGTATATCAGGTCTGCCAATGTATTAGACTTGCTGTAATTTTCAGTGGGTTTTTGTCCTTCACACATCTTCAAACGTCACCATGAGAATTTCAGAAGCACTGCTAAAATCTGCACTGTGTATTTTGTTGTGAAAATTGGCTGGATTTTCTGTGTCTGTGGCACATCTGGAGGAATATCAACCATTGTGTGGTGTGGGTGTGTTGAGCTGACACAGCCAGACTATAAGGTGGCTCTACAGATCCCCACACTGAATGTTGAAATTCATCCAGAATTAAAGATTTAGGGCTTCAAATGATGACCTTGACAGTAAAGGTCACAAGTTTTAACAGGGAGTCAGTTATTTGCAGGAATTTCTTGAGCATGATTATGATGAACAAAATGTTTGACTTAATTTATGTTACTTGGGATGATGATACTTTAATGCCCTAGTAATCAAGATTTTATATCAGTAAAAAGAATTTCTCTGTTTGCTAATTTTATGTTATTTATGCTAGGAGCCCAGCATTACTGATGAACACCCACATACCTAATCAACAATAGAGTTTTAGCTGATGAAAGCGGTCGCTTGTAGTGACAGAGTGACAAAGACTAATCACTGGCTCTACAGCTCTTACTTTTTTAGTTTCTTTTACCTTGTCAGCTTCAACACTCTCATCAACCATGTTTCCTGCTGCCCCTGGCAGTTGTTTTCAGCAGAAAACCAGTGGCTCGAGGCGACAAGTTCAAACGTGTTCTGCTGTCATTTTGGTGGAGAAAGCTGATACAGCCAAAATCAAATTGATTGTTTAAAAAAATAGGTGGAATTTAAAAGTTATCTGCATGTACTCAAAAGCAATCAAAATTAATAATAGAGCATAAAAAATACCTGTAAAAAAGTATAGTGTTGGGAGAAAATAAACAAAAATGGGTTGTTCGTTGCTCATATCTAAACAATAGTAGTATTGGTAGTTTAGTTAGTTACTGTCTTGGAACCGTGACCACATAATTTCCTCTGGGATTAATAAAGTATTCTGATTCCGATTGATTATACTGTTGTCTAGTAAATATACAAAATGCTAATTTTGCTTCAATGGCATGTGTCTTTATGCATTCATCTTAACATGATACATTTGATGTTCACGTTTCTTGAAGATAAATTGAAAGCATTTTCATGTTTTCAGTGCATATATTTCTTTTTGTTGCCCCCCTCCCAAACCTTCCACGTTTCAGTGTATGAGCTCTGTAGCTGGAGCAGAGCACAGCTAAGTGAGGCTATCTGATTTCTTCTCCTGTTTACAGGAGAGATGGGGCGGAACAACAATGGAAGAGTGAATCCTCCTGCTCTGCTTTGCAGCATTCCCCACATTTCTACCACACTTTGCTACAGTTTCTTATGTGCAACGAGAAAGATACAAGCAAAAGAGAGAACGGATGATGGACATTTTGATACAAATGATTCACAGAAAGTG
This sequence comes from Mchenga conophoros, assembly GCF_057382185.1. NCBI lineage: Eukaryota > Metazoa > Chordata > Actinopteri > Cichliformes > Cichlidae > Mchenga > Mchenga conophoros. Next base: position 21,086,440 of record NC_140540.1, read on the forward strand.
GATGAGTACTAAGCACTGTTTACACCATGATGCTTTTGTCAGTCTCAACAAACAACCTAAGTATTTTCAACATAATACTAAATGGTATTATTATTAATTTCAATCTGCTAGTCACGTACAATTAGGACCACAAGTTTTTGCACATTTTTTTTTTAAATTGTGTGATTGTGTTGTATTAACTGCTTCGTGGCCAGGTGAAGCCTGTTTTCTCCTTTAACACGAAAGATTAAGAAGAGCAAAGATCACTAGTTGTAAAATAGATGGCAAAAATGTGGAGTGACAAACTGACTGATGAAACCAAGATCAACTTCAGCCAGAACAATAAAATGAGGAAAGAGAAACACCACAGGAACAAATACATACAATGGTTATGAGGCAAGGTTATGGTATTTATGGAGCAGGGTCACCAGTGTTTATTGATGATGTGACTTTCATGACTCTCTTGAAGAAAGTGTTCGTGTTAGTGTGAACTTAATTTCACACTTTCCCTCAACTTATATTTGGCTATATTTGAAATAGTATTTCATTGGTTTCCTGACACATCCAATATGTGAGGTGGACACTGGCATCCATATGTTTTGATTGTATTGCATGTTCCTTTATAGAGAAATAAATAACCAAATGTCAGTAACATTAAGGCTTTCTTAGTCATAGAAAATTAGATGACATGGCAAACACCTACTTGCATCAACAAACCCAGTGACAAGATACATTTATAAAATACATTAAAGGGTTGATTTGCTTGTCATGAGCAACAAACGTGGAGGGCCACGTCAGGTGGAAACACAGCTGCAGTTCTTGTTACCCAGAGTCTGAGTGCCAGAGCTGTCAGCTGTGGGGTAAAACAAATCCTGGTGCTGAGCGCACCCTGACTGACTTTTATTGAGGTGTTTACCTCCCACATGCATGATTTCCATTGATTCAGAAGTGGAAACTGTAACGCTGAAACGCACAAATGTCAAAAGTCAAACTTATACCAAAACTACGGTGTTGCCACACATTAAAGTCCTACACACTAGTGAGGTACAGTATTATCCTGTGCTAAGAAGCATGAGATTAATAGTGCATCCTGATTCTGTTGGGTTCCACTTAATGTTTAGGAAAGGTACATTGCTAAAAAACAAAACTGTTTGATTCATCTAAAAGCCAGAAAAAATGTACACTTCTTTATGGCCATTCGACTCTGTTAATCAAGTTCTTCAATGCTGAAATAAGCTCCACTTGATACAAACATCACAACTGTGACACATAAGCCCCTTTTCCATTAGTACCTACGACATAGTTCACCACGGTTTTCAGGGTTTTCCATTAGGTCATAGTACTTGGTACCAGGTACTTTTTTAGTACCCAAGCAATCCGAGCATGATACTAAAAAGTGATGTTGTCAGACTGCATGCCACTGATTGGCTGATCAGTAGCGTCACTCGATAAGTCATGAGAGCATCTCGTTCAACAAAATTTAAGCCGCCATTTTTGAAACCTGGCAGGGGGGGAAAGAACAAAAAACAACAGGTGATACCTGAATCTGATGAAAAGCCACAGACCGATCAGCAGGCATATTCTTGTGTCGACGTCCACCTTTTTTGTAATGTTTGTGTTGCATATTAATTACGTCTCAGGACACATGTTAGGTAGAACTGGATTGTAATGGAAAACCAGTCGATCTGTGGCGAGTCAATACAAGTAGGTAGTAAGAGAAAAAGTGCTTTAGGCTTCTGATGACAGTGCTGAGACGGTGCATATTGCGTGACACAGTAAAATGAATCTTGGACGGCAAACTGCTCTCTCCCACTGGGGCATGGATGTGGGACATGAAGGGGTGTCCTCTGGTCATGGGTTATGGGTTAGAGCATATGCTTATAGGATTGGGATCTGGGGAGTGTGTGCACAGTTTTTGCAGCATGGTAGAGCACATGTTCTGTGGAAAGGCACTGCCTCCATCAACACTGTTGTGTTGATGTGTGGTACCTATTTAAGTAACATCCACCTGAATGGCAGCATCCAAGATTTCCCAAAACACCATGCAGCCAGTATTTTCAAGGTTGTCTTCCCCGAACAATAGGATGAAAAACACTGCCATGGAAAAAAGGCAGTGGTAGAAGAATTATTTCTTTTATCCTGCCCTTTTTCACTGAAAAAAATTCTCTGTCATCAAGTCACTCGCAGAGCATGCCAGCTCTTCACATGATGCTATTTAATATGTATCTGTTGAATTCATCTTGTTTCCATGCTCGATGAATTATGCCATGGCATGCCACTTAAATCCAAAGACTTCAACCTCTTACTGTGAACAAAAATAATCACATCTCAATTATTTTTACACATTTTATTTGCAACAGTTGACTCTCAGGCTTTCATTGGGTGAGATTTATATAACTTGACAGCACCACTAATCGTCCACACAGAATTTTAGGAAAGTCTTTAAACAAAAACCAGTCCAGGTCCAGTAAGTGCTTTTATTTTTATGATGGCATCTATAATCTCCTGATTGTCACTCCCTTCACTGCAAAGAGTGAATTTATACCAAGTTAGACCTGATGGATTCTGCTGTAAAAGTTGGGAACAGATAATTACAGCTATAAAAGTCTTCTTGTACTCCTCTGTGCTTATCAGAGAGCAGCCCAACAGAGATATGGTTTTGTGCTGGATGAACTTAGAAAGATTATCGTTCCAAGTTCATCTCGCCAGGCCGTCATCACCCGCTTCAGCTGGCTGTATATTTCTCTGAGGCAGTGAGAGCTTGGCCTTGGCTGCGCCTAAACCTCTGCCAACGTTACTTTGACAAGTTCTTTCTGGGGTGATAGATGGTTCCCATCAGTGGCTATAATTCTTTTTAAGAAGATAGCTGACGTGTAAGACAAGAGCCGAGGTCTGTGTTTGAGAGGCAGTCAGAGAGGAGGAGGAGGGTCTTCCACAATAGTCGGATTAGGTGTCACCTCTTTCAAATGTCAACATAGCTTCACACACTAAAACCAGGAGCACACACTTGAACAGAGAGCACTCCATGTCTCAGCACGGACCTCCAGAATACTACAGAGGTACCACTAAACAAACAGACTTACCTGGACAGGTAACCTGAGAAGACCCACCTTGAGCCCCTTCTTCCCTAAACCTCCACCCCCACCAACACCCAACACCTCCCCATTTCCTGCCTGAGTCTTACAAGCATTAGCAAGCACTACAGGGCCTCGGGGGTTTGTGTGTGTGTGTGTGTGTGTGTGTGTGTGTGTGTGTGTGTGTGTGTGTGTGTGTTTAATGGAGCTGAGGACCAGACAGGTAGAGAAGAGGAGGACAGGGAAAGGTGGGAAAGGGGTGGAGATGAAGAGTGATTGGTGAGGTGTGAAGAGAAGCAAGTCTGGTTGGACAGGTGATCTATGACCATGGTGAAAAGGGAAAAAAAGTTCAATAAAGAGGGAGTTAAAAAGGATTTGGTCTCTATTGTGTCAAGGATTTTTAACTGAGATGCGGGGCAGCAAAAGCCTAAAGGTTAGATCACAGGTTCAAATCCCACAACCTGCAAGGAATGTTTGAGTTTGGATTTAAAGAACTTTAATCTTTTAAGAAATGTCAGCTGCAGACAGGTGAAGATTTAAAAGTGCGAAGATATAAACTGATTCTGGCTGATTCCAGCTGTAATTTCTGAAAAAAAAAGAAAAAGACCCATGACTGAAACTTTTTTGTGCACTGAAATGCATAGACTGTATATAACAGTTCCAGGTTTGAAAAATGAAGCAAATAGAGTGTCTTAAATAGTCATGCTTCCTAATGGCCAACAGGGGGACACTTCCCTGTTCTCAGTAAATGCTTTCCTGATGACTAAATGGTCTTAATTGATTTTTTCAAGTTTAATACAACTAATTTGTACCATATATTGTGTTTTAGAAGTAAACAAAACTTCATTTTTAAAAGGAAATTCCAGGTTTTTCATTTCCTCATCGAGTTATCTGAGAAATTAACTAAATCAAGTATGTTTCTTTAGTCTGTGTTCTCTGACATTTTCTTTTTCCAGTCTGACTACTCTTGTAGTACAATATGTTATATTTATGCCATCACAATATTTGGGGTTAATGGTGGGGCAAATGTTTGTCTGGTTTAATAATAGGTCAACATGCTTATTTACATTTAATCAAAATCAAAAGTGGTTTTGCATCTCCATCATCCACCGCAACCACGCATAAGTATGGTCCTCCTTTCCAGCGCTACACTGAGAGGACAAGAGATGACAGCCATACACCAAACAGACAGTCTTAGAGAAAACTTCACAAAATCCTTTTCACAGTTTTTCTTTGATCCCAGTCACACATATGAAAAAAATGTGCAACATAAACAAATAAGTGCCTTTTGCATCTTAGTTTGAAGACAACTCTAAATCGATGGAACAGTAAAAGTCCACCAGTTTCTTATTAAAGAAATAGCAGTGATTGATTGTCTTATATAAACCAATAAATCTACTGCAAATGTTAGAACCATTTAGCATTCCTCAGGCTGCTGGGCTGAGAAACGTTTGTGTGGCACCGCCTAGGCATGACAAAACACACTGAGAGTCTGTGTGAAGTAACCTGAAACCTTCTGTCTTAAAACGCTGCAGCAGTTGAAGTGCAGCAGCAAATACATAGATATAGCAGATTTTAATTAATGCTGTTTTAAAATACTTCCATGCCAATGCAAAAATTTGCATTTAATAGCAAAAATCAATCAAACCTTGCACCCCACTTTATGTGGAAATATAAGGAATGTTTATGCCTTGTTTTCCCACATATTGAAACAATGTCCCACATTTTTGTTAGCTGCAGTTTATAGAAGTGAACATGTGGCACATATGAAAAATGTGGCTGAAACAGACATGTGGTGATCTATGGATGCATCCCTGCTGAAACCCTGCAATGATTAGCAGGCAGAGCAGCAGCTGAAACAACAGTTAAAAGATTAAACTGTAATTACATTTAAAAGCAGACATACAGGAGTGTATGAATACTATCACCTCAGATCTAAAAACTAAAACTAAATAAGAACTTTACCTACCATTTATCTTATAAGGAGGTTTAAACTCCATTCAAATAACATGCAGCATATTTGTCCATCACATGATTGATGCCTAACTTGTAACATAAGTTACAGATAGTTGTCGCACACAAAAAAGACTATTTCTCTCATATTTAGACTGTTGGATTCAGGTTAATGTGTTCCCCAGGAAAGTACGGTGGGAATGTTAAAGAATGAGTGAGAGCATCACTAACAAAGACCCCCTACCTAAAAATAAGACTGAACTCCACCTTGATGTATTTTTTCCAGCTGCTGCCAGTGTGGGAGTGGTGTAAGAAGCACTGAAATCTGTGTAATGTGAAAAGGGTCACTTGAAGTGATGGACCCAGAGAAAAATAAAGCAAAATGCTACAGCCAGCCCATTGTAGTGTCTTCCAGCTTGTTGTTTTCATTTTGCTTTACTTTTCTAAACTCTATTTTACGAGGCGGGAGGTTTTAGAAAAAAACAATAGAGCCCAACATGTATGTGTCAGAAGACCCTGAAACCTTGCAGCTGATGTTTTTATCATTCATCATATTATGTCCGTTAGTAGACACGTTGAGGCCGAACACAGTAAACTGGCCTCCATCAAGCCAAACCTGAAGCCCAAAGTCACACGTTTGTCTTCAGTCTCTGAGCGTGTGTGTGTGGACTGTGGGAGAACAGGTGGGCATAGTTTCTGTCAAATGGAGAGAGATTGATGGAGTGGGCTAGAGCGCTGGCCGGGGGTATTCTCTTACAGTAATGGCAAAGAAGGAGACAGCTGGCCTCAGTACATTGGGCTCTGTGTGTGCATGTGTGCATATTTTTGCAGCACTGTATATATGACTGTCTTCCTGGAGATGCATTGCATTGTTCCTGAAACAACAGAAGACGTGAGGCCACGAGGAGCTTGGGAGGCTGCAGGAAAATATTGCTTATCAGTTAACATTTTGGGCTGTCATTAAACATTAAGAACAGGACCCATCATGTTTTATGTTTTTCATAACTGAAGCTCCCAGTAGAAAAAAAGATTAGACTTTTTGAATGTTTCACACAGACCAATTGAATCCCTTTAATTTGATGTTTTTGCTGAGCTGTCCTATTATCACTAATCAGGGTGATAAGAGTGTAACAAACCCAGCTTGTGTGGAAGAGTGTTGTATGGCACATATTCATGCATTATAACATTTTCATATATATAAGGAAAACACATGAAAACTTTAGCATTTAGCATGTGAAGATAGTCTTCTTATACTCTTTTATTCCCTTGTATTGTCAAAAGATTTGTTATTTCTGGCCACTGCTTTGTCCCGTAATCATCTTAGGGTTTTAGAGGGGATGCACTCATAGACTGGCACATTGTTTCTGAACTACACCGCAAAATTCTCCCAATTTTGAGCCAGTTATGAGACTCACATAATGACAGACTGGCCATTGAGAGCACAAGGGCATTTCCTGGAGGCCTGAGGTTCGTTTTGTCCTGCTGTAGTTTTGATCAGCAATATAGCAAACACTAATGAGCGCAAAGATTTCTACCACCTTACATGAAATGAAGCTCTATCACTGTTGGGGGAAAACTCTGTAAAAGACCCAGGAGAAATAAAGACACAATGAGACAAGATCACTTTTTATGCTTTAACGTGCACACGGGTAAGCTGTTCAGAACAACTCACAACGTGTACAGAGGCTGGGCACTTTTTATAGGAAAGACAGTGAGAACAGGATAAGAAAATACAAAACAGATAAAATAAACAACTCCATATGTGGCGCTAGTCTCGTCAGCAGAGAGCTGGGAGAAAGCTGTGAGAGATAAAACAATCTAAAACAATATGTCCCAAAACAGTATGTCTTTGCTGAGAAAGTCTAAAACGATAATTCTAAACTAATCTAACCATAGGCAGAGGGCAGACAAAAGGCATCTTTGTACATTTAAAAGAAGGTAAAGAAACATAGAATAATTTTTCCTGTAACAATCACCTTCTCCTATCACACACAGTCAGCTTCAGGCATAATGGAAAATGTGGTGAAAAATAAAAAAAAAGAGAGGAAGAAGATAAAAAAAAGCTAAATGCAGCTAAATTCACACGGCTAGCCTGTTCCTATAGACTGTGTGTGAAATGTTCTGCTTGATGCTTGAATTCAAATAGAAAGTTTAACATCACTGCAGATCTCAATCTTTATTTTAAAAGTTGTTTTCATTTTATGTCAGTACCACCTTAAGTATATTAGCACATGCTTTGATTGGTGCATTGCTGCTGTGTTTTGACAATGAAGGTTTAGACACATTGAAAACTCAGATGGGAGAGCTTCACAAGGCGTGGACTGAATGATGTCAGTGCATCGGGAGCTACTTTACAAAGACGTCTTAAGAAAAGGTGCCACAGTTGTCACATTGCTAATATCAAGCCAATCCCGAACCAGGGAAAATGTCAGAAGCATTTTATCTAATGCTAACTAACTAACTAACTAACGAACTAACTAACTAACTAACTAACTAACTAACTAACTAACTAACTAACTAACTAACTAACAACAACAACAACAACAACAGCAATAATAATAATAATAATTTGCATGCAAAGAATACAAAAGGAAAAAAGCTTTAATCTTTTCATTTAAACACATTCCTTATCTCAAAATTACTTCAATCATTGCTGGACATATTCTAATTTTGGTGCACGCAATGTATGCATTTCATGAATACACATTTGTTTTTTCACAAACAAGTATGGATGTTTCCACACAGATACTGGCAAATGAGGGCCACTGTGTTGGATCAAGTCCAAGTCAACACAGCTGTCTACCATCAGGTACTTTCAATCTGCTGACAAGCATTATGGAGACGTTGATTTCCTTTTCCAGCAGGACTTAGCACAGCCTACAGTATTAAAACTCCTACAAACCAACCTTCTCACCCAAAAATACAGAAGAGCCTGAGCGACCTGGGATTCACTTTATGACAAATTACTGCATCAACGCCTCCTTTACCACAAATTACATTTACCTCCTTTGACACATTTATAATTTGTGGTACAGGAGGCCCAACCAAGCTCTGAGTAGAAAAATGAGCTCTTTAAAACTAATAATTTTTAGAAGTTGGGCATTTTATGCATTTATCTATTACAGTTTTTGCCCGTTGCCTGAACACATTTTGCAAAACTTTGCTCATTGTGCCAAAACCCTAAACACAAGTAAACATGACACAACACTGGGAAATATACCATTCACATCTGCACCAAATTGAAACTCTACTCTCAAAACCTAAACTCTGCTATCAAAACCTAACATTCCTTTGTCAAAATGTAACTCTGTTGACAAAATGACACATACTTGCATCATATGCAAACACTTACAGAGCAGGAGGAACACACTAGTCTACTTTATATAAAGCACTGCAGTCTTTGATTTCCATTGTTCATTCAGAAGGCATATTTTCAGGAGACACATTTGCAAACAACCAAAAAAGCAAATAGACCTACTCAATATTGTACATTGCAGTACCATGAATTCAGATAAAGCAAAAAAAACCAAAACAAAAAAACCCCCATAATACAGTAATAGAAAAAACACTATACTGTAAACAAAAAATCATGACAATTGTGCATACGTGGGCTCATGGATCCCGCCGTCTGTTGGGGTCTGGCCACAGGACCTCATCGACATCGCAAGCAATGTCTTCTCCCGCTGGGCACCGGGGAAAATATCCTCTTCCATATCAAAACCATCCATGGATTGCTGTCACCTGAATGTCGCCGCAGGCCTGTTCCATTGCCTGCAGAAGAGGCATGCAGGCATGTCGTTGGCGGTCATATACACGCCATCTCCAAGCTGAAAAAAATTCCTCTATAGGGTTTAAAAATGGTGAGTAAGGGGGCAAGCATACCACTTCAAGTTGACTTTGGTTGGAGAACCAGGCCTGGACCAGAGCAGCCCGATGGAAACTGACATTATCCCATATCACCACAAACCTGGGCTGATCTGCTCTGTTCTGTACAACTATGTTATGGAGAGCATCTAGAAATGTGAGTATATGTTGGCTGTTGTATGGACCTAGTTTTGCATGATGATGCAGAAGCCCTCGAAGGCATATGGCGGCACATAATGTGATGTTTCCCCTGCGCTGCCCTGGGACGTGCACAATTGCCCTTTGGCCAATTACATTACGACCCCGTCGTCTTGTTTTGCTCAGGTCGAATCCAGCTTCATCAATGAAAATGTATTCATGAGGCTGTGCAGCTCCATCCATGGCCAAGATTCTCTGAAAAAAAGGGGAACATATCACTGTACTACAGTGCTACACATACAGCACCCTCACCCCATCACACAGGTACCTGTGTAGCTCTCAGAATGGATCCATGTGGTACTGATATGGTACATATTCAGCTGCTACTGGACTTCACCAATACTGTATTGTAAATGTAAGGGACAGTTACACGTACCCGTACATATTCAGCTCGAAGTCCTTTGACCCTGTCACTGTTCCTCTCGAATGGGACTCTGTAGAGCTGCTTCATGGTGATGCTGTGTTTACCCAAGATGCGTCTGATGGTGGTGATGCTCACATGGTCTATGTTGCTGAACACTCGCCTGTCTGCAAGTATTTTCCGTCGTAGCTGGTGGAGACGGATGGCATTGTCTGCCCTCACTAGGTCCACAACAGCAAGTTCCTGCCGTTGTGTGAACAGGCGTTGGCGTCCTCCCCCAGAAGGTCTTCGAGTCATTCTAGAGAAATACAACCACATATTGTCATCGCTTTGCTTATTTTTCTTACAGTACTTCACTGTATGTACTGTATCATCCACTGTACTTCAATATAAGTAATCATGCTATGTTTCACAGAAACTACCACTTTGGCTGCAAAAGGAGCATTAGCACCCTGCAATACCCTGTACACTTGATATGGTAACTGTAGAACAGTACTATGAAAACCATCTGAGTAGAGTAGAAGGCAGTGAGATGAAGACAGACCTGTTTTCTAGTCGGAATTTTCTTATTACAGATGCCACTGTGAAGCGGCTTAGATGTGGGTGGACTCTCTGCCCAGCTTCCCTCATAGTCAGGCCGTGGTTGATGACATGGTCCACCAAAGTTGCTCTTATATCATCAGAAATATGGGTCCGTGCATGGCCTCTTTGACCTCCTCCTCCTCTTCCTCTTGCTCTCCCTCCATCCATGCTTGCAAAGTTCTTGAATTGGCTAAACTGAGGGCTTTTTGTGGTTGGCTAATTGGTGTTCAGTTTTGCAAGTAAGTGCCTTCAGGTGTATATTTGAGTGGTTGCAATTACCCGATGTGTTTTGTATTTTGGATACATGTGTTTTCCAAATGGCACCCTGAAATTTCATTTTTGAACGAAGTGTCTTATGTATGAAATAGAGTGTAGCATGCAGGACCATGTGTGTTGCATAAAGGAGTAAGTGTGTTGCATAATTGCAACCAGAGTGCAAAGCAGCACTTTTGTTTAAGGTATGGGTACATGTGTTTGGGGTATGGTAACAAAAGCTTCAAGTTGTGTTACTTTAGTCTAAGCATGGGTTTATAGTGTTCAAGCAACGAGCAAAAACTGTAATAGATCTTTGGTTTCTGATTTTCACAGAAATCTAAATTACAGTTTTTTACAGTCGCTAACAAGCGTTTGTCCAAACAGTTGTCACATTTGCAAAACTCTAAACACAATTAGCACAGGATCGGTCTGTTGTGGCCATACCATTCACACATTTCATGTCGTGTTCACCCAATATGCAGTCAGTGAACACATTTCCACAATGCTTACATTTTCTTAACAGACAAGTTATACCTCCCAACAAAATTATGGACTGTTTTTGTAGTATCTACGAATGTTAACACACAACATCCCACAATAGCAAAAACAATATTCCAAACCGTAGATACAGTATAAAAACCTCTGCCCCTGCAATGATATCAGTACAAAAACAATATCAATATCAAAAATATATCTCAGCTGTAAACAAACAAACAATTGAATAATTGACACACAGCTGATTTATGTTGGGTAAATTGGGCCAACCACACCTTCTTCCATTCTGGCTTAGACTCAGTGGGGTTCATAAGGCAAGACCTTGAGGAGTGATGTTTTTGGAAACAAAAAAAAGACAAACACTGTAATGTCTGGTCGAGGAGGAGTAAGAGCAAGGGGCCCAGGGAGAAGAGCAGGCCCAAGGAGAGGGCAAGGTATAGGTGTAAGAATGTGTGGTGGTGGCATTCCAAGGGCTGCAAGAACAGTAGTCAGTGATGAAATCCGTGCCACTATCATTGACCATGTAATCAACCATGGTCTTTCACTAAGAGAGGCTGGTGAAAGAGTGCAGCCCAATTTGAGGCGGTCAACGGTTGCCTCCATTATACGCACCTTTCAACAAACCAACAGGTAAGTATTGCATTTTACATGGATTGTTTCTATTCTCACTTGACATGTCAATATGGTCATACAGTAATGCATATGTTGAATTGTCTGTCTTTCTAAAGAATGCAACGTCTTCCACCCTCTGGGGGAAGAGGAAAGCTCCTCAGTAATGATCAGGAGCTTGCCATTGTGGAAATGGTTACTGCAAATAATGCAATAAAACTGCGTGAAATACAAACCAGAATTGTGGCGGACCATGAGATATTCGACAATATCGATAGAATCAGCCTCACAACCATTTCGCGGACATTGTCCAAACATAGAGTGCGGATGAAGCAGCTCTACACTGTTCCCTTTGAGAGGAACAGTGAGAGGGTCAAGGAGCTACGACGACAATATGTCCAGGTACAGTGTATATTCAATCCAATGTCCAGTTCTATAAGCTTTGCACTTTGCAAGTAGGTAACCTACACAATACTAGGTTACAGTACAGTATGGTATACAGTAATAACATGACTTACATAAACTTTGTTTCAGAGAGTTATGGAATTGGAGGCCAACCAGGCCCCTCATGAATTCATATACATCGATGAGGCAGGATTCAATCTGGCCAAAAGGCGTCGACGTGGACGGAATGTAATTGGAAAAAGGGCCACAGTTGATGTGCCAGGACAGAGAGGGGCAAACATTACCATGTGTGCAGCAATTGCAAATGCAGGATTACTCCTTCACAAATGTCAAGTTGGACCCTATAATACAGAGCGCTTGCTTGCCTTTCTCAATGATCTCCACCAGCGCCTGGTTCCAGAGCAGGGTCAGGAGGGTGAAAACATGAGGACCTTTGTAATTACCTGGGACAATGTGGCTTT
>NC_140540.1:21103675-21383675 GCF_057382185.1 Mchenga conophoros
ATTATTTGAAAAGCTTTCTAATATTTGTAGATTTATTGCCTTATTCCTGTCTGTTAATGGGTGACATCATTATTAAACACTTGGTAGAATTGCAACCTTGAAGCTTAACAGACGTTTTCTGAATTTTCATTCCATGAAATTAGCTGGAAATTCTCAGTGAGTTAGCAATGAACTAATACATTTACAGTTTTTTCTGATTGCTTAAGCACATTTTTTGTAACTATTGGCTAATTTTGCAAAACTCTTCACACAAATAAGAAAACCTGTCACCCAATAATCAAAACATTGTAGTTCTCTTGCAAAAGCAAACACAGCTAGATTAACTCTTCACACCTTCGTAAAAATGGTGTTTCCGTATCAAACAGTACACACAAGCCATCATCTACTAAGCACACAATGCACCAACTGCACACTGATGGTATGAATACAAAACACATCTGGCTTTTGCTTTCTCTGTGCACAAGGTAGGCTATGTCAGTTTGAGCTACTTCTGTCATAGATCCATAAGCATAGAGGGATCCAAACTTCAAGTACTGGTGTTTATTCACACACATCAAAACAAACACAAGTGTTTATTTCCAAGTATAGGATTATTTGCAATCGCCATAATGACTATATGGGTTACTTGGTCTGCAGTGAACATGCTTCCTCTGCCCCAGCATCTGGTCATCTAGCAATTCTGTAAAGTAACAATTTCAGTATTTTTACATCAATGGTATTGGTGTGTTTCTCATTGGCATATGGCAGTGCTACAAATCTTTGTGCGAAGTGACTGTACTAACCGATTCTCATTTCAAGATGTCCTTATGGTACTTGCTACAGTGTAGCGGCTCGAGTTAGGCTGGACCCGTTGGCCAGCTACCCTCAGGGTCATTCCACGGTTGATTACATGGTCCACTATTGTAGCTCTGATGTCATCAGCAATTCTATTTCTTACTCTTCCTACCCTTCCTCTCCCCCCTCCTCATCTTCCTCTCCCTCCTCCTCGTCTTCCTCTTGCTCCTCCTTGTCCTTGTCATCCTCTTCATCCTACTTCTTCACCTCCACGTCCTCTTCCTCGGCCTCCTCTACTTCTCACTCTTTCTGCTCCCTCCATTGTACTCCGCACACACAGCTTACCTGTATTATAGTGCTTAGGCTGATTGCAAAGTGAACTAATTATCTAAAAAAGTTTTCACATGTGAAAGTGTGTCAGACAGTTGGCAAAATAGTGTTAATGATAGCCATACATGTGTATACTTTTGCTAGGAGTGTGTTGGAAATTTGGTAATTGAGTGTTGTGCAGTGAATTGTGCCTACAGTTTTGCAAAGTGTGTGTTACAAAATTGCAAACTGAGTGCAAAGCAGTTTTTGTGCTTTTAGTTTTGCAAACTCAGTGAGTGGTTTTGCTATAAGTCTGAATAGTTTTAGAGATTGTGCTACAGGAATCACAGTTAGGGTTTAAGCATTCAGAAAAAACTGTAACACATTCTAGTTTTAGTATCATTGAATATGCTCAAATCTGAGACTCTCTGTTGGCTCTCCTTGTTAATCTTTTTCTTTTATTTATTTATCTTATTTTATTTTATTATTCGTGTTATCATGCGTGTGGATATTATGCTGGAGTGGACAGGAATGGGAGATGGGAGAAGAAAGCGGAGGAATAGAACATGAAAAGGGACAGAAAGAAAGAGAGAAAAGAAGAGGGGCGATGGGAAAAAGTCAACGATGAAGCAAACAGACGTGCTGGGCCTCCAACTGCTGCATCTGTAACAAAACACACTCAAAGGATGCAAAGCACCTGAAAGACAAAACAAAGTGAGGTACACAAGCAAACATACGATTTTTCTGTTTGAACGTGTAAGAGAGAAAGCGAGAGAGAGGATGTGAGTTTCTGCGTATGAGCATTTGTCATTAAATATGGTTGAAAATGAAGGTGATAGACTGCAACAACAATGCGCCCGCAAGAGCCAAGGACGGACGGTTAAGATCCAGGAGAAGCCAGTCGACCATGGCGCCCCAAAAGTGCTGAAGACCCGAGGTCACACATCCCAATCACAGCTGTGCGTCCAGCCTAGCCGAGGCAAGAGGGAGGGCCAGATGGGAGTGCTCACAGCCAAGGGCGGGAGTGCCAGGGGAGCACGCAGCCACTCCAACACGAGCTGAGGACGGGACCCCAGACCACAGCGCCATAAGAACCGCCTGACACCTGGTGGAGCCCCCATCACGTGACAAGGAGGTCAAAGCCACCACAAACCCCAAGGGAGCAAAATGCGGTTTTTAAATGACGATTTAGTTTATTAAAGAAAAATATTATTCTAATCTACCTGTGATAAGTAATTTTCCCCTAAGCTTGCTAACAGGGGTTAATAACTTAATCCTTGTTAGAAATACCATCAAGTTTTTGTGAGAACTGCCAATGAATCTTTCACTGTGGAGGAATTTTGTCTCCCTCTTCTTTGCAGAATCCCTTTAATTCAGCCACATTAGAGACTTTTCAAGCCTGAACAGCCTGTTTAAGGCAATGCCAAAGTATTTCAATCAGCTTTGACTCCAGACTTTCAAAAAAGGTGAGCAGAGCAGAAATGTATGGCTTGGCATTCTCCGAATTCATAATTCATCAAGTACAGCAAGTCATCCTGAAACAGCAAGGCAGCCCGAGATTATTACTGTTACATTGTGTTCTTTTTGTGAAATGCTGTGTTAGTTGTATGCCAGATGTAATGGGACCCAAAGCTTCAAAATCTTCAACTCTCATCAGTTCACAATATGTTTTTTGGCAAATGTAAGACAAGCCCTTTTGTTCTTTATGGTCAGCTGAGGTTTTCACCTTGAAACTCTCTCATGGAAACCATTTTTATCCAGTGTAATTTTTATTGCTGAATTATAAACACTAACCCCGAGACATGAGGCCCACACATCTTTAGATTTTGTCCTGGGTTATTTCGTGACGTACTGGATGAATTGTTGATCATTTTGGAGTAATTTTGGTAGGCTTGCCTCTGCTGGGAACATTCACTACTGTTCCAAATTTGCTCCACTTGTGGGTAATGGCTCTCACCGTTTTTTGGTGGAGTCCCAAAGCCTTGGAAATCGCTTTGTAATCCTTTTAAGACTGAGAGATGTCAATTACATTTTCACATAGGGTTTAGAAAGCAATTTTGCTTTAATAAAGTAAATCCTTATTTTAAAACTGCATTTTGTTTAGTTTGATTGGCTTAATTGTAGGCTTAATTTAGAATAATTTCAGCAATAAATCAGAGGATCTCATCTGGACGACCAACTGGTCAAGAAGGCTCACCAGCGCCTCTTCTTCTTGAGGACTCTGAGGAAGAACCACCTGTCCTCAGACATCCTGGTGAACTTCTATCGCTGCACCATTGAGAGCATCCTGACCAACTGTATAACAGTCTGGTACGGGAACTGCTCTGCCTCGGACCGGAAGGCGTTGCAGAGGGTTGTGAAAACTGCCCAATGCATCGCCGGAGCACCACTTCCTGCCATAAAGGACATCTACAGGAAGTGGTGTCTGAAAAGGGCTGGGAAAATCATCAGAGACCCCAGTCACCCATCACATGGACTCTTCACCCTCCTGCCCTCTGGGAGGCGCTACAGGAGCCTCCGGACTAAGACCACCAGGTCCTGGAACAGCTTCTTCCCCACAGCTGTCAGACTCCTGAACTCTGCCTCCTGACATATGACCCACGTTAACACATGGACTGGACATACTCACACCCACAACCACCTACACACACACAATGGACAACTGTACCCTCAAACACACAATAATAACATGGACTGAACCACCACTCACAACCACTAGCACTTTATATAGCCTCTTAACTGCACTACTGTATAGTTCTGTGTAAATAATCATACGATAATTTTTAATTCTATAACTGTTTACAACTTGCATAGTTCCCATTTCTGTATAGCTGTATATCTCATATTTCTGTAAAGTTATTTATTTCATATTCTGTATAGTTTTTCATATTTATATCCTGTTCATAGCCTGTACTCACTACAGCCTGTACATACTTATAGTTATAGCATATTCATAACATACTTCATACCGTGTACATTATAACATACCATAATAGACCAATTTCTGTAATATACTTACATATCTATATTATTGCTAATATATATTGTAATATATCTATATCATGGCTAAAGAAACTGCATTTTGTTGCCCCGTACCTGTGACATGTGCAATGACAATAAAGTTGAATTCTATTCTATTCTATTCTAAATACAATGTAGTGATTTTATGATTCAAATTTTAAAGTATTTAAATTCCATGAAAACACATTTGAAACAGTCTGACTTATTGTGCAGAATAGAATTGCAACCACTGATCATAATGAGAGGAATAAAAGCTCATTCTGCAGTACAAGTGTCTCAAAGTACCTGCTAGTGTCTCATAAATTCTATACTTGTTTCAGTGGGGTTTTCAGTTGTATCATTTTATTACCCATCAAGGCTAACTATGCAAATACTTGGAATGTTTTAGGCCAATGTCAAGCTCTATCACGTATAAAAAATTGTTTTCATTTTCCTTGCATGTGTGCATTCAATTAAATTATAAATTCTTCTCAATAGATTGTTAGTACCTGACCTTTGGAGAAGGCAAAACAAATATGAGTGTAAAAACATGACTTTACTCTCTCAATAGTAATACTGAGAACTGTAGAGGTGCTCCTCATTCCCATGAACCATTTGCCCCATTAGAATTACTCAAATTGTATCATGATATGTGTTGGTCATTCATTATATGGGCTATTCAATGTGAATCAGCCACAAACACTGAGCAGTTTATTATATTTGTAGATGTCATCATCTGGGGCTCTATTTTAGTTCACGTCCTTGACACGGACATATTGGCTTCAACCTTTCATCCATTTCTCCTCACTTTCTTTTCACATGCAGCACAAACGCCGTCCTTTGTCTGTGATATCCGCTCCCATTGTTGGCTCAGGTGAAATTGGAGAGACGAGGCAGTTTGTTTTAAGGGTAACGCTTCCTGAGGTTGATGATCAACACCACTCTCTTCAGGCCATTAATAGGTACTACACTGACTGCCAATTGCTCTGATTTGGGGGTTCTTTTTCTTCAAGACAACTAAAGTCCAGACAAAAGAAAACACTTATTACAGTTTTTTCTGAATGCTTAAACCCTAACTGTGATTCCTGTAGCACAATCTCTAAAACTATTCAGACTTATAGCAAAACCACTCACTGAGTTTGCAAAACTAAAAGCACAAAAACTGCTTTGCACTCAGTTTGCAATTTTGTAACACACACTTTGCAAAACTGTAGGCACAATTCACTGCACAACACTCAATTACCAAATTTCCAACACACTCCTAGCAAAAGTATACACATGTATGGCTATCATTAACACTAATTTGCCAACTGTCTGGCACACTTTCACATGTGAAAACTTTTTTAGATAATCAGTTCACTTTGCAATCAGCCTAAGCACTATAATACAGGTAAGCTGTGTGTGCGGAGTACAATGGAGGGAGCAGAAAGAGTGAGAAGTAGAGGAGGCTGAGGAAGAGGACGTGGAGGTGAAGAAGTAGGATGAAGAGGACAACAAGGACAAGGAGGAGCAAGAGGAAGACGAGGAGGGGGGAGAGGAAGATGAGGAGGGGGAAGAGGAAGGGTAGGAAGAGTAAGAAATAGAATTGCTGATGACATCAGAGCTACAATAGTGGACCATGTAATCAACCGTGGAATGACCCTGAGGGTAGCTGGCCAACGGGTCCAGCCTAACTCGAGCCGCTACACTGTAGCAAGTACCATAAGGACATCTTGAAATGAGAATCGGTTAGTACAGTCACTTCGCACAAAGATTTGTAGCACTGCCATATGCCAATGAGAAACACACCAATACCATTGATGTAAAAATACTGAAATTGTTACTTTACAGAATTGCTAGATGACCAGATGCTGGTTGCAGAGGAAGCATGTTCACTGCAGACCAAGTAACCCATATAGTCATTATAGCGATTGCAAATAATCCTGTACTTGGAAATAAACACTTGTGTTTGTTTTGATGTGTGTGAATAAACACCAGTACTTGAAGTTTGGATTCCTCTATGCTTATGGATCTATGACAGAAGTAGCTCAAAGTGACATAGCCTACCTTGTGCACAGAGGAAGCAAAAGCCAGATGTGTTTTGTATTCATACCATCAGTGTGCAGTTGGCGCATTGTGTGCTTAGTAGATGATGGCTTGTGTGTACTGTTTGATACGGAAACACCATTTTTACGAAGGTGTGAAGAGTTAATCTAGCTGTGTTTGCTTTTGCAAGAGAACTACAATGTTTTGATTATTGGGTGACAGGTTTTCTTATTTGTGTGAAGAGTTTTGCAAAATTAGCCAATAGTTACAAAAAATGTGCTTACGCAATCAGAAAAAACTGTAATGCAGCCAGATATAAGATCTATGCCATGAAACAGGCTCTGCATTACAAAGATATGATGGGCAGTGATTAAATAAGCACTGAGGGACATATGCAAAAATAAAAATACAATAATTCAAATATAAACTTTAAAAATATTTGCAAAATGTATTTAGTATAATATATCCCATAATGTAAGGACATTTAGTGCTTTTAATGTAGGGAATTTTTACATACTTATTTGTTACTGAAAATGTTGATGATTAAAATTATACTATGTTTTTTCAATTGTTTTATCAGTGGTGGAGTAAAAAGACCTATTATTTTGCTGAAATGCTATGAGGCAGAAATATAAAGAAGTGTGGTAATCCTATAGATTTACACATTTAATAAATCTAAAATTAATACGGTGGTTTAACCTAATATGCACTGTTTAATCAGGATTTGATTGCTTTTTCCTCTATACTGTTGCATGCTGGGGCAACAGGTTCAAGGTCTCAACAGATTCAATAAACTGATCTGCAAGGCCAGTAATGTTGTAGGGATGGAGCTGGACTCTCTTAAGGTAATGTCAAAAGGGCGAATGTTGTCCAAGAGCTGTACAATAACTCCCACCCATGACATGCATGGTAGTCACAGGCGAACGCTCAGTGAGAGACTGAGATTACCCAAATATTACTGAACGACACAGGAAATCATTCCTGCCTTTGGATATGTCCCTATAAATGTCCTCCATCTAATGCACAGTACATCCTGCAATAGTTGTACAGTGTGACAGGCAGATGGAGCATGCCGATTCAAAAAACAATTTACAAAATGATGAAAAAAATACTCCATATTTATTAGATTATCTTCTGGAGTGTGTAAATGGGAAAGGAATAGATTACAGAGGAACAAAGTCCATTACAAGATCAGGAAAGGTCTGTCAGAGATGGGATTCAGACTACCCACATGATGTACTGTATGTAATCACAGGCTTTTGTTTGATTTTATATCATTCCTTCATATTTTTATAATCTTTTTTAATTTTTTCTGAATTTTTCTGCTGCAGCTTTGCACCAGACAACAACCAAGTCCAAGTCTGGAGTCCAACTTCTGCAGAAACCCTGATGAGTTAAGTGATGGACCCTGGTGTTACACCACTGACCCCAACACCCGCTGGGAGTACTGTGACATATCCAGCTGCACTGGTAGCATTCATAAATCCTTTATCCTTTACTTAATTTTGTTTTATTTCATTTTTATTTAGTCCTAAATTCATGTCTAATTATCCTCTGGCAACTCTTTCACTTTCCACCATCCTCATTTACTGTCTAAAACATTTAAAGTGGCTAATCAGTAAAATGTAGACACTATACAGTATTCTGAAAATGTTTTGGTTCTGGAACAACATTAGATATTTTGTATGTCATGAGATATCAGAGACATCAGTGTCTTTTCATAGAGGACTGTATGTATGGACTCCAAGGAACCTCACAGCCATAGCTACCATCCCAGCAGGTAAGTGCAAAATCTTTGTGAGATATATTGAGCCTGTTCTGGATCTTCAAGACATTTTCCAGAAGTTAAGCTAAAGTGTAAATACTTCTTGTGATATTCTTGGTTAGACTCTTAGAAATTATCAGGGAGGAAGGATGTGGGTACGTGTTGAACTGTAAACAGCAGAACATAAAAACCTCAAACTGTTTTTCCCTTACTTGTGTACATGTTTTCTTGTTATAGGCTGGTCAACCATGAACTAGCCCTGTAACAGGCACGTCTGTATTTTTACCACTGGGGGGGCAACAGTTTACTCTATTAAACTTCTGTATATGGTTATTTACAGTTTTAATTATCTTGAGGAGAACTCCTGCAGAAACTCAGATAGAGAACCCCGACCATGGTGCTACACCACCAGCCCATCCAAACGATGGGAGTACTGCTCCAAACCGCGCTGCAGTGAGTCACTTTGTTCTTCATTCTGATGCTTGGTATGAGCATTACAAGGTTGTCTAGTCCATGTGTACATGCCTAAATGAGCTGAGTTGCTGCCATGTGATTTGCTCATCTTATTAGCTTTTTGTCTTAATGAAAAGTCGAACAGGCCTACAGTATATATCCGTTTGCTTTTTTTTTTTAACCCATAAATCTTTGTGTTGACATGAAGAGAGAAAGTGCTCTCAATTATGGAGACAGCCAAAGGGTTTATTTATGTTTGATGTGTGTTTTACATGTGTGTGGCTGTTAATAAAGTTGGCGCTCTCTAGGGGGCGTGAGCGTTCATCCAAATTGGCCTAAGGCTGATGTGTGTTTATTCCTCCCGAAGTATCGTCTGTGAAGTTTGCCATGCACGTCAGATTTTCCTGCGCATTTTCATATCTCTGCTAACACTTTGGTTAAGTTTCTTATGTTGAGAATCCAAATTTCAACTATTTAACAGTTGCAGTTTTAGGGGACTTCCCTTTACCTCTAGAGGATCAATAAATGCTGGCCCTGCATCACAATCTGTGGAATTGACGCTTTGGGGTCCTTAGGGACTAGTAAAGCGCTATACAAATACAGGCCATTTACCATATTAAAGGTCAGTTAAATGAAACTGAATATAGTTTATATATATAAAAAACACCCAGCACGCCCCTGTGGACGGTTTATCCTTCAAGCTCGGGTCCTCTACCAGAGGCCTGGGAGCTTGAGGGTCCTGCGCAGTATCTTAGCTGTTCCCAGGACTGCACTTTTCTGGACAGAGATCTCCGATGTTATTCCCGGGATCTGCTGGAGCCACTCGCCTAGCTTGGGATTCACCGCACCTAGTGCTCCGATTACCACGGGCACCACCGTTACCTTCACCCTCCACATCCTCTCGAGCTCTTCTCTGAGCCCTTGGTATTTCTCCAGCTTCTCATGTTCCTTCTTCCTGATATTGCTGTCATTCGGAACCGCTACATCGATCACTACGGCCGTCTTCTTCTGTTTGTCTACCACCACTATGTCCGGTTGGTTAGCCACCACCATTTTGTCCGTCTGTATCTGGAAGTCCCACAGGATCTTAGCTCGGTCATTCTCCACCACCCTTGGGGGCATCTCCCATTTTGACCTCGGGACTTCCAGGTTATACTCGGCACAGATGTTCCTGTACACTATGCCGGCCACTTGGTTATGGCGTTCCATGTATGCCTTGCCTGCTAGCATCTTGCACCCTGCTGTTATGTGCTGGATTGTCTCTGGGGCATCTTTACACAGCCTGCACCTGGGGTCTTGCCTGGTGTGATAGACCCCAGCCTCTATGGATCTTGTCCTCAGAGCTTGTTCTTGTGCTGTCATGATTAGTGCCTCTGTGCTGTCTTTCAGTCCAGCTTTGTCCAGCCACTGGTAGGATTTCTGGATATCAGCCACCTCCTCTATCTGCCGGTGGTACATACCGTGCAGGGGCCTGTCCTTCCATGATGGCTCCTCGTCTCCCTCCTCTTTCTTGGGTTTCTGCTGCCTGAGGTATTCACTGAGCACTCGGTCAGTTGGGGCCATCTTCCCAATGTATTCTTGGATGTTCATTGTCTCATCCTGGACTGTGGTGCTGACACTCACCAGTCCCCGGCCCCCTTCCTTCCGCTTAGCGTACAGCCTCAGGGTGCTGGACTTGGGGTGAAACCCTCCATGCATGGTAAGGAGCTTTCTTGTCTTTATATCAGTGGCTTATATCTCCTCCTTTGGCCAGCCTATTACCCCAGCAGGGTACCTGATCACGGGCAGGGCATACGTGTTGATGGCCTGGATCTTGTTCTTACCATTCAGCTGACTCCTCAGGACTTGCCTGACCCTCTGCAGGTACTTGGTGGTTGCAGCTTTTCTAGCAGCCTCTTCATGGTTCCCATTCGCCTGCAGGATCCCCAGGTACTTGTAACTGTCCTCTATGTCTGCAATGTTGCCTTCTGGTAGTTCAATCCCCTCAGTTCTGACTACCTTCCCTCTCTTTGTTACCATCAGACTACACTTCTCCAGTCCGAACGACATTCCAATGTCATTGCTGTATAGCCTGGTAGTGTGGATCAGTGAATCGATGTCTCGTTCACTCTTGGCATACAGCTTGATGTCATCCATGTACAGGAGGTGGCTGACAACTGCTCCGTTCCGTAGTCAGTATCCGTAGCCAGTCTTGTTAATGATCTCACTGAGGGGGTTCAGGCCTATGCAGAACAGCAGTGGGGACAGAGCATCTCCTTGGTAGATCCCGCACTTGATGGTGACTTGTGCTATGGGCTTGGAGTTGGCCTCTAATGTTGTACGCCACATCCCCATTGAGTTCCTGATGAAGGCTCTTAGGGTCCCATTGATCTTGTACAATTCTAGGCATTCCAGTATCCAGCTGTGGGGCATTGAGTCATAGGCCTTCTTGTAATCAATCCAGGCAGTGCACAGGTTGGTCAGTCTGGTCTTGCAGTCTCGGCTGACTGTTCTGTCTACCAGTAGTTGGTGTTTTGCACCTCTGGTATTCTTGCCAATTCCTTTCTGTGTCCCGCTCATGTATTGACCCATGTGCCTGTTCATCTTAGCCGATATGATGCCTGACAGGAGCTTCCATGTAGTACTGAGGCAGGTTATTGGTCGGTAGTTGGAGGGGACTGGTCCCTTCTTGGGGTCCTTGGGGATCAGGACCGTCCGACCTTCGGTTAGCCATTCCGGGTGTCTCTCGTTAACTAGCAGCTGGTTCATTTGTGCTGCCAGATGCTCGTGGAGTGCAGTCAGCTTCTTTCTTTCTTTTGTTTTTTGTTTTTTTGCCTGTCCTGTTTGGCTCTTTTGCCATCAGAATTGTTGTCTAAAGGCAAAGAAAGATGCCCAACGGATTTACTTTACCAAATTGACCATCCCAGCCTTGCTGTAATGGTCCATTTGATTCACCTTTTATTGTTTATTTTATTTTCACTTACTGAATACGGGACAGACTTGACTGGGGGAAAGAAGGGGAGAAAGAAAGAGGGAAAGAGAAACAGCTGAGAAGAGGGACGGGGGAGAAGGGCAAAAAACAAAAACCAACAGAATGAGCAGAAAAAAAAAAGAAATAAAAAATGCAGTCTGTGATGGTTACTGGACCCTGTTCAGGGAGGTCGCTGTGGTCTGCCCTCAGATCCACTAGCCACTGAGCATTGCCGTTATCGGTTGCGTCCTTCTCCCATATGCTCTTCCAGTATTGCTCCGTCTTCAGCCTTGGTGGTGCTGTTCTCTTATTATTATTGTTCCCTTGCCACTGAGAGTACACCTTTGCTGGTTCTGTGGAGAACAGCTGGTTTATTCTCCTGCCTTCTATCTCTCTGGTGTACCTCCTCAAGCGGCTGGCCAAGGCTGTGAGTCTTTGCTTGGCAGTTTCCAGTCCTGTATGGACAGCTTGCTGTATTTCTTATGCACCTTATTTGTCGCACCTTTCTGCAACTCCGTTAGTTGGCTAACCTCCCTCCGTGCTACTTTGATCTTGCCCTCTAGCCTCCTTCTCCATGGAGGGTACTGCCCCTTGTGGCTGTTCAACTTGTAGCCAAGCATCTCACTGATCACTGCTGCCGTATTGTAGATCAGCTTGTTAGTGTCGGTAATCGTGGTTGTAGGTATTGTCCGTAGTGCTGTATTAAACTTTAAATAGGGTTTAATGGTCCATAAATATACATCCTTATATGTTTTACACACACACACACACACACACACACACATATATATGTATATATATATATATATATATATATATATATATATATATATATATATATATATATATATATATATTTGGGGTGCAACGATATTCGTATCGATATTGAACCGTTCGATACAGTGCTTTCGGTTCGGTACGCATATGTATCGAACAATACAACATTTGTAATTTATTTTATCAATTTTCCTTCTGACGATGCTGTCTGTGTTGAGCGCTCAGTGAATCTGTGTTCGACTACTCCGCCTAGGCTGCACTGTCCAGCGCAGATCCACTGAGCGCTCAACACAGACAGCATAGTCAGAAGGAAGAGCGCAGGGCAAGCTAGCGAGACAGAAGTTAAGCTCTACTTGCAACAGGCAAATTGAACCTCATTCAGATCTGGCGTTTGGAATTATTTTGGTTTTCATGTGACGTATGACCCTGAAGGTAAGCGAGTCATGGACTAAAGTAAAACAGTATGTTGGATGTGCCATGCAATGCTCAATTACATTGGTGTGAACTAGTGTGTTAGCGCAGTTAGCTCGTTAACGTGTTGGCCGTCTAGCCCCATGCACGGAGCAATCGGCGGTAGCTCGTTAACGGAGATTTGCCGTGTTGTGGCGTTAAGGTCATTTCAACGAGATTAACCTGAAAGCACTAGTGGGAACACAACGAATATGACTGCACATTTACGCCGACATCATCCTAGTGCAAAGACAAGTGGAAGCAGACAAAAAAAAGCAAGCATGCTACTAACTTTAGCCGAGTCATTTAGACAGCTGTTAGCACATGATTCTCCTTATGCTGCTGAGAATATAGCCCAGAAGAAGCGGATAGTATAGCTTTTATTTTGGAAAGAGCCGTTTCTCTGTAATAAACTCTCTTTTCCAAAGATGAGTGATTCCTCAATCAGATACAGGGCTTGCAATATCGCTAGCCCGACGACCCGGAGCTAGCGATTTTTTCAGTCGGGCTACCAAAATCTATCTCTTCCCTGCCCGTCGGGCTATTGTAGGAAAAATATATGTCAATGCTTTTGCATTCTTTCAGAAATGTAGCTGGGTAATTATGTCATTGGCATCGGTGAGCCACTGTCAATATGTGACATATTGAAGTCGCGTTTGAATTTGCGCTTGTTTTTTTGCTTTCACTTTGCAATCGTGCGAACTGTGTATAGAGAGCGACAGCACTGATCTGTGAGTGATGATAATTTGTGCACCAATTTCTCTGACATCGTCTTATTAATCGTTAGCTTACTATGCAAACATGACAAGTGAAATCTCCCGCAGCAAGCTTAAACACGTGAGAGGTTGATCGCGCAGAGAATCGCTGAGCTTATGCGAGTGCATGTGTAAAAGCATTTCAGTTCTGCTGAGCCAAATAAGACAGGTCAGGGTGAAGAAGTGACAGCCAAAGAAAAGCTTACCACAAAACGGAGAAGTTATGACAAATCAGACTATAAGGCAAAAAGAAAGTGCAGCTTTATGGTTTCATGGACAAAAGAATTTCTGTGGCTGCAATATGATGAGCTAAATAACCAGGGCTGCACATAAGTGGTCCGCAGGTGCGCATTCGCTGTCAAAATAAAAAACACGCACAAGGGTTAAGGTTGAATTTAAAAACTGTACTTTTGAGTTAAAATATATATTTATAATTTTAATAAATGACAAATTAAAAATGCATGAACATTTTTTTGTATCGAAAAAATATCGAACCGTGACACCAAAGTATTGAACTGAACCGAACTGTGAATTTTGTGTATCGTTGCACCCCTAATATATATATATATATATATATATATATATATATATATATATATATATATATATATATATATATGAAAAGGATCCACCATAAAAAAAATTTCCTACCATAAAAAGGAATTTACCATAAATTCCTTTTTATGGTAAAACCTGGTAAAATGGTAAGGGTAAAATCTGCAGCTTGTAGCCAAAATACAAGAACCAAGTTAAATGAATATCACCATCTTCCAGCACCTGCTACCTTTGAAAGGCATAAGTAAAAGGAAGTGTAACAATAAGCAATATATTTTATTTCTCTCACCCCAACCGGTCCCTGAGCCTGGTTCTGCCGGAGATTTCTTCCTGTTAAAAGGGAGTTTTTCCTTCCCACTGTCACCAAAGTCCTTGCTCATAGGGGGTCATTTGGGTTTTCCTCTGTATTTGTTATTGTAGTGTCTACCTTACAATATGAAGCACCTTGAGGCGACTGTTGTTGTGATTTGGCGCTGTATAAATAAAACTGAATTGAATTGAACAAAATGTTTGTAATAGGGTTTAATGGTCCATAAATATACATCCTTATATGTTTTACATAATATAATAAATATATGTTTGACTTGTTTTTTGTCCTCAGCTACTGAGCCTCCCACCTTCATCCCAGAGATGGATATAGGTGATATAGGCATCACTGATATAGGTGTAGCATACCGGGGAACAATTGCTGTAACTGTGACTAGCAAAACGTGCCAGAGATGGTCATCTCAGACGCCACATAAACACCACCAAATCCCAGAAAACTGCCCTTACAAGTAAGAGTTGTAACCAGACATCAGTGTCCACTCTCTGTGATATTAATGTTGTGAAGAAAATATTAGTGGGTATTTTCAATTTGTAGGTTTGATTAATAGTTTTCAGCTGCAACATGGGAATCACAGGAGAAAAACAAAGATATGATAATAAACCACAAGATTTAGAAACTTTTTTTCCCATAATGAACTCTGTCTATAGTGTTTAAGCCATTAGAAAGCAATGTCAAAGCAAAATCCCTGTAAGAGTTTGACATGAGAAACGTGAAGAATCGCTAAGAGTTATCTCTTGTTAAATGGTAGAACTAAAATAGTCCATGAGTTGTTGTTTCAGGGTCTATCCAGTTTATACAAGAGAAGATGTAAAAATTGAGTCAGTACCTTTAAGGTTATGAGGAGTGACTTCATCAGCAGTGGTGTCCTCTATCAGCCTGATATACATTTGTAAAGTCTCTTTTCACCATGTAGTCAACATTTTGGGGAAGTAATTTGTACAACTTAATTTCAATTTAAATAATCCATCAGGTTACTGTAGATTACTAAAACTTCATTAACATGCCTGCATTAAGTTTGTTTTCATTGCCTCATTGCTATGTTTTTCCATGCTCATCTTTGTCAGAGGTCTGGCTGCTAACTACTGTCGTAACCCTGACAATAAGTTGTTCCCCTGATGCTACACAACTGACCCTGACACTGATTGGAAGTTTTGCAACGTGCCACTGTGTGGGGAAGCACCTACTCCAGGTATAATATCAGTCAGCTTGTTTCCTCTTTCTTTTTCACACAAAAATGCATCCAGGAATTTTTTTTCTTTCCTTATCTCCTGCTGCGGATCCTCCAGTGACCCCCGCAGATGAGAAAGATTGCTATGAGGGGAACGGTTCCAGTTATTGGAGTATAACATCAGAGACCATCAGTGCTCCATTGGAAATGAGAACAGCGGGTATTGGAGAAGGGGGCATTTATAGTCTGAGGTCGTAAGGGGCGTGAACGAGGTGTGGTCCCGCTCCTGAAATTCAGATGATATTTTCCACAGAATGATAGATGTACATCTTAACTTGTTATACCAGAAATTAATATTACATTTTAAAAAAACTGTTTAGTAGGTGGATGTTCTGAAGTATCAGGTCTTTTTTTGCAACAGGGACCTCAGAGAGAATCTAAAAAAACATACTAGAAGACAACGTTAGAATAATAGCCACTAATGATTCCCTGATTCCATGATCCCATTCTGCTTTTTAAATATCCTAGGAACCACCGCCAGCAGTCTGAGAGTGAAGTGGTCTGTTGGGGTGATAGAACTAAAGAAGTTACTGAGATGAAAGGTGAAACATCTACAAGAAAAACTTAAAAGAAGTCCAGTCGCACCATCAAATATTCTCGAGAGAATGAATAGCTGTTCCATAAAAGGACGAATATTGCATCGTTCCTTCTGCATCTGATGTTTGACAAATGGATGAATTCCCCTTTCCACTACCCTGGCATAGATTTGGCCTGGGAGGCCCAGGAGTGGGATCTCCCTGTAGTTGGTTTGTTTCAGTTCCTGAAAGCAGACATTTTATCAGCCATTTGGGTTCTTTGTACTGTTTTTTGTTTTGTTTTGTTTTGGCTATTTACTTTGTTTTCTGTGTTATTTGCTGTGTTATTCTATGTTATTTGTGTTAATGCTTTCAGGAACAGAATTTTTTGATTGCGCCAATGGTTTAAAAGTTATGGTAATTTGACCTAAAAGTTTGACTGACAAACGGTGGAATGGGGTTTTAACAGGTTAATCATCCCAGTTATCTTGCTCCAGGTGATGAGCGAGTCATCACCGTTGTTTCCAGACTCTGCATCCTCTACAGAAAGCTTATCAGTGGGCTTCCAAAGGTACTTGAAGTATTCCTTCCAGGAAACGATTATATCCTCAGTTGAAGTCAGGTAGCACCTTACCTGCAACTTATAAATAGAACACCACTTTCCCTGCCTGAGTTGCTTTGCTTGACGGTTTGCCAGGATCACTACGAGGCAGACTGAAAGTCTTTTCCCATTGTTTAACCAAACTTACACCCAAGATTTTGCTTAAGCTCCCCCCAGAGCTCTGCTCCACTCAGCCCACAGACTAACCAACCGTGATAGGACTCAGCTTTATGGCTCCATTCACCTCCGATGTCCAATCGGGGACTTCCACCACGACAAGCACCAACCATATCGTAGCTAAAGCTCCTTAGAGCACCCTCAGCAATGGAGGTGCAAAATATGGTCCTCAATAATGATGGCGTGATGAAGCTCCATGAATGTGTTGAATCTTTCCGGCAAATTGCTTCCCCAAAAGGCAGATCACACGATGCCCTGTTTAACAGCTCATTTGGAAGTAATGTCATCTGCTGGTCATTCGATGTACAGCAGGCCTGCTGTGATAATACATGTGGGCTACATACCAGTGGATATGCAAACGTAATTATGTATCAATTACAGAATATCCCAGTGAGATCCTATATAATATAAATATATAAACACATACACACACACCCCTAATTAACCATCCTCTCTGAGACTGATTTAAGATCTTTGTTATTATTGGGCAATAGTATGTCAATTTATTTGCATTTCTGGTAGCTTCATAATGTCCTTAAAATCTCCATTCATGCTCTAGATGATCCTCAGAATCACCTCAGATCCAGGTCGTGCAAAAAACTTATTTCCAGTTTGATTCTGTGAATCAAATAAATAATAAACAAAGAGATGATAGATAAATGAATAAATTGAGTTACGTCTCAAAATAAGAGAATCTAATTTGGTCAATCCAACAATTTTTCTTGTGGCTTACAAGGCTGTAAAATCTTCTCTTTTATTAATTAACACCAATCCAAACTAACTTTCGTGCTTCACTCTTTTTGTGAGAATTCATGATAATAATAATGACTACTTTGCAGTTGAACTGAATTGCTATCAAACCAAAACGCTGCCTTCGTAGTATGGTGGTCAGTGGCTGTGTGTCAAAGCCTCACTCGTGGCCCTGGCAAACTGCCCTCCAGACCAAGTGAGTATATATGTTCAAAGACAACTTTCATTTGTAAAGGACTTTCAATTTCCTCAACAAAATGTGCAGATATTGAGAAATAAAATACTGTAACATGTCACTGCTGATAAACAGTTAATTTAAGTATTTTATTTAAGTGTTTATAGCTTTTACATTCAAACCTATTTACATGTCAATTGTCTGATTTTTCTTTATTTGTCAATTCACTTTTTGCCGATTTTCCCTTTTGTATATGCTGCACATCTTCTGAAATAAATCTCTGTTTCTCTTTCTACCAGTGAAAGAATCAACTGTGGAGGAACTCTGATCCACCCTCAGTGGGTCTTAACGTCTGCTTTGTGCTTGAGGTTAGAATAAAGTCATCGTTAACACCTGAAAATCAAATTCTGCAATTACTCAAAAATTGATTAATTACTCCCTTTGTTTCTACATATTATACACTGCAGCTCCAGTCAGCCTTCAGCCTTGAGGGTAGTGCTGGGTATGCACTCACTTAGAGCCACTGTGCCATCGAGACAAGTGAGGATGCTTGAGAAAATCATGACTGGACCAGATGGATCGAATATTGCTCTGCTCAAACTAGCAACGTCTGTATGGGCCTAATTATCCTAGGTGAAATCAGATTACACACACACCATTGATTTTGTGTGTGTGTGTGTGTGTGTTTTCAGACCTGCGGTGATAAACAACCAAGTGCAGCTGGCTTGTCTGCCAAAAAAGGACTATATAGTTCCTGGTGGAACAATGTGTTATGTTACTGGATGGGGTAGGACTCAAGGTACATTTGTGTGTGCTCTTGTGCGTCTTTGTAAAAATTCAGAGTTTCAGAGTGAGAAGAAATAAATCAGACTTTTTAGATATACAGTCAGGGAAAAATGATTTGAACCCCAGGCTATTTGGACTGGACTGGTTCCCCACCGTTCTCATTATCCTTGAAACTCCATGAGGTGAGATCTTGTGTGGAGATCCAGACGGAGGGAGATAGGCAGTTATTTTATGGTTCTTCCATTTCCGAATAAATGCACCAACTGTTGTCGCCTTCTCATTCACCTGCTTGGCGGTGGTCTTCTAGCCCATCTTTCACTTAACATTGCAACAGTTTAATCAGTTTAATCATTTGCAGAACATTTTTTTGTTAAACAGGTCTTTTTTTCTGACAAAATGTACTTTTGAGAGGCTCAAAAAATACCAGCATGCATTAGATATAAAACACAAAGAGCTGATAACAGCATTATTCATTACGCAAACAATTCCCACAGTAAAGATATCACAATACATTTTATCTAGATGATGAGGAGAATAATTGCAGAGGGCTGTGTCGACAGGTATTGGAGGTGGACGCGTCCTGGAAGAAACTGGTTTCCCTGTGATCGACAACAAGATCTGTAATCGCGACACTGATATAGTTGCAGACCACGAAATATGTCCTGGAAATACAGAGGGAGGAAAAGCAAGCTGCCAGGTATGACAAAGTAAAAGATATAAAAACTGGGCAAAGTTCTATAAAACTGTTTGTGCACTGTTGTCTGCCTCAGTGTGTACTCTGTTTTGATAACAGTATTGCCTCAGTTTAGTGACCTGATATTTTTAATAGTTTTCTAGAAAATAGATTTTTTTTTCTGTTATAGATTTTAAATAGATTTTACTATATATACACCAGTAGAAAATAGAAAATAGATTTTTTTTTCTGTTATAGATTTTAAATAGATTTTACTATATATACACCAGTAGAAAATAGAAAATAGATTTTTTTTTCTGTTATAGATTTTAAATAGATTTTACTATATATACACCAGTTTTTGAAAAAAAAAAATCCTCGGTGAAATTTAACTCAGTTGTCTCAAATATTACATTTCAGTCAAAATTCAAGGTATATATTTTATTTCATTTCATTTATAACTTGTGACTGTCTAACAGACAAATATTAATATACAGTGACCTCTGGCTGAAAGCTTTAGTTATATTTATGGAAAATATCCCAAAAATAAACTGAAAAGATTAGATCCTTTTCAGATAAAATGGGAGTCAAACTGATGCAGTAAATATTCTTTTATTGGAGAGAAAACTGTGCAGTATAATTTACTTAAGATGTTGAAGATATCAGAATATTAAACAGGCTATTGTTTGGATAAGAGGCTGTAACAGGAGAGAGATGATACAGA
Source organism: Mchenga conophoros (assembly GCF_057382185.1). Classification (NCBI taxonomy): domain Eukaryota; kingdom Metazoa; phylum Chordata; class Actinopteri; order Cichliformes; family Cichlidae; genus Mchenga; species Mchenga conophoros. The sequence continues at coordinate 21,123,446 of NC_140540.1, forward strand.
AACATGACATTCTTATAAAATCAGCTTCGTCAGAAACTAACCAAAGCACATGTTTTAAATGTTTGAAATAAAAATGAACTGAACTGAACTGAACATATGACCCGAGCCACGTTAAGTGGCGATATCACTAACGTCACGTAACTTAGCTGAAGGTTAGCTAAATTTAACTTTTTAAGACTTTTCACTATGCTAACATTTGTTCCGCTCAATATATTTATTGAGATAAAAACTCGGTACTTACTTTTAAAAGTTTGTTTCCACTTTGCTTCGACCGTCCGCCATTTTTTACACAAAATTTCCTTCAACCTTTGACTTGCAAAGAATCCTGGGATATGGTCAGCCACGAAGGATACACCCAACTCGTCCTTCACATCTGGAGAAAAGGTAGGGCCCCATTTGGAGGAGGCTTCGAATTTTGACAGCCTTTGTTGCGTCGCTGTGACATAATTGGCCTACAAATGCGGACTCCGAAGGATGCTGCCCCTGAATTTGGACACATACTTTGTCTGTCTTCGTATCACTCTCGCTCCCTCACTCTTTCGTGTCCCCGCTGTCAGGTCATCTGTTGTGTTCACGCCCTGTTTCCAGGTATCCACCCATCCATACCAGGATTTCATTTTCATGTTTAGTTTTTCCACTTTAGGTTTCTTTTGCACCTTTCTAACAGCCACAATGAACAGCTCCCTTTTCGTTAAAATCTAGTTATGTTCCACGCTTCATTTTGTCTGCGTTTGGGTCCGCTCTCCTCTCTCCACACGCAGACTCTGACACTTTCTTAGCTTGCTTTTAGCATCAGTTAACCTAAACACCATCAAAAAGATCTGTGTGAGTAAAATAGTAAAGTATCCACTATCTAATATCTATTTTGTGTTTCCTCCCTGTAGGGTGACAGAGGTGGTCCTCTGGTTTGTTATGAGCAGAACAGATTTGTCCTTCAGGGTGTCACAACATGGGCTGAGTGATGTACGTTGGGCAGGATGCCCAGTGTCTACGCTCGAGTTTCTAAGTTTGTGGACTGGATCGATGCAACCAAAGCCAACTAAAAGCTATCATCTGTAATGTGGTTGTTGAGGATGTCTTAACATCTATACTGTGTTCTGTAACAGCATGGCTCCAGTAAAACTGTGATTCTTCTTCCCTGATTAGCTGTTAACTCCTCCTATATTTAATGTTTTAGCAACTTTGATTTGCATTTTCTGTTAACACTAGAGGGCCATTTCTTTGATGTCCATCAGCGTAAATATTCTCCTCTGCCAAAACCTTTGCTGCAATCTTCTGCCATCTTCCCCGTCCATATCTGACAGAGAATGCTGACTGTTGTGTTGAGCTTCTTTGTTCAATCAAAATTAACCCACTACTTTCTGTAAGATGTAGATATCTACTCCTCTCTGTCCTGTAGCTCTGTTAAATGTGAGCACTGTTTGTAGTCAGTCCTGGAACTGTCATTAAAAAACGTGATGACTGATTTTGAGTTATGTACAATTCCAGTGACGGGTGGATGAAAACTGAATTTCACTGACTTTCGATGTCCAAAGTTAATAATATTTTGTATGAATGGCATAGTCTATTCTTTACTGTAACACCATATAACACCACCTGGCATTATTTTAGTAATAATAAAAATGTATTCAAAACAGTCATTGTTTCACTTTGGAGCAATCACTACTCAATGCCAGAAATGTGTACTTGATTAGACCTTTCACTCTTCTATCCATAGTACTGGGGACCTTGGCAATTGTGTAGTGGAGTGTAGTATTAGTAATTTGTGTTGTTTCACAGTTGCATTTGGAGACTTAAGGTCACCTAATGCTTGCATACCAACCTTTGTGGTTCTCTCTGTCCACAGGTTTCATCAAAATGTCAACAAGATCTGATGGTTAGTTTGTTAGTTTACTATTATTACAAAAGAGTATCAAGGTCTTGTATGAGTTGCATTTCAGTGCAGGTACAAACGCTATACATGTTCATTTACACTGGAGGACTAAATAACCAGGAACCGAGGAGACCAGATGCTAGGACACAGAGCCATTGCTAGGGGGTCTCCCAAAGTTCATTCTATTCATCTAAAAACTTGGTCCAGACGGACAGAATGAACTTTTGGAGATTTACTTACCTGGATGATTGAGCATGCATCAAGACATAGCTAGGGGGTGTGCAATATGAATAAAAAAAGAATGCTTGGACACTGCTAGCATAATGGACAGGTTTTTGACAGGGCTCCCACACAAACGCAAAGCAGAAGATGAAGCATCGCCAAATATGTTTCCAAACCAACTTCCTTCCAAGCCAAAGACTAGAAAATATAATGAAACGTATCTTGCACAACGGTGAGGCCAAGGTAGGCATCCCCAACAGAATTTGTTTCGCGTTGGGAGCACGCACAGTTGCTTCACAGTCCTGGGTCTCTTTGTTGTAGTTTTTATTTCATGATGTCCCAAATGTTTTCAACTGCTAAAAGCACTGCACTGGAGTCAGGCCAGTTCAGCAACTGGACTTTTCTACTCGACGGCTATGCTGTTGGAACAGCTGCAGTATGCTGCTTAGCATTGTCTCTCAGAAAAATGCAAGGCCAAGGTATGTTGCTATAAAATCAGTATAAACCTTTCATCACTGATGGTGCTTTTCCAGATGTGCATACTCATAAGCACAGATGCACCTCCATACGATCAGAGATGCAGACTTTTGAAAGTACCAGTACTAAGCCAGATGGTCCGTCTCTGCTTAATTCCAGATGACACAGCATCCATGTTTTCCACTGTGCTTGAGTGGATTTTAATGAGCTTTGACCCAGAGAATTCAATTCAATTCAGTTTTATTTCTATAATACCAAATTACAACAATAGTTTCATTGGGGCACTTTATGCATAAAGTAATAGTGATAAGTGATTATGCATAAAGGTAAAGGCCCTATCTTACAATTTAAAGCTGCAGTGATTGCAGCATTTCCAGATGTGTCGACTTTTGCATGACTCTGCCAGTACTGTAAACTGTAATTGTGGATGGTGTGATGAACTGTGCTCACAGACAATGATTTCTACAAGTGTTTGATAACCAGTGGAGTGATTTCAATGACAGAATCGTGCCTGTTTTGAATGCAGTGCTGCCTGGTAGCATTCTGATGCCACGATCCTATATGATGTTTTGCTTTGTCCCTTGCTCACAGAGATTTGTGCAGATTCTTGGACTCTTTTGATGATGCTATGTACAGTAGATGACGAGATATAAAGTAGACTGGCAATCAATTGCCCATCTTTACTTTAGAGGAACTCTAACTCTTTTTATACCCAACCATGTTACTGAGCTGTTACTTAACTAGTTACAAAATGTTCTTCCAGCTGTTTCTTTTACTTTTCCAGCATGGGTTCGGAGTTTATTTTAATAGTTATTGCTCATGAAACAGTAAAAGGACTCAGTTTAAACATTTGATATGTTTTTTTATACTCTGGATGTTAAGAAATTATGGGTCAATTTCATGATTTGAAATCGTTGAGTTCTGTTTTCATTTACAGTTTCCCAACCTTTTTGGAGTTAGGTTGGGAAACTGTAAGGTTGTGTGATTGCAGAAGTATCTCAATTCCAGATGTTTATGTATGTATTTGTTTTTTTTTACTTGTTCTCGGAACCATACCTAGAATTTGACTAAAATGCTCTAAAATATAACAATAATTATATTTTTTATCTTAATGAAGAAAAGTGAAAATTGAACACTATGGACTTGTCACTAGGGACTAAGATATCACAGAAGCGGGTCTGGATTCAGGCACAGGACCTCAGAAAAACATTTAACAGTTTATTTACAAGAGAAAAACACACCAAGGGCTATCTACAAAAATGTGGGGAGGGAGAAATCCAGGGGTCCTTTAGGGTGGAAAAATCACACATTAATCCTCTTCAGTCATACACAAGGATGTCCTCTTCAGCCACACACCACTCGAAACACTCACATCAAAACTTCTGGAAAAACACGGGCTGGGACAGGTCCAGGGGAATTTATAAACCAAAGGAGAGAACAAATCAATAGCCAGAAACAACAACTAGAAAAGGATAACTTAGCGAGAGTTGTGTTCTAAAGCCTAAGTTTGAGTATATTGCTAATCTAACCACATGTATGTCATGTATGCATAGGATAACCTATTACATGAATATATCTTTGTCTTTTGTGGCTAGCCTTGTATATCCTGACTCCCGTATTCTTTTGAATGAAGTTTGGCTGGCTGCTGAATTGTGTACCGACGCACACACACAAGAAGAGCAGTACGATAATTATAGATGACTTTAATTATTCAACTAAAAGTTATTACAGTAAGCCAAAGAGTAAAACTCAAATAGGGGAACAAAAGGGTAGTATTGTTGAGTAAATTAAAAATTGAAGTATAATTTCAGAAAATAAAAAATAACTTTGGCAATATTGTTTACTCATTAAACTAAAATAAATGTATTACAAATAATAATGGATTGCATTTATATAGCGCTTTTCGAGAACCTCAAAGCGCTTTACAATTCCACTATTCATTCACTCTCACATTCACACACTGGTGGAGGCAAGCTACAGTTGTAGCCACAGCTGCCCTGGGGCAGACTGACAGAAGTAAGGCTGCCATATCGCGCCATCGGCCCCTCTGGCCAACACCAGTAGGCAAGTAGGGTAAAGTGTCTTGCCCAAGGACACAACGACCCAGACAGAGAGCCCAGGGATCGAACCGGCGACCTTCCGGTTACAGATGCGATTTCCAACCCCCTGAGCCACGGTCGCCCTAATGTCTATGTTCTTCAATTGGCAAACACATCAAGCATGACATGGTAGTGAAGCTTAATTTAGAATGTGATGTCTAGTTATGTGTGAATGAAGGGCCTTCAGAAGGTGTTTAATTTTGCTCCTGACAAATACTTATTGATATTAACTTCATAAAAACATACAGATGAACTCAAACTAATACAAATGGAGATAAAAGTTAAAAAAAAGCAAAAATAAAAGTAAAAATTCTAAACCATTACAACTAAAATCCACTCTGTGAACTAATTGAAATTAAACTGAATTAAAACTGAATCTTTTGCTCATATTCAAAGCTTAAATAATGATATGCTTAAAACAAAGAGCATAATGGAATACAATAGAAGGCACAAACTCTCACATGATATCTAAAGAAGTCAGAGTTTAGGGGTAGTTTTTTAAACCTTATGTGATTGGCAGAAGGCTGATCATTACATCCAACAACAGATAAACCCTCCAAGTTCTCTCTCCACTCTCTAACCGATGTTGTTTAATAACTAAATAAAACTGGGAATTAAACAACACTTGGTACTGTCACGGCTGCCGAGGTGAGCCGTGTGGAGTTGGAAGAAGGACCCAAGATGCAGGCAGTGGATGAGATACCGGTGGTTTTATTTACAGAGGTGTAGTGGCAAACAAACAGTGGGGCATAACAAATAACTAAAGACACCTAAACTGGGAGAACTAAAAATAACAGACCTGAGAGCATATGACAACGGGATGAGAAGCAGAGAGACGCAGACGAGGAACAGGACACCGTGGAACACAGGGTAACAGACTGACACGGCGTTACACAGATGAACCGGCAACAGGCAGGAGAACACACAGGGCTTAAATACACACACCAGTAATCAGGGGATGAGAGGCAGGAGGGCAACACAGCTGGGAGGAATCTGAGCTGACGGGACAGGGGAAACGTAAACTGAGCACACTCACATATGACACAGACCTTCACAATAAAACAGGAAACTCAGACACATGGAACCAGACAAGACATTGAACTAAACAGACAGATTCACAAACAGATGGGGTGACACCATAGACAGACAGATACAGACGCGGACTCAGAGGCAGACTGAATATAACACATAGAACTTCAACAATCATCATCAAGAAAATGATAACGAACAAAAAGCGCTGGGTCACCAACCCAGGACCATGACAGTACCCCCCCCCCAAGGGCTGGCACCAGACAGCCCAGCAGAAACACAAACCAAAACAAAACAGAAAACGACCCGACCAGGGCGGGCGGAGGGGGCCCAGGACGGAGGGACAAAGTCCAAAAAGGCCCAGATGGTCAAGTTCAGGAGGCCGACCATGCGAACAGCAGCGGGGCAGGTCCGGATACCGGCCACGCAGTAGGCAGTGGCGTGGAAACAAGTCCGGGGGCCGACCGTGCGGATGGCAACAGCGGCGTGGAAACAAGTCCGGGGGCCGACCGTGCAGACGGCAACAGCGGCGTGGAAACAAGTCCGGGGGCCGACCGTGCAGACGGCAACAGCGGCGTGGAAACAAGTCCGGGGGCCGGCAACAGCGGCGACAATGCAAGTCCGGAGGCCGGCCACGGTGGCGAAGACGCCCAACATCAGCCCCAGCTGACGAGGCAGGACGCTGGACGGGCTCCTCAGGCCCCCCAGCAAAAACAGTCTCAGAACCAGTGGGCACTTGAGCCCCTGGCACACACAGAACAGAACCAGCAGGTGCGGAGACCTCTGGCAGGAACGCATCAGAACCAGCAGGCACACGGGCCTCTGGCAGGAACGCAACAGAACCAGCAGGCCCACGGGCCTCTGGCAGGAACGCAACAGAACCAGCAGGCACACGGGCCTCTGGCAGGGACAGAACAAGACCAGCAGGCACACGGGCCTCTGGCAGGGACAGAACAGAACCAGCAGGTGCGGAGACCTCTGGCAGGAACGCAACAGGACCAGCAGGCACACGGGCCTCTGGCAGGGACAGAACAGGACCAGCAGGCACACGGGCCTCTGGCAGGGACAGAACAGGACCAGCAGGCACACAGGCCTCTGGCAAACACATAGCGGCCTGCAGCTGCGCAGAGCATTGACCCTGCTCAGGCAGCGACAGCCGGGTGCAGTCCTCAGCTGGCTTCTTAAACTCCAGGGGTCCAGAGTCTTTTTTTTTTTTTTTTTTTGCCTGTCCCGTTTGGCTCTTTTGCCATCAGAATTGTTGTCTAAAGGCAAAGAAAGATGCCCAACGGATTTACTTTACCAAATTGACCATCCCAGCCTTGCCATAATGGTCCATTTGATTCACCTTTTATTGTTTATTTTATTTTCACTTACTGAACATGGGACAGACTTGACTGGGGGAAAGAAGGGGAGAAAGAAAGAGGGAAAGAGAAACAGCTGAGAAGAGGGACGGGGGAGAAGGGCAAAAACCAAAAACCAACAGAATGAGCAGAAAAAGAAAAAAAAGAAGAAAAAAAGAAAAAAAATGCATATATCAATCACCTGGGTCACCTGCTGAGAAAGAAAAAAGAAAACAAGCAGAAGAGAACAAGAGTAATAGAATAAACAACATCACAATGATATATGGGAATATGACAGTAAATACTAAATATTAAACATTATTGTGCAGCACATAAGATCAAAAGAACACAGTGTGCTTTGAGGTAGGAGCCAAAAAGGGTGTAGTTTGTGGGTGTGATCACCCGTGTGTACACCTGTGAGCATGGACGCGCTTGTTTTTTGTTTTTTAAAAGGTTCCTTCATGTAATGATCTGCTAGAGGGTGTGGGGGGGCCACAGCCCCGTCCTCCAGGGCATGAAGCAGGTATGGAGGAGATCAAAACTCCAGACATCCAGAGGCCCCCAGAACACAAGAGACCAAGGAAGACCAACAGAGGGGCAGCCGCGCCACTGTCCCAGAAAGAGCTGAGGAGAGTCCCAGATGAGGGCTCACTCAGCAGCCGCGGAGCAGAAGCCAGGGGGAGTTGCAGTGACGCGCCCGTGAGCTCCGCCGGCAGCCAGCCGTGCCTGAGTGACCGAGCCCCAGGCCGAGAGGCCGGGGGCACCCCACCTCCGAAGTGGCCCGAGCAAGCCCCAGGCTCCAGGCCCCGATAAGCGGCCGCCAAGGAGTGAGCCGGTGTGTACCTGGACGCCCATCCCCGGACACAAAGAACCACCAACACACCGACGTCTGAGGGAGTCCGCCACTGGCAGGGGAAGTGGTGGTAGGGGGAGATAGGCCTCCATACCTTGGAGGGCCTAAGATGTCCCCAGAGAGGTGGCGCCTGACACCCAACCTGACATATAGACACAGAAATACAGGCACACACATATACAAACATCCATTCCCACCCTCATGCTCTCATATACACTTACTCCACACTCAACCAACGTGGAGACAGACATAAAGAGACGCTGTACACACGATCACACTCCCCAAGCGTACTCTAAGCCCCGGGTCTAGGTACCCTTGCCCCTGGAGGGGGGGGAACTGCACCCAGACCCAGGTGGTGTTACCCTTTTCCCTGCGGTGGGGGGAGGCAGACCGCCCCGACTCCGCAGCAGCAGGGAGGCCCCACACTCCAGACCACAGTCGGACGGCCAACTCCTCCTCCTAGCCCCCCCGCTCCAGCAGGTCGCAGAGAATGGGGGTGAGAGAAGACTCCAAACCTCCCTCCACCCGCTCATTGTAGTGTTGATGCATGTGTGTTCTAAGGTGCATTTAAAACCCAGGAGGGCATGGAGCTACCTGCCAGAGAGCAGCAGGTAAGCACATGGTCCCTCCTGCTGGCCCTCAATGTCTACGTGTATTTATCATTGAGAGGTGGGCAATGACGCCAGGGGTGGGGTGTACACCCTGATGGTACTTTGGATTCCGTGTATCGTGCCCACCCCCAAGATCCTATATGTATGTGTAATGAGAGTGTGAGTAGGAACGCAACAGAACCAGCAGGCACACGGGCCTCTGGCAGGGACAGAACAAGACCAGCAGGCACACGGGCCTCTGGCAGGGACAGAACAGGACCAGCAGGCACACGGGCCTCTGGCAGGGACAGAACAGGACCAGCAGGCACACAGGCCTCTGGCAAACACATAGCGGCCTGCAGCTGCGCAGAGCATTGACCCTGCTCAGGCAGCAACAGCCGGGTGCAGTCCTCAGCTGGCTTCTTAAACTCCAGGAGTCCAGAGTCTGATGGGGACTGAAACCCAGCCTCTGGGGAGGCCCTGGAGTGCATCTCAGTCTCAGAACTGGCCAGCCTTTGAGGAATGTTGACATTATTATTAGATTTGTCTCTCTGCTTGGAATGGATGGGCGAGGAATAGTGTCTTTCGGGTAGAATTGACTTGTATTGTTTTACAGGTGAAGCAACTGACACAGGATGCAGGGCTGGTGGCTGCTGGACAGGAGGCTGAACTGAAGGTGACTGACATAATGGTTGTGATGACAACGGTGGTGAAGTTGGAGACTGAACGGAGGATAAAGCTGATGATTCTTCTGCCAACTGAGCTACAGTTGCTATGGATTGTAGCATGGTTTGTAATAAGTCCGCTGTGACTGTAATTGAGCTATGGACTGTGAGACTGAACGTGGTGGAGGTGGCGACTGAGCTTGAGGCCGGGCGGCTAACTGAGCTTGAGGCCGGGCGGCTAACTGAGCTTGAGGCCGGGCGGCTAACTGAGCTTGAGGCCGGGCGGCTAACTGAATAAACACAGCCCCGGAATTAACAGTCCCAAAGTCTGGTGAAACAGAAAGAATGTCTTTTTCACTCACCACAGCCGGCGGTTCTGAAGTCCCACCACCCGGCTGTGGGGTGAGACGCCTATGATGCGAACGTTGCTTCCTCCTCGGAGAACGCTCTGACAGGCCGGGTAACTTCACATCCGGCAGTTCGGACTGCATATCCTCCGGTGGGCTGAGCAGACGAATGGTAGGGGGGTGAAGGTGCAGCTCGTTCAGAAAGAAATTCTGAACAAGTGGGTGGAGTGAGCCGAACAGCCAGGGGAGACCGGAAACCAGTCGCTCCAATCGATTAGCTATGGCTTGGCGGAATCCCTTCTCCTCATGCCCCAGCCATAAATTAATTAAACAGTCCACAGAATAAATAATATCCTCCCGGAGCTCCTCGGGCGGGTTGGATGCTGCTGGGTCCATTGTGGCCGGTTCGTACTGTCACGGCTGCCGAGGCGAGCCGTGTGGAGTTGGAAGAAGGACCCAAGATGCAGGCAGTGGATGAGATACCGGTGGTTTTATTTACAGAGGTGTAGTGGCAAACAAACAGTGGGGCATAACAAATAACTAAAGACACCTAAACTGGGAGAACTAAAAATAACAGACCTGGGAGCATATGACAACGGGATGAGAAGCAGAGAGACGCAGACGAGGAACAGGACACCGTGGAACACAGGGTAACAGACTGACACGGCGTTACACAGACGAACCGGCAACAGGCAGGAGAACACACAGGGCTTAAATACACACACCAGTAATCAGGGGATGAGAGGCAGGAGGGCAACACAGCTGGGAGGAATCTGAGCTGACGGGACAGGGGAAACGTAAAGTGAGCACACTCACATATGACACAGACCTTCACAATAAAACAGGAAACTCAGACACATGGAACCAGACAAGACATTGAACTAAACAGACAGATTCACAAACAGATGGGGAGACACCATAGACAGACAGATACAGACGCGGACTCAGAGGCAGACTGAATATAACACATAGAACTTCAACAATCATCATCAAGAAAATGATAACGAACAAAAAGCGCTGGGTCACCGACCCAGGACCATGACAGGTACAGCTGAAAATATTTAACAATATGTCACACATAATTGAGAATGAAACGCTGTGCTTTTTTTTGTGATGCAATGATTTTGCTGGCGCTCATAAACAAGGATTTTGATTGGCAGTGCTTTTGCTGTCCTTGTTGGGACAATGATTAACACGTAAGTGAATTGCCCTATTTGTCCCCCCAACATGCTAAAAGAAGCCCAATAATATACCACAAGGTGTCTCTTTGAGTAAGTCGATGATGAACTGCTAGTTTTAGGGTCTCACCATGGGCCTGCACACAGCAGCTTTCATCCTGGGAGCCTTGATCTCCACTGGTAAGTAGTACAACTACTATAGGGCATGTAAAGATGATTTTTCTTCTTATTTGTTCAGCTGTTTTCTTACATTTAAAAAAGCAAACAAGGTGTGTGTGTGTGTGTGTGGGGGGGGGGGGGGGGGGGGTTGGCTTCTTTTTTTTAGCATTTAGTTTAAATGGTAATAATGGATGCGTTTCAAGTGCTAAATTCTTATAATGCAGAATACAACAATAACACTAACACTTTTCTTTTTTTTTACATTACATATGCTAGAAATAACTAAACAAAATAAGAAGCACAGAGACACATTTTTTCTCACAGTCTCAGGTCTAAATGGGTCATGACAGACCACATCAGCACATTCAAAGCTATACCTTTAGTCTAGATTTGAATAATTAATGGAATTTGATAAATGTAAGCTTACGTTAAAGTAATTTAGGATAATTCTGTGTAGTGTAGTTTATAAAGACCTAAAACAGTGTGTTGGATGATTTGGTAACCATGTTGGAGCCCGTATACTGGTTCCTTTTAGTCAGATGACGTAAAATGGATTGTTTGGCTACACGATTTCCCGATAAACCCTCTAATCAGCAACCTTGACTGACTGGACAAAACCTGCTTATTGACAAAGAATATATACTGTCTTTAAAAATGTAACATTTGGGTACATAACAAAAAGGACAGCGCTACAATATCTCCTCTGCTTTTAATAACTACTTTTACACACCGGCCTGTTGGGTTAAAACAAGTCGAAATTCTAATTACTTCCTTGAATATACATTGATATGCCTTCATATTGGATAACTGTTCAGTAAAATATTTTATTTACCTGCTGTCTTAACTTCTGTGCAAGGTGGCAAAGGAAAAAAAATCTTGATGGAAAAATAAGTCTTGACAGCATTTGTGTTTTGCTCTTATGAGAACTGCTAGACTTGTAATGAAATGTATCTAATAACAACAGATGAGAAATCCAACAGCACTCTTGATGTGGGAGTCTAAAAGTGTTTTATCTTGATCTAAAAAATAAGAATCTTTGAGCTTTTGAGGTGCTGGTTGTGATCCCTTCCACCCTTATGTTTCCCTGTGATACTGTTAATCCCCCAAATTTAGCAGTAGCAGATTTCTTAAAATATGTCCTGGAATTCCCTCCTGGATTGCCTAGACCTATACAAGATCAACAGGGCCCTAGGAGCCTTCATCAGGAACTCAATGGGAATGTAGAGGACAACACTAGAGGCCAACTACAAGCCCATAGCATAGGCCTGAACCCCCTCAGTGAGATCATTAACAAGACTGGCTACGGATACCGACTACAGAATGGAGCAGTTGTCAGCCATCTCCTGTACATGGATGACATCAAGCTGTATGTCAAGAGCGAAAGAGACATCGATTCACTGATCCACACCACCAGGATATACAGCAATGACATCGGAATGTCAGTCGGAATGGAGAAGTGTAGTCAGATGATAACGAAGAGAGGGAAGGTAGTCAGAACTGAGGGGATCAAACTACCAGAAGGCAACTTTGCAGATTTAGAGGACAGTTACAAGTACCTGGGGATCCCGCAGGCAAATGGGAACCATGAAGAGGCCGCTAGGAAAACTGCAACCACCAAGTACCTGCAGAGAAGTCAGCTCAATGGTAAGAACAAGATCCGCGTGTTCACTGAATACCTTGAGCACCGAAACCCAAGAAAGAAGAGGAAGAGAAGGGACCATAATAGAAGGACAGGCTCTTGCACTGTATGTACCACCAGCAGATAGAGGAGGTGGCTGACATCCAGAAATCCTACCAGTGGCTGGACAAAGAAAGACAGCACAGAGGCACTAATCATGGCTACGGATGGGTACCGGTGTTCTGACATAAACGGTAGTAACCAGACCGACAAGCAACGCACATTTCGGTGCTTTATTTCGGTGCTTTTTTTCCAGTCCTAGAAACAGCTAAGATACTGCGCAGGACTCTCAAGCTCCCAGGCTCTGATGGAGGACCTGAGCTTGAAGGATAGACCGTCCACAGGGGCGAAGGGGGAATTTTTATATAAATATATATATTTCAGACAAAATTCCTCCATATTATAAAAAAACAAAGACAAAACTCACAAATATAAGGACACTTATTGCAATGTTCATAAAAACTTGAACTACAGTTGTGTCGCCATGTGTTATAACTGTCACAGCTCTTACTATTGAATTTCTTGACTCATTCAAACAGCACATAAATTTGTACATATAGTTCCTCAGTAAGGCACGAAAAGCTGGGACGTTACTCACGACAAACACTTGACTTGCAGATGTCCATCTTGGAAGTTTAAGGAAAATTTTAAATGCATCCTGAAAAGCCACCAGCGGTTTTTTTTTCATTATGACTTTGATATAATTACACCACAAATGAGCCATAGGCACAATAGGCTTGAAAATGGCTCTTTTAACATGTAAAATTTAGGTGGCCTTATATTAGCTTGCATGTGCAACTTACAATGCTGGGGTTTCGCATCATCATCATCACAGAGATCATTTTTTAAGATATGACCTAAGTATTTCACTTTACTCCTCATATCCAATACTTGGTCTGCTAAATAAAAGATTAGAAAATTTAGCTTTTGGGTTCCCATTCATTTCCTATGGCAGTCACTTCTGACCAGGAAATACATGAAGTAATTGTTTTTTTTTGGATGTGACTGATTGCAGTTGGTGGCAATGACGTGGAGGGCTACTCCAAAACTGAAGGTGCATGGATTCTCTCACTGAACAAACGAACGTATTCAGTTAATACTGTGGCTGACTGTGCCACCAAATGTAACACTGAAACATCTTTCACATGCAAGTAAGTTCACATCTCACATTACGTTCTGTGAATCAAAATGTTGCATGTATATACAAACGGTATGTATATACAAATAAAAATGTTTCCATTTATAGCTCCTAGTCCTGCCATTATCCATAGGGCCGCATTTTACCCTCCACATCTGCTCCAGTTGTTCCTTTAGCTCCTGGTAGTTTTCTGTTTCCTTGTGCTCGTTCTTCCTGATGTTGCTCTGCACTGGGATTGCCACATCTATCACAATTGTTCCTTATCATCATCTATCTTCAGCTGTTTTTGTCGATGCTCCATGATTCAAATTGTGGCTCTGACACTAACTAACCCATACACTCTTTCCTTTCTTTCTTTATTGTTCACACTGGGAATCTGATGACCAGTAAGGCTTATGTATCAATAAGTGGGATCTTATTCCTACCATTATGCCTTGTATAGTCCAGGCACTCTAATATGGATGTGTGAAGAATTGAATTGTAGGTTGTCAAGGCGGTGCTCAGCGTGGTCTGCGTAGTTGTAAAGTCCTGTGTTGCAGCTCTATAAACAAGGAGCTGATGCTTTTGCTGTCTGTTGTATTTCCAATGCCTTTCTGAGCTATTCTTGTGTATTGACGCATGTTTCTACTCAGTATAGTTGCTATGCCACAGCAACCTTCCATAGAAAGTTGCTGTGGTCTGGTCTTATTCTAAGTCCACCAGCCACTTGGTATTGGTGTGGTGTGACACCTCTTTCTCACAGATGTTCTTTCAGTATTGTTCAGTTGTTTACATCTGCAAGCATCTCCTCTGATGGGACTGTTAGCCAGGAGACTCGTGCGTTTGCTTGGGTGGCTACCTTAGTTACATATTTTCTCAATTCAGTAGATGCATCTGCCATTGCAGGTGGCTGGGCAACATTTAGTTAGGATTCACTGCTCTCTTCTACGAGGGTTAGCTAAATATTTCCATACTGCTCACTGCTGTTCCCATTGTACTTTAGACTCTTGATCTCAAGCTTTGATAATAGCTTCTCTTGATGTTATTAACCCTTTAAAACCAGTCGGAACAGGCACGCTCCGTTTTGCGTAACTATTTTTAAATCCCTGTAGAACCGGAACCGCGTAAGCTAGCGCAATAATTTTTTTTGCATATGAAACCGGACGAGTTGTACTTACATCTTGTGCCATCAGCTTGTCGTAGGTCACGGTTTCCTTCCACATATAGCTTTGCAAAAATTGCTTAAAAAGCGCTTGCAGGAACAAAAACATAATATTCCAGAAACACGCTTTGCTGATCCGATCAGCTGTTCGTCACACTTCTCACATCGAAACAGACGTCAGCGCGAACGATCGCATGTCCGTAATTTCCTGCTCGAAACCGGAAGTGATGTCATTTTCGCGGAAAATTTAGTTTTTATTTGTAGGCCTTAAAAGCCTATACTGGAGTTATGTTTTATGCTTTTCTGAATAGTTTCTGGGATGCTTAGAACTCGAATTGCACTGCTGGAAATAGTTTATTTTGATGCACATGCTGTTTTCTTTGCAAATTTGCATCATAGGATTGTTTTTCGTTTTTCCTGCAGTATATAAAAATTGGTGTATCTCAAAAATAAAACTATGAAAACACTCAAATTAAATTTCCTGTTGTTGTAAACTATTTTTTGCAACTTTTTTGTATTTAAAGTTTTAAGCGATAAACCTCTTAAATTTCTTCAAGTAGAAATTTATGTAAAAAAAACAAAAACGATTTTCAATTTTTTGGGTTTATTGCACTTTTTTGCAATTAATGTAGTTACTATGGACTTAATGCATACATATTATTAAAATATGGGATATAACAGTTGTATTAATGTATAGCAACTTGAAATGCTCCCAAAAATGGCACTACAGCATGTAAAAATATAAAGTAAGCTCTGGCGGACCTGGTTCTATTGGAGGTCTTAAAGGGTTAAACTGAACAACTAGGTGCTTCTTGGTAACTGTGAATGTTGGCTTTCTCCTCATCTATAGTTCCCACATGAGCTGTATAATCCTGATGAGTACTTGATCATTAAGTGCCAGCCATTCTGGCTACCGAGGGAATTTACAGCAGTCATTATTACGGCTGTTTACATTCCCCCACAAAACGAGGCTGACTGGCCAATGATGGGACTGTACAGTGCGATTAGCAGCCAGAAAACCATGCACCCAGAGATGGCATTTATCACAACCGGGGACTTTAACAAAGAAAACCTGAAGAAAGTTTTACCAAAACTCCACCAACACATTTACTTCATAACACGAGGAGAGCGGCTGCTTGACCACTGTTACACCTCCTTCCTGGATGCGTACAAAGCCCTCCTACGCACCCCATTCGGCCAGTCGGGGTGTGTACTAAGCCCTCGCCTGTACTCACACTACACCTACAACTGCACGGCCACTAGCAAATGGTAAACGGCCTGCATTTGTATAGCGCTTTTCTAGTCCCTAAGGACCCCAAAGCGCTTCACACTACATTCAGTCATTCACCCATTCACACACTGGCGATGGCAAGCTACATTGTAGCCACAGCTGCCCTGGGGCGCACTGACAGAGGCGAGGCTGCCGGACACTGGCGCCACCAGGCCCTCTGGCCACCACCAGTAGGCAAACATGGGGTTAGTATCTTGCCCAAGGATATTTGGCATGCAGCCAGGAGACGGCCTGGGATCGAACCACCGACCTTCTGATTAGTGGCTGATCTGCTCTACCACCTGAGCTACAGCCACCCTCACCATACAGCAACTCCAACATCATTGTGAAATTTGTGGACGACACAACAGTGGTGGGTCTTATCACCAGAGGTGATGAGACGGCTTAGAGGAAGGAGATCAGCGCCCTGACACACTGGTGCCAAGACAAAGGAGTTGATAGTGGACTTCCTGAGGTGTAGAGAAGCACACACCCCCATCACCATCAACGGTGCAGCTGTGGAGAGAGTGAGCGGCTTCCGCTTCTTAGGTGTATATCTGGTGGAGGATCTCACATGGGCTGTTCACGCGAAAAAAATGTTGACATTTACGCACTCCATATTGTACATATATGCACTCCATATTGTACATACATGCCATTTCTTTTGCACAATATTCATACATATATATATATATATATATATACATATATATATACAGTATATATATATATATATATATATATACTGTATATATATATGTATATATATATATATATATATATATATATATATATATATATTTTTTTTTTTTTTTTAAATATATAACACCCAGCATGCCCCTGCGGGCGGTTTATCCTTCAAGCTCGGGTCCTCTACCAGAGGCCTGGGAGCTTGAGGGTCCTGCGCAGTATCTTAGCTGTTCCCAGGACTGCGCTCTTCTGGACAGAGATCTCCGATGTTGTTCCCGGGATCTGCTGGAGCCACTCGCCTAGCTTGGGAGTCACCGCACCTAGTGCTCCGATTACCACGGGCACCACCGTTACCTTCACCCTCCACATCCTCTCGAGCTCTTCTCTGAGCCCTTGGTATTTCTCCAGCTTCTCGTGTTCCTTCTTCCTGATATTGCTGTCATTCGGAACCACTACATCGATCACTACGGCCGTCTTCTTCTGTTTGTCTACCACCACTATGTCCGGTTGGTTAGCCACCACCATTTTGTCCGTCTGTATCTGGAAGTCCCACAGGATCTTAGCTCGGTCATTCTTCACCACCCTTGGGGGCATCTCCCATTTTGACCTCGGGACTTCCAGGTTATACTCGGCACAGATGTTCCTGTACACTATGCCAGCCACTTGGTTATGGCGTTCCATGTATGCCTTGCCTGCTAGCATCTTGCACCCTGCTGTTATGTGCTGGATTGTCTCTGGGGCATCTTTACACAGCCTGCACCTGGGGTCTTGCCTGGTGTGATAGACCCCAGCCTCTATGGATCTTGTACTCAGAGCTTGTTCTTGTGCTGCCATGATTAGTGCCTCTGTGCTGTCTTTCAGTCCAGCTTTGTCCAGCCACTGGTAGGATTTCTGGATATCAGCCACCTCCTCTATCTGCCGGTGGTACATACCGTGCAGGGGCCTGTCCTTCCATGATGGTTCCTTGTCTCCCTCCTCTTTCTTGGGTTTCTGCTGCCTGAGGTATTCACTGAGCACTCGGTCAGTTGGGGCCATCTTCCCAATGTATTCTTGGATGTTCGTTGTCTCATCCTGGACTGTGGTGCTGACACTCACCAGTCCCCGGCCCCCTTCCTTCCGCTTAGCGTACAGCCTCAGGGTGCTGGACTTGGGGTGAAACCCTCCATGCATGGTAAGGAGCTTTCTTGTCTTTATGTCAGTGGCTTCTATCTCCTCCTTTGGCCAGCCTATTACCCCAGCAGGGTACCTGATCACGGGCAGGGCGTACGTGTTGATGGCCCGGATCTTGTTCTTACCATTCAGCTGACTCCTCAGGACTTGCCTGACCCTCTGCAGGTACTTGGTGGTTGCAGCCTTTCTAGCGGCCTCTTCATGGTTCCCATTTGCCTGCGGGATCCCCAGGTACTTGTAACTGTCCTCTATGTCTGCAATGTTGCCTTCTGGTAGTTCAATCCCCTCAGTTCTGACTACCTTCCCTCTCTTTGATACCATCCGACTACACTTCTCCAGTCCGAACGACATTCCAATGTCATTGCTGTATAGCCTGGTAGTGTGGATCAGTGAATCGATGTCTCGTTCACTCTTGGCATACAGCTTGATGTCATCCATGTACAGGAGGTGGCTGACAACTGCTCCGTTCCGTAGTCGGTATCCGTAGCCAGTCTTGTTAATGATCTCACTGAGGGGGTTCAGGCCTATGCAGAACAGCAGTGGGGACAGAGCAACTTGTAGCCACCCACGCTGTGGGGAGTGGGTGGTTATATATATATATATATATATATATATATATATATATATATATATATATATATATATATATATATATATATATATATATATGTTAATGATCTCACTGAGGGGGTTCAGGCCTATGCAGAACAGCAGTGGGGACAGAGCATCTCCTTGGTAGATCCCGCACTTGATGGTAACTTGTGCTATGGGCTTGGAGTTGGCCTCTAATGTTGTACGCCACATCCCCATTGAGTTCCTGATGAAGGCTCTTAGGGTCCCATTGATCTTGTACAATTCTAGGCATTCCAGTATCCAGCTGTGGGGCATTGAGTCATAGGCCCGGAACGGAGCAGTTGTCAGCCACCTCCTGTACATGGATGACATCAAGCTGTATGCCAAGAGTGAACGAGACATCGATTCACTGATCCACACTACCAGGCTATACAGCAATGACATTGGAATGTCGTTCGGACTGGAGAAGTGTAGTCGGATGGTAACAAAGAGAGGGAAGGTAGTCAGAACTGAGGGGATTGAACTACCAGAAGGCAACATTGCAGACATAGAGGACAGTTACAAGTACCTGGGGATCCCGCAGGCAAATGGGAACCATGAAGAGGCCGCTAGAAAGGCTGCAACCACCAAGTACCTGCAGAGGGTCAGGCAAGTCCTGAGGAGTCAGCTGAATGGTAAGAACAAGATCCGGGCCATCAACACATACGCCCTGCCCGTGATCAGGTACCCTGCTGGGGTAATAGGCTGGCCAAAGGAGGAGATAGAAGCCACTGACATAAAGACAAGAAAGCTCCTGACCATGCATGGAGGGTTTCACCCCAAGTCCAGCACCCTGAGGCTGTACGCTAAGCGGAAGGAAGGGGGCCGGGGACTGGTGAGTGTCAGCACCACAGTCCAGGATGAGACAAGGAACATCCAAGAATACATTGGGAAGATGGCCCCAACTGACCGAGTGCTCAGTGAATACCTCAGGCAGCAGAAACCCAAGAAAGAGGAGGGAGACGAGGAACCATCATGGAAGGACAGGCCCCTGCACGGTATGTACCACCGGCAGATAGAGGAGGTGGCTGATATCCAGAAATCCTACCAGTGGCTGGACAAAGCTGGACTGAAAGACAGCACAGAGGCACTAATCATGGCAGCACAAGAACAAGCTCTGAGTACAAGATCCATAGAGGCTGGGGTCTATCACACCAGGCAAGACCCCAGGTGCAGGCTGTGTAAAGATGCCCCAGAGACAATCCAGCACATAACAGCAGGGTGCAAGATGCTAGCAGGCAAGGCATACATGGAACGCCATAACCAAGTGGCCGGCATAGTGTACAGGAACATCTGTGCCGAGTATAACCTAGAAGTCCCGAGGTCAAAATGGGAGATGCCCCCAAGGGTGGTGGAGAATGACCGAGCTAAGATCCTGTGGGACTTCCAGATACAGACGGACAAAATGGTGGTGGCTAACCAACCGGACATAGTGGTGGTAGACAAACAGAAGAAGACGGCCGTAGTGATCGATGTAGCGGTTCCGAATGACAGCAATATCAGGAAGAAGGAACACGAGAAGCTGGAGAAATACCAAGGGCTCAGAGAAGAGCTCGAGAGGATGTGGAGGGTGAAGGTAACGGTGGTCCCCGTGGTAATCGGAGCACTAGGTGCGGTGACTCCCAAGCTAGGCGAGTGGCTCCAGCAGATCCCGGGAATAACATCGGAGATCTCTGTCCAGAAGAGCGCAGTCCTGGGAACAGCTAAGATACTGCGCAGGACCCTCAAGCTCCCAGGCCTCTGGTAGAGGACCCGAGCTTGAAGGATAAACCGCCCGCAGGGGCGTGCTGGGTGTTTTTTTTTTTTTATGTATATATATATGTATATGTATATATATATATATATGTATATGTATATGTATGCATATACATATACATATACATATGTATATGTATGTATGTATGCATGTATGTATGCATGTATGTATGCATGCATATATATGTATGCATGTATTAATGCATACATATATGTATTAATGTATAGCAATGTATAGCAACTATATATATATATATATATATATATATATGCATGCATACATATACATATACATATATATATATATCACAGCTAGAGATTGACGAGGTACAACACTACAACACTAATTCTACGGCAAGGAGGAGTCAGGACGCCAGGTCAGGGGGGAGATATCATCACCCCCACCCGAGATTGGGTACATAGCCCCAAGTGCGATAGGAGAAGGATCGTTGAGTGCGAGAGGAACTGACCTGAAAAATAGGATCATGGCCAAGCTTGAAACCTGGATCCCCCGTAGCCGGTTACCAAGATTACGTAAAGTACCCTCAGAAGGTCTGCTAGATGATGTTAATCCAGCACTATGGACAATACCTACAACCACGATTACCGACACTAACAAGCTGATCTACAATACGGCAGCAGTGATCAGTGAGATGCTTGGCTACAAGTTGAACAGCTACAAGGGGCAGTACCCTCCATGGAGGAGGCTAGAGGGCAAGATCAAAGTAGCACGGAGGGAGGTTAGCAAACTAACGGAGTTGCAGAAAGGTGCGACAAAGAAGGTGCATAAGAAATACAGCAAGCTGTCCATACCTGAGGCCTTGGAAACTGCCAAGCAAAGACTCACAGCCTTGGCCAGCCGCTTGAGGAGGTACACCAGAGAGATAGAAGGCAGGAGAATAAACCAGCTGTTCTCCACAGAACCAGCAAAGGTGTACTCTCAGTGGCAAGGGAACAATAATAATAAGAGAACAGCACCACCAAGGCTGGAGACGGAGCAATACTGGAAGAGCATATAGGAGAAGGACGCAACCCATAACGGCAATGCTCAGTGGCTAGTTGATCTGAGGGCAGACCACAACAACCTCCCTCAACAGGGTCCAGTAACCATCACAGTGGCAGATATCCAAGAAAGGGTCTCCAGTATGAAGAGTTGGACAGCACCAGGGCCGGACATGGTTCACGCTGTGGAGCAGGGAAATTATTTTACTGCTATTGTTAAATAATCATCATCATTACCATTGCATTAATAATATAATCTGCAGCATCGATATTGTATTCAGAGGTTTAAACAGTGTGTGTGTCTTTCAGAAAGACTAAGTTGCAGGAGTTGACCGGAAGTTGCAGAGAGTTTGCAGAAGTGAAAGCAGAGTCTAAGTTATTCTGAGGAGCAGGTTAGACGAGGCTATTTGAATTACTAGGTTATTCAAATTGTCTGTTATACTTTTATATTCTTTTATTAAGCTCTTAGTAGAGGTTCTTGATTAAAACATTTATTCAACATAGTACATGTAGTTTCAGTTAGGTTATTACACATAAGGATGAGCCTCTGGTCTGGTAAAAGGTCAGAAGTGCAACGGGTGAATTGAGAGAGCATTTGAGGACGACATAGACACACACACACTCAGTTAGAGAGAATCATTTATAGGTGGAAGTTTAATCATGTTTTGCTTGGGGTTGCAAAAGAGCAGTTTGTCGCAGAACTGCTGCTGAGGTGTCAAGATGACAAGAGAGCATCCGGCAGTGACAGGAAGTACCGGCCATGAAGATAGAAGACAACGTTCTTTTAAACTGTGTTAAAAGTCATTGTGGTTTTGATTTGACGTATGTATATATTCTGTCTGTGACGTATGAAGGGGCGTCATTAATTCAAACCCTGATGCTATAAAAATCTGTGTATGCTTTGATTAAGTCGAAGATTAATTCCTGTCTGCGTACAGTGGTCTTCCCACGCGTGTATTCATTAAAATCAATTGTTTGACCAAGATCTTCTGGACCTGGTTGTTTGTACTCTCCTTCCTCAATTATGTGAACCTTAACAACGCCTACTGGCTAAAGAAGCTGACTGCACTCCACGAGCGTCTGGCAGCACAAATGAACCAGCTGCTAGTTAACGAGAGACACCCGGAATGACTAACCGAAGGTCGGACGGTCCTGATCCCCAAGGACCCCAAGAAGGGACCGGTCCCCTCCAACTACCGACCAATAACCTGCCTCAGTACTACATGGAAGTAGGGCTGGGCAAAACGATTATTTTCCTAATCGATGAATCTAGCGATTAATTTTTCGATGCATCGATTAATCTAACGATTCATTTTTCAATCCAATTCGATTTCGATTCGATTCGATTAACGATTTTTTTTCCCCATTATTTGACTTGTATAGCAATTTCACATTTACTAATTTATGTATATAAATGAAAAACACAAATTTATTCATTTGAAGACCTTTTAATAAAAAAAAATTGCAAAATAAAGTTGTAGAGGTCGTACAATCAATACAATAGAGATAGCATTTAACAAGAAATGAAATGTGCAAACATATATAAAATTAAGGAAAAGTTAACAAAACATTTCAAATATACATTTTCAAACCTATAAGATCAAGCTGGAGAAGCATTATGTATAAAAACAGCGTTCAAATAGGATGAAACACATTAAATTTGACAAATCAAGAGTTCATTGTCATTTTGCTTTTGCAAGCACTTTAACAATGTTGTAATAGTGTCCACGACGGCTACGTTTAGCAGGTGGTGCATTATCCTTGTTAACATTTCTCCTGCGGCCAATTCGCTGTCTCACATTTTTGTCTTTCGCCGATTCTGATAATCAGCCTGCATGCATTCCGACTCATTTTGCCAGCATGGGCCACAAACCAAAAAAACAATAACTTAAGGTTATGTATATAACCCCGGTTCTCTGAGTAGCATGAGTGAGTGTCTCACTATGGGAACGCCTCCTGCGTGACCTCATCAGAAGCTCAAATACCATTACGCCAGCCCTTACAGGCTGGCTAGGTGACGCCCATGTCAGGAGGGGCCAGTGCCTCCCTATATAATAGGCTGACATAGCGTCAGATGTCATTCAAAACAAGCCCACCACTTCCTCGCTTCCATAGCAAGGAGGGCGGTCTGGTAAGACACTCACTCATGCTACTCAGAGAACCGGGGTTATATACATAACCTTAAGTTCTCTTTCATAGCATTCGTTTCGTGTCTCACTATGGGAGAAATACTGACTCCCGGATTGCCAGACATGCCTGTTAAGAAGACAACTGTCCCCAACAGCACTTCACAGGGGAGAGGCCCCCACCCGGGAAGAACCTGCACTGAGGACTGAATGTGCTAGGTTAGGTGCTGTCACATCTAACCTGTAAAACCTAGCAAATGTATGAGGTGAGGTCCAGCATGCAGCTGCACACACCTCCTGAATAGAAACTCCCCTAAAGAGAGCCCATGAGGTCGCCAGACCTCTAGTGGAATGCGCACGTAAGCCAGCAGGGGGCTGAAGGCCCCTGCTAGTATAGGCCAAGGCAATTGCTCCTACTATCCAATGGGAGAGGCGCTGTTTAGACACAGGCTTTCCCATATGTGGTTTAGCCCAGGACACGAACAGCTGGTCACTTTGTCTGACACTCTGGGTTCGGTCCATGTAAATGCGCAGAGCACGGACTGGACACAAGGTATGCAGCCGCTGTTGCTCCTCTGAGGAGAAAGGCGGTGGGCAAAAGGCCCGCAGTTCTTTAGGGGAACATGTGCCGACAACCTTCGGGACAAAGGCAGGGTGAGCCGCATACTGACCCTCGTATTATCCGAGGAGAACTGAATGCATGACTGATGCACTGAGAGAGCGTGGATCTCTCCCACACGTTTAGCAGAAGCTAAAGCAATTAAAAGAGCCGTCTTCAAGGACAGAAATTTCAACTCAACCTGTTCCAGGGGTTCAAATGGGCAACAGGAGAGCGCAGCCAATACTGTGGGAAGGTCCCACGATGGAGCCAATGGCCTAGACGTAGGCAATTTACGCCGTGCACCCTTCATGAAACGGCATATTAAGGGATGCTGGCCAACAGTCTTTCCCTCAAAACCAATATGGCAGGCTGAAATTGCTGCCAAATACACCTTGATGGTGGAGAAGGCTTCACCCTTATCAATCAGGGCCTGAAGAAATGACAGAATCACAGCCACAGAGCACTGAAAATGGATGGCCTGTGATTCTAAGCACCAGCTTTCAAACACACGCCACTTATGCTCATATAGCGTCCGAGTAGACGATGCTCTAGAACACTGAATAGTGTCGATAACACTATGAGGGAGCCCCACCGTGTTCAGGTTAAACCACTCACGGGCCAAGCCCACAGAGCCAGCCTCTCTGGGTGGGGGTGGAATATTTCCCCCCGTGCCTGAGACAGGAGGTCTCTGCGTAGTGGTAACAGCCAAGGTGGGCCGCACAGCTGCTGAAAAATCTCCGCCAGCCAGTGTTTCCCTGGCCAGTGCGGGGCTATCAGGATCATATAGTGACTTCTCTCCCTCACTCTGGCCAGAGTTGGAGAAATGAGGGCCACTGGGGGAAAAGCATAGAGGAGGGTTCTCGGCCACTCGTGAGCTAGAGCATCCACCCCGAGTGGAGCTCTCTGATCGTTCAGCGAGTAAAACAGGGGACACTGAGCATTCTCCCTGGATGCATAAACGTCCACGGTCGCCAGACCGAATCGCAGCCAGATCTGCTTCACCACCTCCGGGTGAAGCTTCCAGTCCCCATACAGCGGGTTGCCCCTGGAGAGAAGATCTGCTCCAAAGTTCAAGATCCCCGGCACGTGAGTTGCTCTCAGTGACAGCAAGTGAACACTGCTCCAGACTATCAGTCTGTGTGCCAGCGTGTGTAACTTGGGGGACCCCTGTATGAGAGCATTTGTGTGACAAGTTGCTCCCTGGCGGGTTGGGGCTGCCACCAGCCAATCGTCGATGTACGTGGCCACCCGAATGCCCTTTTTCCTGAGCGGGGCCACTGCTGCCTCGGTGCATTTCACAAACACCCTTGGGCTCGTACAAACCGTAGCAGCGAGGCGTGCGTCAACATCCTGAACTTGTATGTCCTCAAATGCCGGTTCAGGGCACGGAGATCCAGAATGGCTCTCATCCCCCTCCCCCCTTTCTTTGGCACAAGGAAATACCTCGAATAAAATCCGCTGTGCATTTCCTCGGGAGGGACAATTCTTATAGCTCCTTTGTCTCTCAAGGTGGAAATTTCCTCCAGGAGAAAACTGGCAGACTCGCCCGGAGCACGAGAGTAAACAATTTCTTTGAATTGTGGTGGAGCGACACTGAATTGCAGCCTGTAGCCCTTTTTCAATGTCCTCAGCACCCATGCTGACTGAGTGCAGGTGGCCCAGTTCTTCATGTGGAGAGACAGAGGGCTCACTGGCCACTCCACCGAATATGGCGTTTTGGCGCCCCCTTGTGGTCGCAGCGCGAAACATACGCCATTTCGGCGTCCCGTCACCTCTGTCACAGGCGAGCGAGGTGACGGGCCCATCTGCATCATCACAGCCGTGGAAACGCGAGTCTCCACGGGCTGCGTTATGGCAGACAGTGCTCCGTTTTTCAGCATGTTTGATTTTCTCATGTGTTTTGCAACACTCGACAGCGCCCTCGGCAAACTGCCTGGATGCGCGTGTCAGGGCTTTTTTAATACAGAATGCATGGGAGAAGTGCTCGTGAAACAACACTGCGAACTTTGGCTCTCTTTCCCTCTGGCGGGTCCGGTGACAGGAACGCCGGCCCGAGTCAAGCACTCTGTGTGGAACATGTCCCGTTGAACTTGCTCTGGAACGGAGCTGGGAGGCGGGAGGGTGGCCCATGAAAGGGGGAAACTGGGTTCGCTCCCGCCTAGAGGAGAGGCTGTCAGGCCGGCCGCTTCTTCCTCCTCACGATCGCGGCAGCGGGGGGAGGAGGAGGGGCCGCTTGAGGTCTGGCCTGGGGAGACTGCTTCCAAGTCCATGGATTCTTAGGGGCCCCGGCAGCCTGGGGGGCTGCTTGCGTCTTAGGCACTTTGGGAATCCTGAAAGCGGGGACCGGGCGAGACGCTGCCTGCGCGAATGACTGGCGCTGCTGGGGTGGCGTGCTGGGCCCTCCTCGGCAGGCAGAGTTTCAGAGCCTCATCATCTCTCTTTTTCTCCTCACATCTCTTCTGCATGGATGTAACAGCCGCACCGAAGAGACCGTGAGGGACGACAGGGGTGTCGAGGAGTTCCTCTTTTTCCTTAGTCGTCAGGTTGGTGAGCCCGAGCCAGCGTGCTCGCTCCTGAAGAACCATGAGGCCCATGGCTCTCCCAGTAGCCTGTATGGCTACCTTGTAGAGGCGGAGGACGTGTTCAGTTATAACGCAGATTTCTTCGCACACTGTGGTATCTGTGTTAGCTGTCATGTCCTCTTCTAGCTCAGCTTGGTAAGCCATTAGCATAGAAGAGGCATTGTGGGCTCTTACTGACAGAGTCACTGCCTTGTAGCACTTATCTGTAAGGCTAGACTGGAAGCGGTCTGCTTTGGAGGGGAGAGATGGGGCCGATGAGGACAGAGACGTCTTCGGGTGAAGATGGCTCGCCACCAACGGCTCCACTTGTGGCATTCGGCGGAGGCCGATAGACTCCATCCCCTCACAATCCAGCAGGGAGCTCCCCACGATGGGGTGTTTCTCGCTGCAAGGTTTTGCTTTCCACGTCACCGCTATCTCATCGAGTAGCTCAGGGAAAACAGGCAACACATGCTTCCCCGTCTTTTTCGCCTTCGGCAATTTCTTACCGTCAAAACGAGACTTTACAACCTCTGTTTGTATGGCGGGCCACGGGATGTTGAGCCTAGCGGCTGCGCGCTTGCATGTCCTGCATGTCGAGATCCAGGGGAGACGGCGGTGTCGGTTTTTCAACCTCGCCGGTAGCCGAGGGCTTTGCAGCCCAGCTGATGCTAGCCAAGGAGGTGGAATCTTCCTCCTCGCCGTCGTCAGACAGCAGGAGCTCCGAGTCAGCCGATTCATCTCCGTCCTCGTTAGCATCTCCTCCCCAGGTGACTCCAGCATCGCGGAAAAACACACGATCTCCGTGTGCCTCCAGCGACGGGAAAGCGGTCGCGATGGGCTGAGGGTCTGCCTCTGCCCAGCTCGGCCCTGGCGTTGCGGCCAAATCATCGGGCATCTCAGTTTCTCCTTGCGCCGCAGCAGCCTCACACAGCAAAGGGTCGCCACCCGACAGGTTAGCCTGGCGAGCTAACCTGCGGCGGAGTAGTTTGCGTGGGAAAGCCGCGCAGTGGATACAGTCGTGTGCAGGTGTCAGGGCAGCCTGAGCGTGAGATAAACCCAGGCATGCCGCACACACGGGGTGTGTATCCCAGGCAGAAATCTTCTTGCCGCAAGGACAAAGTTTTGCAACTTCGTTGGCCGTTGTAGCCATGGTTAGCTAGAGGGTTGCGCACGTTAGCGAGACTGACACTGAGTGCGGAGATTATTGCTATTCCTCGCTAACGTGGGTTGAAAGGTGTTGTTACTTTTCTACAGGTATTGCTGCCTAATGTGTAAAACCGCTAGCGTCGAAGGGTATTGCTACCTGATGGTGAAGCTAGGGGTACCTTTATTAGCAAAGTGTTGCTACTTCGCTTTTGGAAAGTATTGCTACTTCCCTGGGTGAAAGTATTGCTACTTGGCACCAGCACTAGCTACAGAACAGTATTGCTACTGCTTGTATGCTAGTGGACAACTGAACAGCTGGGAACAAAGCGCCCGGCGACCGAGTTGTTCACTCGAATCTGTGGACAGTTTAGCTTTAGCACCCAATAGCACAGTTGTCTACAGACTTCTGTGAGAAGCGAGAAGAGGTTTTTGAATGACATCTGACGCTATGTCAGCCTATTATATAGGGAGGCACTGGCCCCTCCTGACATGGGCGTCACCTAGCCAGCCTGTAAGGGCTGGCGTAATGGTATTTGAGCTTCTGATGAGGTCACGCAGGAGGCGTTCCCATAGTGAGACACGAAACGAATGCTATGAAAGAGAACAACTAAACAGCAGCTGCTATATGTTACTGCTAAGCAGCTTAAATGAGTTTTGCATTTACGGAGGTTGGGTGTTTATCTCTGTGCCTATAAGTGAGTGTACGTCTACGTGGGGGGGTGTCTGGATGAATTAACGGGTAAAAACTAGCGTTAGTAAAAAAGTTGAAAACTTACGGTGGTTTGTCCTTTGCAGAAGCTGCTCCTGGATGCAGTCATTTGAGGTGCTGGTGCATAGCCGTCGTGCTTTTATGATAGGCCATTTCCACCTCACAAAGCCGGCAAACGACTGAATCACTTCCTTTTCTGTTAAAATATCCCCATACTGTAGAACTGCGTGTTCAGGTGGAGTGATTTAAGTTGACTGCAACTGCCTCACTCATGATTCCGCTACTCGCTGCCGCCATGTCTTTTTTTGAAAGTCACGACGCATCGACGCAGATTTTTTTACGTCGACGTATTTTTTGCGTCGACGTAATCGATTACGTCGACGCGTTGTCCCAGCCCTACATGGAAGCTCCTGTCAGGCATCATATCGGCTAAGATGAACAGGCACATGGGTCAATACATGAGCGGGACACAGAAAGGAATTGGCAAGAATACCAGAGGTGCAAAACACCAACTACTGGTAGACAGAACAGTCAGCCGAGACTGCAAGACCAGACTGACCAACCTGTGCACTGCCTGGATTGATTACAAGAAGGCCTATGACTCAATGCCCCACAGCTGGATACTGGAATGCCTAGAATTGTACAAGATCAATGGGACCCTAAGAGCCTTCATCAGGAACTCAATGGGGATGTGGCGTACAACATTAGAGGCCAACTCCAAGCCCATAGCACAAGTCACCATCAAGTGCGGGATCTACCAAGGAGATGCTCTGTCCCCACTGCTGTTCTGCATAGGCCTGAACCCCCTCAGTGAGATCATTAACAAGACTGGCTACGGATACCGACTACGGAACGGAGCAGTTTTCAGCCACCTCCTGTACATGGATGACATCAAGCTGTATGCCAAGAGTGAACGAGACATCGATTCACTGATCCACACTACCAGGCTATACAGCAATGACATTGGAATGTCGTTCGGACTGGAGAAGTGTAGTCTGATGGTAACAAAGAGAGGGAAGGTAGTCAGAACTGAGGGGATTGAACTACCAGAAGGCAACATTGCAGACATAGAGGACAGTTACAAGTACTTGGGGATCCCGCAGGCGAATGGGAACCATGAAGAGGCTGCTAGAAAAGCTGCAACCACCAAGTACCTGCAGAGGGTCAGGCAAGTCCTGAGGAGTCAGCTGAATGGTAAGAACAAGATCTGGGCCATCAACACGTACGCCCTGCCCGTGATCAGGTACCCTGCTGGGGTAATAGGCTGGCCAAAGGAGGAGATAGAAGCCACTGACATAAAGACAAGAAAGCTCCTTACCATGCATGGAGAGTTTCACCCCAAGTCCAGCACCCTGAGGCTGTACGCTAAGCGGAAGGAAGGGGGCCGGGGACTGGTGAGTGTCAGCATCACAGTCCAGGATGAGACAACGAACATCCAAGAATACATTGGGAAGATGGCCCCAACTGACCGAGTGCTCAGTGAATACCTCAGGCAGCAGAAACCCAAGAAAGAGGAGGGAGACGAGGAACCATCATGGAAGGACAGGCCCCTGCACGGTATGTACCACCGGCAGATAGAGGAGGTGGCTGATATCCAGAAATCCTACCAGTGGCTGGACAAAGCTGGACTGAAAGACAGCACAGAGGCACTAATCATGGCAGCACAAGAACAAGCTCTGAGTACAAGATCCATAGAGGCTGGGGTCTATCACACCAGGCAAGACCCCAGGTGCAGGCTGTGTAAAGATGCCCCAGAGACAATCCAGCACATAACAGCAGGGTGAAAGATGCTAGCAGGCAAGGCATACATGGAACGCCATAACCAAGTGGCCGGCATAGTGTACAGGAACATCTGTGCCAAGTATAACCTGGAAGTCCCGAGGTCAAAATGGGAGATGCCCCCAAGGGTGGTGGAGAATGACCGAGCTAAGATCCTGTGGGACTTCCAGATACAGACGGACAAAATGGTGGTGGCTAACCAACCGGACATAGTGGTGGTAGACAAACAGAAGAAGACGGCTGTAGTGATCGATGTAGCGGTTCCGAATGACAGCAATATGAGGAAGAAGGAACACGAGAAGCTGGAGAAATACCAAGGGCTCAGAGAAGAGCTCGAGAGGATGTGGAGGGTGAAGGTAACGGTGGTGCCCGTGGTAATCGGAGCACTAGGTGCGGTGAATCCCAAGCTAGGCGAGTGGCTCCAGCAGATCCCGGGAATAACATCGGAGATCTCTGTCCAGAAGAGCGCAGTCCTGGGAACAGCTAAGATACTGCGCAGGACCCTCAAGCTCCCAGGCCTCTGGTAGAGGACCCGAGCTTGAAGGATAAACTGCCCGCAGGGGCGTGCTGGGTGTTTTTATATATACATATATATATATATATATATATATATATATATATATATATATATATATATATATATATATATATATTAGGGGTACAACGATACACAAAATTCACGGTTCGGTTCGATACTTTGGTGACACGGTTCGATATTTTTTCGATACAAAAAAATGTTCATGCCTTTTTAATTTATCATTTATTACGATTATAAATATATATTTTAACTCAAAAGTACAGTTTTCAAATTTAATGTTGCCGAAACAACAAAATAAAAAAAATAAATCTATCTGATCGAGGAATCACTCATCTTTGGAAAAAAGAGTTTATTACAGAGAAATGGCTCTTTCCAAAATAAAAGCTATACTATACGCTTCTTCTGGGCTATATTCTCAGCAGCATATTAAACATATCAGGTCCCCATAAGGAGAATCATGTGCTAACGGCTGTCTAAATGATAAAGTTTGTAGCATGCGTGCTTGTTGTTTTTGTCTGCTTCTACTTGTCTTTGCACTAGGATGATGTCAGCATAAATGTGCAGTCGTTGTGTTCGTTGTCCATTCGTTGTGATCCCACTAGTGCTGTCAGTGTTAATCTCGTTAAAATTACATTAACGCCATAACGCGGCAAATCTCTGTTAACGAGTTACCGCGGATCGCCCCGTGCTTGGGGCTGGACGGCGTCAACACGTTAACAAGCTAACTGCGCTAACGCACTAGTTCCCACCAATGTAATTGAGCATTGCGTGGCACATCCAACATACTGTTTTACTTTTGTCCATCAGGGTCATGCTTCACATGAAAACCAAGATAGTTCCAAACGCCAGATCTGAATGAGGGTGGGGGAGGTTCAATTTCAGGTAGCGTTGAGGGAGTTGCCATGTTGCAACGAGCTTTGCTTCTGTCTTGCTAGCTTGCGCTGCGCTCAGTGGATCTGCACTCGACAGTGCAGCCTAGGCGGAGTAGTCGAACGCAGATCCACTGAGCGCTCAACACAGACAGCATCGTCAAAAAAAAAGTTGATAAAATAAATAAAAAATGTTGTATTTTTCGATACATATGCGTACCGAGCACTGTACTGTACTGTAAGCACCGTATCGAATGGTTCAATATCGATACTAGTATTGTTGCACCCCTAATACACACACACACACACACACATATATATATATATATATATATATATATGTATATATATGTGTGTGTGGTATAAATATTAATTAATGTGCATACATTCTTATATTTATACATATATTTATTCTCATAATTTTCACATTCCTGTTATATTTGGCTTGCATCCTGTCTCTTGTATTTTGCACACTACTGTTGTTTGTTAAACTTGCACACATGTGTTATAACAATAAAAGTGATTTGATTTTATCTCTTTTAGTGGGTTAGCTGGCATAGTAGCTTTCTATTAATACCAAATTATCAACCCTTGTCCATGTATGCGTTGTTCCATTGGCCACCTCAAAACCTAATGTGTAGATAACTTAGATTTGTATAGCACCTTTCAAGAAAGGAATCAACAATTTTTTAATTTTTCTTTTCTTTTTTTTTTTACACACAGGTCTTTTATCTATAATGAAAAGGACCAAGAGTGTTGGACAGCAGCGGTAAACTCCAAAACAAACAGTGTCTTTCGCAGAAGCACCATAGCTTTATATGAAAGAAATGGTAACGATCCTCATTTTTCTCTATGAATAATACAAACACTAAAGCCTATGTTTTCATGCTGTCCTTTCTGTCGGCTACAGTGGCCAGTCTTTTCTAGTTTACATGTTTTTTGTTTCCAATGTTTTTTGTTGACATTGTAGTTAATGTTTAGCATATGTGTCATGATGAGTGAGGTACTGTGTCTATAAACAGCTTAATTTAGTTTTGTAAAACATCACAGAACTCGGATCAGATAAATTATTTACTATAGGAAATGTGTGATAAACATCAATAAATCTATTTCTAGTCTTTTCTTTCCTTTTCTTTTAGCATATCTTCTGGAGTGTTTAAATGGAATAGGAAGAGATTACAGGGGAACAAAGTCCAGAACAAACTCAGGAAAGATCTGTCAAAGATGGGACTCAAGCTACCCACACAGGCCAAAGTATGTGTTTGCATTTGATTTTGCATCATCATTTCATATCCTTTTATGTCTTAGTGAAAGTTTTTCGAAATGTTTCTGCTGCAGTTTCAAGCCGCAGAGCCACCCACAAGCAGAGCTTTACTCCAACTTCTGCAGAAACCCTGATGGGGACAGCAATGGACCGTGGTGTTACACTACTGATCCTAACACCCGCTGGGAGTACTGCAACGTACCCAGCTGCTTTGGTAAGTTATAATGCATGGCCATGATATTTGAGATAAATCAGTGTTTTCCTTCACAGAGGAATGACTGGTCTGAAATAATGAGAATTACAGAGGAAAAATCTTCACCACTGAAAACAGCTTCACCTGAAAGTTAAACACTGCTGTAATTTAATTTAGTTTCATAAAACATCACAGAACTCGCACCGGATAAATAATTTATATTATGAAATTTGTGATAAACATCAATAAATCTATTTCTAGTGATTTTCTTTTCTTTTCTTTTCTAGCATATCTTCTGGAGTGTGTAAATGGAATAGGAAGAGATTACAGAGGAACAAAGTCCAGAACAAACTCAGGAAAGATCTGTCAAAGATGGGACTCAAGCTACCCACACAGGCCAAAGTATGTGTTTGCATTTGATTTTGCATCATCATTTCATATCCTTTTATGTCTTAGTGAAAGTTTTTCGAAATGTTTCTGCTGCAGTTTCAAGCCGCAGAGCCACCCACAAGCAGAGCTTTACTCCAACTTCTGCAGAAACCCTGATGGGGACAGCAATGGACCGTGGTGTTACACTACTGATCCTAACACCCGCTGGGAGTACTGCAACGTACCCAGCTGCTTTGGTAAGTTATAATGCATGGCCATGATATTTGAGATAAATCAGTGTTTTCCTTCACAGAGGAATGGCTGGTCTGAAATAATGAGAATTACAGAGGAAAAATCTTCACCACTGAAAACAGCTTCACCTGAAAGTTAAACACTGCTGTAATTTAATTTAGTTTCATAAAACATCACAGAACTCGCACCGGATAAATAATTTATATTATGAAATTTGTGATAAACATCAATAAATCTATTTCTAGTGATTTTCTTTTCTTTTCTTTTCTAGCATATCTTCTGGAGTGTGTAAATGGAATAGGAAGAGATTACAGAGGAACAAAGTCCAGAACAAACTCAGGAAAGATCTGTCAAAGATGGGACTCAAGCTACCCACACAGGCCAAAGTATGTGTTTGCCTTTGATTTTACATCATCACTTCATATCCTTTTATGCCTTTGTTAAAACGTTTCATAATGTTTCTGCTGCAGTTTCATGCCGCAGAGCCACCCACAAGCAGATCTAGAGTCCAACTTCTGCAGAAACCCTGATGGGGACAGAAATGGACCGTGGTGTTACACTACTGATCCTAACACCCGCTGGGAGCACTGCAACGTACCCAGCTGCTTTGGTAAGATTCATACATGTTATTGTGTTTGTTTTGTTTTGTTCAGCTGACATACATGTCTAATTGTCCTCTAGCAGCCATTTCTCTTTCAACAATTGCCATTTGGTTTGGTATTTAATGTAGCTAATATGTGAAATATAGGCACTACACAATGTTCTGAAAAACTGAACTTAAAAGGCTGCAAGGCCAGATACCACTGGGTAATCTGGGCGTTGGCATCCTTCATGCAGTGGAGCCACTGCAGCAGGGCATGGTCTGAGCAGAGGGTGAATGGGCATCCCGGGAGCTGGTAATGAAGGGAGTCAACCGCCCACCCGATCGCTAGGCACTCCCTTCCCACAGTGCTGTACCAGGTTTCTCGGTCCATTAGCTTCCAGCTGATGTACCAACCGGTCGGTCGACTCCCCCGACCTGCTGGGACAAAACGGCCCCCAGCCCTCTGTTTGAGGCATCTGTCTGCAGGAGAAAAGGGAGAGAGAAATTAAGTGTGTATAGCAGCAGCTCCCCACAGAGAGCCTGTTTCACCCACACAAACGCTGCCTGGCACTGCCCTGTCCACTGGACCAGATCTGAGGCACTCTTTCGATCAAGGGGCTGGTCAGGTCCGCAAACCCTGGCACAAATTGGCCATAATAGCCGGCCAGCCCCAGGAACCGTCTCACCTCCATTTTGGTCTAGGGGCGCAGGCAGGATGCGATCGCTGCTGTCTTCTCCACCTGAGGACGAACCTGCCCGCCCCCCAAGTGGTACCCCACATACTTCTACCTCCCTCTGTCCAACCGCACTCTTCTTCGGGTTGGCTGTGAGCCCCGCATGTCTCAGGAACTCCAGGACCGCGGCCACCCGCTGCACATAGTTCGTCCAGGTGTCCCTGAAGATGATAACATCATCCAAGTGGGCGGCAGCATTCGCAGTGTGTGGTCTCAGCACCCAGTCCATGAGGAGCTGGAAGGTACTGGTACAACCCGTATGGAGTAGAGAAAGCCGTCTTTTCCCTGGACTCTCCAGAAAAGGGAATTTGCCAGTAGCCCTCAGTCAAATCCAGCGTCGTGAAGAAACAGGCATTGCCTAACCGGTCCAGGAGCTCGTCGACCCGGGGCATGGGGTAAGCATCAAACTGTGACACCTCATTCACCTTGCGATAGTCAACACAGAACCATATAGACCCGTCTTTTGTCACCACAAGAACGATGGGGCTATATCATAATTCTTCTATTACTCCCAGCTTTAGCATCTAAGCAATTACCTCTGAACAATTTTTATGTTCGGGTAGCCTGTAGGGCCATGAACACACCATATGCCAGGCTGCACCAGGCTGTTGCAATGCAGCATCAACTGCTCTCTGGGCCTGTGTGAGATAGTTATCACAATGAAGGGAGGCAGGAGTAGTGGAATTTGGTACCTCCGGCCTCAACTCATCTCGTTCCTTAACCAGGCTCACCGGAGAAGCGGTTTTAGCAGTCCAGCACGTACTGAATTTCATTTTTTGCGGGGCTCGGACTTTTCTCCTGCCTGCGGCTTCCTGCCGTACAGTAATTCAAAGGTAAAAAATCCCGTGGAGGCCTGGGGAACTCCCCGCACTGCAAACAACAGAGGGTCTAACTAGCGATCCCAATTGTGTTCAACCTCATGAATGAACTTACGAATCATGGACTTCAAAGTCTTATTCAGCCGCTCCACGTCAGTCTGAGGGTGGTAGATGCTGGTCCAAACGGATTTAATGCCCTGTAATTCATACAGCTCTTTGAGTATGCGAGACAAGAACGACGTGCCCTGGTCAGTCAGTATTTCTTTCGGAATACCAACTCGAGAGATGACCTGAAACAGTGCCTGAGCCAGGCTCTTTACAGAAATGGTGCGCAGCGGCACTGCTTCCGGGTATCACGTTTCATAGTCCACCAGAGCTAATACAAAGTGATAGCCGCGTGCACTCTGGTGGAATGGCCCAATGAGGTCCACACCAATGCGTTCGAATGGGACCTCCATTAAGGGTAATGGATGCAAAAGCGCTTTTGGAACGGCTGGCTGGCTCACCATCTGGCAATCCGGGCATGACACGCACCATCGGCGCACGTCTGCCCAGCCAATAAAATCGGGCCATTACTTGTTCCTGAGTTTTCTTGCATCCCATGTGCCCTGCCATGGGGTTGCAATAAGCCGCCCGGGAAATCATTTTCAGCCGGCTCCGTGGCACCAACAACTGGGTGTGTATTTCGTTAGTGTGAGTGTCGCAACTCACTCAATACAGCCTACTGTTCCGCAATTGGAAGTGCGGGTAAGTCTGCATGGCTTCAGGGCACACCAGGTGACCATCAATATCTATCACTTGGTCATAGGCTGAGTGTAGGGTGTCATCACAAGACTGCTCCAGTGGAAAATCTTCCATAGGGCATGACACAGAAGACAGAAGGACCTCCGTAGAAGGACCCACTTCTTCTTCCCCACAAAAGTCAGCATCGGACGACCCCGTGTCACCACTGAGCACCATGCAGACATTACACGCATCTACCAGTCATAATCGCATCCCCATGTACTGCTCCAACAAGCTATGAAACCCCAGCCAATTTGTACCCAAAATCAGGGGACGCGACAGGCGCGGGCTAACCGCAGCCTTTTCCCTATGCATTTTGCCCCGGAATTTTAGCAGCAGCAGTACTATGGAATACCTGTGAACATCCCCATGCACACATTTTACCTCCACCCACTCCGCCTCCAACAATGAGCCGGGGCAAACCAAGCTTCAGTGGACGAGGGTCTGGGTGCAGCCCCCAAGGCCGGAGCCCCAGCGAAGCGGAACACCTGGTCCACCTCCATCAACGGACACTCCCGCCGTAGGTACCCCAGCCACCCGCACTTTCAGCACTCCGGCCCCAGGGTCTGTTCAGCCGCCCATGGCTCAGAGGCGGCGACGAACATTTCTGGGTCTCTGGCAGGAAGCAGGGGTGCAAACAGGTTCTTGGGGCTCCACACCGGTGCTCACTCCGTCCTGTCCATGCTGAGGTCCCTTCTTCAATGTCGCCGGCATCCTGTAGGCTGGCTGCTCAGATGCGTGTACTCCTGGCCAGTGGCCAGATGGTCCTCCACCAGTTTGACTGCCACGTTCTGATCGATGGGGCTGTGGTAGCGATCCCAATGTGTGGTGGCGTCGGGCAACCCCTTCACAAATTGCTCCATGACCACCAAGTCCAGCATACGGGCGTCTTCCTACATGCGCCCTGGACACAGCCACCTCGCCTCGTCTTCGAGCTGCCTTGCCCATGCTATCAGCCGCTCCCCTCCCGGCATCTGACCAGCGTGGAACTGCTGCTGGTAATCCTCCGGGGAAAGACCAAGGTGATCCAATTCCGCCTGACAGACATCTTAATACACTCCATGGGACGCCGGAGGCAGGCTCAGGGCAGCTGTCTGGGCTTCACCCGACAACAGAGGCAACAGCCGTGGTGCCCACTCTTCCTCCGGACAGCAGCACCCCAGCATTGTGGCGTGAAAAGTCTCTATAAATACCAACGGTAGAATTGAGATCACGATTCTCTCACGATTTTCTTTTCCAGTATAAATATTTATTGCACTTATTAACTGCACATCAACTTCGTAACAGTTGAGACTGAACATAAAAACAATAAATAAACATAAAAACAACAAATGTCTCACGTTTTGTTGTTGCTGCAAAATGTTGTACTGCTTGAAATTCCGTCTCCACCGTTGCTCGACACTGCGTGTGTAGAGCAGGTAGTGCAACAATAGAAAAAATAGTTGCGGGACGGCACTGTGTAGCATTTGTCTAGGGTGTTGATCATTTTCCTAAATCCCTCGTTTTGCACAGTGTTGATGGGAGCCATATGTTTGGTCAGGTGATAAGTGATAGCCCCCGTAATTTCTTTGTGCCTGCGGGAGTTCGACGTGTATAGGGAAGCGCTGTATAAGGTTCCCGTTATTGATGTTTGGGTGGTTGACCGGGACGGATTTTCTACTGTCACTTTCTCATCATCCCTGACGTGCTCTCCGTTGTTTTTTTCCCTGCTAATTTTAGCATCACACGGCACAGCTTCTGTATCACGTGGTATAAGGCTCCGCCCTTGTCATTTGTTGAGCAGGAAGAGAGAGCGCTTGTTTTCATGCAGATTACGTCCCGGACCAAAATGCGGTACAATCGTCGTCGTCGTCTTTTTTAA
This sequence comes from Mchenga conophoros, assembly GCF_057382185.1. Classification (NCBI taxonomy): domain Eukaryota; kingdom Metazoa; phylum Chordata; class Actinopteri; order Cichliformes; family Cichlidae; genus Mchenga; species Mchenga conophoros. Next base: position 21,161,923 of record NC_140540.1, read on the forward strand.
AAAATCTTTTAAATCGTTGTCATTTGGAAATGAGATCGCACATAAGTATGAATCGAGATCGCGATTTTCTAATGATTAATCGTGCAGCCCTAACCAACGGTACCATCCGGTGAAGTGCCACTGACAGCGTGGGGGCGGGGGGGATGACACGCTGGCACAGCTGCAGCCCCCATCAGCCGCTCCAGTACAGCGGTGTCCCACTCCAAGTGGTCCCGCAATACCCCCAGCTGCTCCTCCTGCGCAGCCGCCTGCTGTGCAGACATCACCTGGCCCACAATCTGGAGCGGGCAGAGTGACTGGGGGTCCGACATAGCACCAAGATTTCAGCACCACTGTGGTAAGGACCCCACGCACACACACAGTTGGCAGTTTACTCTGTTATCTTTTATTATCTGTGGGCAGCAGATGCTGTTGTTTCGGTGCTCTGCACGCTGGAACAGTCTCTCCAAGGCTGCTGCCACACACACGTCCTTCTGCTCCACTGTCACTGGAAAACCCCCAAAAGATAGCAGTGTCATTTAACCTGACCCAGCATACCTGTTTCAAACACACCCCCGTGCCGCTCCTGCGAGCTCACTGTGCTACCCCTCCTCTACAGCAGGCCAGAGACCACTGTATGGTCTGCAGTGGTGAGAATTACAGAGGAAGAATCTCCACCACTGAAAACAGCTTCACCTGAAAGTTAAACACTGCTGTAATTTAATTTAGTTTCATAAAACATCACAGAACTCAGATCAGATAAATAATTTACATTAAGAAATTTGTGATAAACATCAGTCAATCTATTTCTTTTCTTTTCTTTTCTAGACTATCTTCTTGAGTGTGTAAATGGAATAGGAAGAGATTATAGAGGAACAAAGTCCAGAACAAACTCAGGAAAGATCTGTCAAAGATGGGACTCAAGCTACCCACACAGGCCAAAGTATGTGTTTGCATTTGATTTTGCATCATCATTTCATATCCTTTTATGCCTTTGTGAGATTTGTTCTTAATGTTTCTGCTGCAGTTTCACGCCGCAGAGCCACCCACAAGCAGAGCTTTACTCCAACTTCTGCAGAAACCCTGATGGGGACAGCAATGGACCGTGGTGTTACACTACGGATCCTAATGCCCGCTGGGAGCACTGCAACGTACCTAGTTGCTCTGGTAGGATTCATAATTCATTTAATTATGGCCGTTGTCAACAACCCATATGCATACATTTCTTTTCTCTTTACTACTCTTGTGTTTTTCTGAACCAATGGCCAAACAATCCCTCTCTTTCTTCTCCAAAGTTTAACCGTTTCTATCCTTGTAAATAATCTCAAAAGAAATATAGCTCGCATTGTTCACGTCAAAGAACCGGCTCTAAGAGCCATTTCGTTCGCGACCGACCCACCACTATTCCTCATTATGATGATTGTAATTTCATGTCTTTAGTGTGGGAGTCTGTCATGTCCCCTGTGTTTAAGTCCCCGTCGCCCTTTGTGCGTCTCTGTGATGCCTTTGTCTCCCTTTGCGTTGCTCTCATTCCCTCTCTTTCCCGTGTGCCCAGTCTTGTCTCCTCCTCGTTTACGTTTCCCCTTGTATCTCATTCCTTGTCTCCCCCTCGCTGTCATGTTCTGTATTTGTTTCTTATACCCGTGTCCCATCTCCTGTTCCCTGATGTCATGTCAAGGTCGTGTGTCTTAAGTCTGCACCTCTGTATTTTCTATTTTGACAGTCTAATTTGTTTAATTTTTCTTCCCCTGTGGCGTCATGTTCATCTGTTTCAGCTGTGTTCCCCGTGTGTTTCCATTTGCCTTGTCACCCTTGTGTGTATTTATTAGGGGTACAACGATATTCGTATCGATATTGAACCGTTCGATACAGCGCTTTCGGTTCGGTACGCATATGTATCGAACAATACAACATTTGTAATTTATTTTATCAACTTTCCTTCTGACGATGCTGTCTGTGTGGAGCGCTCAGTGAATCTGCGTTCGACTACTCCGCCTAGGCTGCACTGTCGAGCGCAGATCCACTGAGCGCTCCACACAGACAGCATAGTCAGAAGGAAGAGCGCAGGGCAAGCTAGCGAGACAGAAGTTAAGCTCTCCTTGCAACATGGCAAATTGAACCTCCCCCACCCTCATTCAGATCTGGCGTTTGGAATTATTTTGGTTTTCATGTGACGTATGACCCTGAAGGTAAGCGCGTCATGGACTAAAGTAAAACAGTATGTTGGATGTGCCACGCAATGCTCAATTACATGGGTGGGAGCTAGTGTGTTAGCGCAGTTAGCTCGTTAACGTGTTGGCCGTCTAGCCCCATGCACGGGGCTATCAGGGGTAGCTCGTTAACGGAGATTTGCCGTGTTGTGGCGTTAAGGTCATTTTAACGAGGTTAACCTGAAAGCACTAGTGGGAACACAACGAATATGACTGCACATTTACGCCGACATCATCCTAGTGCAAAGACAAAAACAACAAGCATGCATGCTACAAACTTTACCCGAGTCATTTAGACAGCCGTTAGCACATGAGTCTCCTTATGGGGACCTGATATGTTTAATATGCTGCTGAGAATATAGCCCAGAAGAAGCGGATAGTATAGCTTTTATTTTGGAAAGAGACATTTCTCTGTAATAAACTCTCTTTTCCAAAGATGAGTGATTTCTCAATCAGATACAGGGCTCGCAAAATCGCTAGCCCGATGTTCCGGGGCTAGCGATTTTTCCAGTCGGGCTACCAAAATCTATCTCTGCCCTGCCCGTCCGGCTATTGTAGGAAGGAAAAATATATTTCAATGCTTTTGCATTCTTTCGGAAATGTAGCTGGGTAATTATGTCATTGGCATCGGTGAGCCACTGTCAATATGTGACATATTGAAATCGCGTTTGAATTTGCGCTTGTTTTTTTGCTTTCACTTTGCAATCGCGTGAACTGTGTATAGAGAGCGACAGTACTGATTGGTGAGTGATGATAATTTGTGCACCAATTCCTCTGACATCATCTTATCAATCGTTAGCTTACTATGCAAACATGACAAGTGAAATCTCCCGCAGCAAGCTTAAACATGTGAGAGGTTGATCGCGCAGAGAATCGCTGAGCTTATGTGAGTGCGTCTGTAAAAGCAGCAGGATATATATTTCAGTTCTGCTGAGCCAAATAAGACAGGTCAGGGTGAAGAAGTGACAGCCAAAGAAAAGCTTACCGCAAAACGGAAAAGTTATGACAAATCAGACTATAAGGCAAAAAGAAAGTGCAGCTTTATGGTTTCATGGACAAAAGAATTTCTGTGGCTGCAATATGACGAGCTAAATAACCAGGGGTGCACATAAGTGGTCCGCAGGTGCGCATTCGCTGTCAAAATAAAAAACACGCACAAGGGTTAGGGTTAAATTTAAAAACTGTACTTTTGAGTTAAAATATATATATTTATAATTTTAATAAATGACAAATTAAAAAGGCATGAACATTTTATTTTGTATTGAAAAAATATCGAACCGTGACACCAAAGTATCGAACCGAACCGTGAATTTTGTGTATCGTTGCACCCCTAGTATTTATGTGATCTGTTGTCATGCATCCATTGTTAGGTTGTCTGTTGTGTTCACGCCCTGTTTCCAGGTATCCACCCTTCCACACCAGGTTTTCATGTTTATGTTTGGTTTTTCCACTTTAGGTTTGTTTTGCACCTTTCTAACAGCCACAATGAACAGCTCCCTTTTCGTTAAAATCTAGTTATGTTCCACGCTTCATTTTGTCTGAATTTGGGTCCGCTCTCCTCTCTCCACACGCAGACTCTGACACTTTCTTAGCTTGCTTTTAGCATCAGTCAAAAACAGCTGTGTGAGTAAAATAGTAAAGTATCCACTATCTAATATCTATTTTGTGTTTCCTACCTGTAGGGTGACAGAGGTGGTCCTCCGGTTTGTTATGAGCAGAACAGATTTGTCCTTCAGGGTGTCGCAACATGGACTGAGTGATGTACGTTGGGCAGGACGGCCAGTGTTTACACTCAAGTTTCTAAGTTTGTGGACTGGATCAATGCAACCATCAAAGCCAACTAAAAGCTATCATCCGTAATGCGGTTGTTGAGGATGTCTTAACATGTATACGTTGTTCTGCTCTGACATGAACGTTTTTATAAAGTATTTTTTATTAAGTATGGATACACATTAAGTAGTGCATGAAAATCACAAATTCTGCCAGAGAAGAAAAATACAAGTTAAACAAAATCAGAAAATCACACTTTATACAAGATGTTCTGATTTAAAAAATATTCTATTTATTATGTTATATTATAATATTTGGTGATTGACAAAAACTGAGTTTTGAAGAGAAATGTAGGAAAAGTGTTCCTAAGAAAATGAATAAGAACGAGCACGTTGAAATGGATGTTCATGTGGGATTGAACTAATGACAAATGTATGTGAACTAAAATAGCAAAAACTTAATGTTAACTTAAAGTGTATTCATATGTGGCTGAATGTTTATCTGTGTTGGAATTAGTGACAAATTAAGTACAAGATAGAAGAGAAGAAAATGTAATGTAAGTCAATTTAAAGTGTAAACTTTGTTTTACATTATGAAAAAGCCAAAGAAAGGAATGATGATATGATGTTACTGGACATCAGGTGATGGTATGTCAACAATGGAGACTGCTTTCTTTGCAAAAGAAAACAGCATGTGCATCAAAATAAACTATTTAAAGCAGTGAATTTTGAGTTCTAAGCATCCCAGCAACTATTCAGAAAAGCATTTCTATTTTCAATAAAATTGAAATGGTTACAGATTTTTCTTCTTTTCTTGGTGTCACTCATTTTCCTTAACATAACTTTCTAATGTAATGATGTTGTCTCTTGTTGTTTCTGTCATTCTCTCTCTCTCCCTCCTGGTCTTTTCGTGTGCTACTGCTGTTGCGATGTAACTACCGCCCCTGTCCCCTCGGGCACAAACACAAGGCTCTGTTTGTGTCTCCCGTCTCTGCTCAGCCCAAACACAAGGCTAACGTGCAGCATGAAGCAAAAAAAAAAAAGTGAGAGAGCGAGAGAGCAAGAGAAAGAGGAAAAAACCCATGGCTCCTAATAAGGACCCGGCTCTAAGAGCCATTTCATTCACGACCGACCCATCACTAACCTGTACACTCAGATTTACATATGAGACAACATTACGACAACAGTCGTAACAAAGTCCTCCGTCTCCCTTTGTTCATTGTTGCATCGTCTGTGTTACCTACCCCACATCCAGTTTAATTTTGTCAAGTCATAGTGAAAGTCTTATTTATAGTTTCCTAGTTTAAGTTTAGATTTTCCCTCACACCCCCAGATGGAGAAACCTTTTAAACTTAAACGCGCTCACGCATACAGGTGTACACACAGGCGCTCACATACACAAACCTATCTTCCTTGGCTGCTAACTTAAAGCATATTGTGCACTGTCGGTCCTCCATGCCACTTAGTAACATTCAATATTTAGTATTTACTGTTACTTACATGTATCTAGGTTGTTGTCTCTATCATGTTGTGCTGTTTGTTTTCTCTTTTCTTCTTTTGACGGGTGATCAAACGGATTTTCGCAGTGTCTTCTTTTACCGTCTCCCCTACCCCTTTGCTTCCTTTCTCCCTTTCCATATGTCTGTCCAATTTGTAATAACTTAAAAAAATAACATAAATAAAGAATGATAATACAGACTAATCAAGTGGAACAACATGGCATTGGCATATTTTCTCCACTTGAAAAAATAAATTCGTTGGGCTCTTTCCTGTCCTTCAGACAACAAGCGTGATTGCTAAAGTACCGAACGGGACAGGCAAAGACAAAATAAAGAAAGAAAGATGTTCCCTCATTTTGCCTTGCTTCTTGTCTGTGAGTGTTAGCCCCAAAATAAAGGCTTGTTTTTCATTAACCTCCTAGGACCTGGCGTCCACATACGTGGACATCACATTTTGGGTTATTTAGACCAAAATACTGAATTTTGCTCTACAAGGGCCTGATATCCACTTACAAGGACATTATACTGCTACTGTTTTATGGAAAATGTAAACAGATATCCTCATATGTGGCTCTCATTTTTCTTAGAAACAAAAATTAGGTAAAAAAAAAAAATCTGGTAATTCTTTATTTTTACATTCATCGGGTCCCAATGAGCCCAAATATCAAAGAGAAATTTAAAATGCATGCCGTGGATAAGTTCGGGTCTTAGGAGGTTAAGGTCAGTATGCACCTGGGTCCACCTCACTCACTCCACTCGGTCTGCTCCGCAGGACGTGACAAAGAGTGAATCTGTCTTCAACCATCTCGATGAAAATACTTTGTGTGAACAGGTATCATTAGTCTGTTAATTCTTTTCAGTGATAATTATTCATGTTTGGGGTTTTTTTGTTGTTGTGAATCTGGCTGTTTAAGCCACGCTTGCTAGCTTGTTAGTGCAACAATATAGCACAATGCTAACACAAGCTGTGTTAGTTAGCACATGCTAGCTAACACAAGCATGATAGCCTAAAATGAAAGACATAGCTAATTCAAATATATATAGTGTTCATAATTTAACCTCTGCACATAAGCTAGTTGGGATCTATCACAGAAACAGCATGTCGTGATAAATATGCATTTTATGTATGGTTTGAAATTTGTAAGTTAAGGAATTGCTGTAACTGTATATTTGCATTCTTCTCTACTTTGTAGTTCAACTGTTGCACAGTAGTTTACCTAAGCATTTGATGTATGTTTTTGGTACACATGGACAGATTTTCTATTTGTCATTATTTTTTTAAGTACATATTTATCGACTTAAAACACTTGGAGACTGGGGCTACGTGCACACGTACACAGGTATTTTTGAAAACTGAGATTTTCCGTTTTCGTTTTAAAAAATAATCCCGTCCACATGTAAACGCAAAATTGAAGGAAAACACTGCTAGGAACATGCCAAAGCAACAAATGGCGATATATTCCTAACCGTGTAGAAATGTTGGCCAATCATAAGTCTAGAAGTCTGGGTGGGAAAGCGTACACAAAGATGGCACATAGTGTCATGGTCCTGGGTCGTTGACCCACCGTTTTGTGTTTATTCTGGTTTGTATTAGTTTAGGGTTGAACCTGTAGTTTGGTGTATTGTCAGCCCTACCTGTGTCTGTCCTTGGTGCTCTGTTCATGTCCCCATGTTGTGTTGTAAATCAGTCTGTCAAAGGAGCTTGCAAAGAAAAGCGTCTGGACTTCTTTAAGTTGCTTGAAGACGTTTCACCTCTCATCCGAGAAGCTTCTTCAGTTCTAAGGTCAAATGGTGGAGAGTCCCAGATATAAACCTAGTGGGAGTGCCCCCCCACAGAGGGACAAAAGGACCCCCTGATGATCCTCTAATCGCCTGAGCCAAGGTGGGAAACTGGGCGTGGGTCCCAATCAGCCAGAGTTTCGGGTGTGTTCATTGTGAAACCTGGCCCCACCTTATCATGCGAAATGATATTCGCATGATAAGGTGGGGCCAGGTTCAGTGTTGCTGGATCTGCCGAAGGAAGATCAGACATGGATGGGGTGCTGCGACTGTGACCCGCCCATATGGAAAAGAAATAGTAAAAACTTATATGTGATTACACTTTCATGAGTAAATCATATAAGGCTTACGTGATTTACTCATGAAAGTGGCCACTTTCTCATTACTTTCATATATTGTTTTAGTAAGTATCCAAAACATACAAGTTTCATTATATAATTTTTCAAGGGATCTTATATCTGTTTTCACTCTTATATGCTTTTCATACAAGTTTCACACAAGGCAGATACAAACTTTATAAGATATATATATATATATATGTATATATATATATATATATATATATATATATATATATATATATATATATAGAGAGAGAGAGAGAGAGAGAGAGAGAGAGAGAGAGAGAGAGAGACAATCCAGCACATAACAGCAGGGTGCAAGATGCAAGCAGGCAAGGCATACATGGAACGCCATAACCAAGTGGCCGGCATAGTGTACAGGAACATCTGTGCCGAGTATAATCTGGAAGTCCCGAGGTCAAAATGGGAGATGTCCCCAAGGGTGGTGGAGAATGACCGAGCTAAGATCCTGTGGGACTTCCAGATACAGACGGACAAAATGGTGGTGGCTAACCAACCAGACATAGTGGTGGTAGACAAACAGAAGAAGACGGGCGTAGTGATCGATGTAGCGGTTCCGAATGACAGCAATATCAGGAAGAAGGAACACGAGAAGCTGGAGAAATACCAAGGGCTCAGAGAAGAGCTCGAGAGGATGTGGAGGGTGAAGGTAACGGTGGTCCCCGTGGTAATCGGAGCACTAGGTGCGGTGACTCCCAAGCTAGGCGAGTGGTTCCAGCAGATCCCGGGAACAACATCGGAGATCTCTGTCCAGAAGAGCGCAGTCCTGGGAACAGCTAAGATACTGCGCAGGACCCTCAAGCTCCCAGGCCTCTGGTAGAGGACCCGAGCTTGAAGGATAAACCGCCCGCAGGGGCGTGCTGGGTGTTTTTTATATATATATATATATATATATATATATATATATGTATATATATATATATATATATATATATATATATATATATATATATATCTTTTCCATATGGGCGTGGTTTGTCTTTTGTGGTCGGAGAGTGGAGAATCACACAAGGTGGTCTGCAAAGAGAGTTTTAGGATGCTTCCTCCCTCTGTCCGCTGCATAGTCCATCCACGGGTTTGCAAGGCTGGCTCAATTGACGGCTGCCACACCACTAAGAGGTTTTTCAGAAATATGCAAACCGTAGAAAGTGGATTCTATGTTACTACTAGTATAATACTTGTGACTCTGTAGCAGACAACAGTTTGAAAAAGTGCTATTAAAAAAGATCCCTAGCCCTCATGTCATACTGGGACCTTTTTGTGCCACTTTTTTGTTTTAAATGCATGCCATTTCCACTGTGTTCAGTGGAATATAACCAAACTTGCCAAAGGATTATTTTTTTAAAAGATTTTTAAAATTTCAGTGTGAATTTCTTAAAACAGCCTGGCTGAGCAGCAAAAATCCCCACACCCATTACCCTAGGGACCGTTTTGTGCCCCATTGACTTCCATTATAAACGCTATTGTTGTAACTTTATTGCAGTTTTGTTTGATAACAGCATTTTGATTATTTTCTAAGTGATTTAAGTGTTAGTCACATGTTTAGTGAGGGCTGTGACTAATTATAGATTTAATTTTATGCTAAAAGGGAGCATTTAACAGGTATTTTCATTAGAAAACTGGGTTTCCCAGAATCCTTTGTAGTAGACGAAAGTTACTCTGGGGTTTTTTAGCTAGAAAAGAAAGTTTGGGAAGCCATTGTATGTTGCTCTGATGTCGAGCAGTTTATTTGTTGTACATTCCCCTTTTGAAGCCTTATATAAAACTATCGTTTCTACACTTGATGTCCGATCCATTTTTTGGCTAGTGGATTCGCCACAACAGCTATTTTTCATCCCAAAATTATTATTATATGATTTTATTTATTTATTTTGCTTTGGATGTCAATGAGGACTCAGGGCCTTGAAGTTTTACTTTTTATATTTGTCCACCAGGTGGCGCCATTTTTTCACTTTTGGGCAAGTGAAGGAAATGAAGTAACTCGCGTATTTATTCCATAGACTTTCTGCTCAAATAAATGATAATTCTGTGTCACTAACAGTCTTAGACAATGGTGTGTATGTTTAAAAAATGTAAAATAAAGGTCTTTATGCCTAAAAAAATTTAAAAAGGAAAGAGAAAAATAAGTGTGTCTGTGTCTAACTTCAAAAGTCTTTCCTCTGTTAGAAGGCCACGCTGCAATATAAACAAAATAAACATAAAAGCAGGGGCCGAAACCAAATTAGACTGGGTTTTGTCTGCGGGCTCAAATTGTTTATGCAGATGCAATGCAGCAGAGGTTATAAGAATGAGCAGTAGAGCGGGAGTAGTCATTTTCAGGATGGCAAGATATTATAGCACAGATGAAGTGTTGGAAATGGTCCTGGACTCAGAGTGCCAGGATAACTCCTCATCCTCCTCCGAGGATTCTGGAGAGGAAACGGATAATTCTGTGGAACTAGAGCAGCTGGAGTCCAGTTCCCACAAAGAAACATCTAACGCTGAGAGCGAAGGGGAGATGGAGGAAGCAGCTTCGGAATGGACTGCAAAAAATGGCAAAATCGTTTGGTCCCCCACTCATACGGAGACCCTCCGCTATTTTCCTGCAGCTACAAATGTCACCCCAGGACCGACACACTACGCCGCCGCCCGAATCAGGGACCCGGCATCCAGCTTTGCACTCCTCTTCACGGATGAAATTGTGCAGCACACGGTGGCCATGACTAATCCGCACGGGAGACGCGCAGTCGCCGGCTGGCGTGACATGGACTGTGATGAATTGCGTGCTTATGTTGGGCTGCTCATCTTGGCCGGTGTTTACCGGTCAAGACACGAATCGTCTCGCAGCCTCTGGGGTGATAAATGCGGACGGGATATTTTTCGAGCCACCATGTCCCACAAGCGTTTCCATCAAATCGGCGGGGCGCTCTGTTTTGATGATAAGCTTTCCCGACCCCGTCAGGACAAGTTGGCTGCCTTCCCCAAGGTGTGGGATTTGTGGACACATCGCCTGGAGCTGCTCTTCAACCCAGGTAGAGACATTTGTGTTGATGAACAGCTCGTCCCGTTCCGGGGAAGGTGCAAGTTCAAGCAATATATACCAACGAAGCCAGCAAGGTACGGTCTAAAAATATGGGCTGTATGCGACGTGGAAACTTCCTACGCCTGGAGACTCCAGGTATACACCGGCAAAGCTGGCGATTGCGCGGAGGTGAACCAGGGGATGCGGGTGGCCCTGGAGCTAATGGAGGGGCTCCAGGGAAACGTGGTGACATGTGACAATTTTTTCACGTCCTTTGCCCTGGCAGAAGAGCTGCTGAAGAGGAAAGTGGCCCTAGTTGGAACGATTAGGAAAAATAAGCCGGAGCTTCCGCCTCGATTGCTCCAGACAAGAGGGAGAGCGGTCCTGTCGTCTGCGTTCGCCTTCACGCTCACCCACACTCTCGTCTCCTATGTCCCCCGACGTGGCAAAAATGTGCTCTTGATGAGCACAAAACACCGCACTCCGGATGTGAGCGGGGAAGGGAAGCGAAAGCCAGTAATCATCCAAGATTACAATCGGTGCAAAGGTGGCGTCGACAACCTTGACAAGGTAGGTGTCATCACGCATCAGTTACGCACAGATTTATTCATTCTTGCTCATATATTCTTGTGTAAAATATACATAGGTTTGAAATTTTCTGTTTTGTGTGTGTGTGTGTGTGGTTTTTTTAGGTTGTTGGCACCTATTCCTCTAGGAGGAAAACAAATCGCTGGCCAGTGGCACTCTTCCACAACCTGCTGGACGTGTCACTGTACAACTCCTACGTGCTGTGGAACGCTATTGACCCATCCTGGAAACAGCAGAAAAATTACAAACGGAGGCTGTATGTTGAAGAAGTGGGTGAAGCTTTAGTAAACCCACACATACTGAAGCGAGGACGCCTTCCCCGCTCATCAGGTGCTGCAGACATCGTGACGAGTGGGCAGAGTGCTGCTGCAGGCCCCGCCCTGATCCCTAGTTCCAAGGGCAGGAGACAGTGCGACTTCTGCGATGAGAAAAGGAGACGCGTCGTCGGCACCTGCTGCAAATGCGGGAAGTCCACATGTAAGGACCACATTGTGTTCATTTGCAAAGACTGCGTCAACTGAGGACTCTGACACACCTCCACATACACACCACACCTCCACATATGCTCTTCCCCTCTCCCTCCCTTTTTCTTACTTATATCTTTCCCGTTCCCAAAAACATAAATGTTCATGTTCATTGTTCTAAATAAAAGTTTTTTTCTGGTTCAAACTGATCTTGTATTTTCATTTACATATTTTTTTTCATTTTATTTTAGAACACAACAAGGTAAAAAGCATTGGGGAAAAAGTGAAAAATCATAATATACCATTATATTGAATTTCCTGTGCCCCTGCATTAAAAATAATGCTGGATCAAAACGAATGTTGGTGCGAATCTTTGGACCATCCAAAGGCCTAATTATAATAAAAGTGAAATATTACTTCAAATGTATTTTATGGAAAATATTAAGGTTTTTTTGGGGGGCTAAAAAAACGGTGCGCTCATGTAATTAAACTGCGATTTAAAGGGCTAAAACCCCCGAAATATAATTAAAACTTTATATGAATATTTCAGGGAGAAGTAGTTTTAAAAGATTGGCTAATTTAAAGTGGAAAAAAATATGAATATATAATCTTTTTATAGCACTTTTTGGGGCGTGGCAGAAAACGGTTCCTAGGGCAATGAACGTAAGTTTTTTTTTTAAATTTGCCCCTGCATTAAAAATAATGCTGGATCAAAACAAATGTTGGTGCGAATCTTTGGACCAAGGTCCTGCACCCATCCGTCGGTAAACTGTACCTGGGCTTGTTGCAGTGACCTGAAGTTACTAAACTTCATGAGTGTATGCACTCACTCCAAGAACCGTATAATTATAAATCTGAGCGTGGTGAAAGTTGGGCAGCACGCTAATGTCTTTTGTCCACTCTGTGTGCTCGTAAGGGTCTAACCCTTTCACTTCTTTGATTTTTTCCTCGTATCTTTTCTCTGTCTTTTCGTCGAGTCTGTCTTTGTACGGCATTGTTCTCCTTTTGTTTTGTACATTCCTTTTTTGTGCGTCAAAGAAAAAACAAGAAGGTATTGGAACCGGAGAATGAACGTTTTGCGGTGCTGCAAACGCTTGCATTTGATGCGGTACTTGGATTGTTTTGCCACGAGTTCCCGGCATGCAATGCGCGAAAATCACGTGATTGCTAAACAAGGGGGAGGGTGCATCCGGCCTCCTCGGCTGTAATTGGTCCAGCCCAGAGTCGATCATGACCAATTGGCCAATCCAACACCTTTCATTATATATATACCCTTCCTAAAAATAAAAAAAAAAAAAAAAAAAAATCCATCGGCCCATAAAAACAAAAAATCGCCAGCGGCCCACCGGGCAAATGCCCGGTATGCCCGATGGCCAGTCCAGCTATGCCCCTAATATATATATAGATGTGTGTGTACACACAATTAATTTGACATTGAGTGGTGGGGTTTAAAGGTGTGTTGCACCTCCAGCACTTGCAGGAAGATGGCCCTTAACCTCGTTTTCATCATTCCAAAAGCACGCTCTATGATGGTGCGTGCCCTGGAATGATGGCTGTTAAAGCGCTGGGCTTACACACCTTGGACTGGCCTCTTGTAGGGTGTGCTGAAAGGGAGTGGACGCTGGAGGCATGGGTACTCTCCATCTGCGGGGATGAAATGCCCTGGAGGAGGGTAGACTGACTGACTGTACAGTGGGCTGTGGCGGAGCACCCTGGAATCATGCACCGACCCAGGCCAGCCCACGTATGTGTCGATAAAGCGGCCCCGATGGTCACAAACCGCCTGCAAGATGATGGATAGAAACAGTTTTCTGTTCCTATAGGACTGACCATCAGGGCCACTTGGACACTTGATGCGTACGTGGCAGCCGTCGATTCCACCCACCGCTTTCATAAAGGCTCTGTGGTGTGCCAGCCCTGCAAACCCACGGGACACTACCTCCAGGTCCTCTGGAGTTGTTGGGAGGTGGATGACCTGGTAGCAAATGGCCAACACCTGTTTTGTGACTCGGTGGACGATGTAGTGGACAGTAGAACGAGGCATCCCAAACACTCTTGAGACCACCCTGTAGGATGCTCCACTTGCCAACCAGAAAAGATACACCAGTATCTCAATTGTGGCACCCCATCCATGCTGCCGATCCTGGTTCAGGAGATTTAGCAACACTGCCAGAGATGCCCTGCTTAGCCGAAAATCAGGCCTTGGATCCTCCTGGTTAAAAAAACGGTCCAGGACTGGTACACCTTGGTTAATCCTGCAGTACAACGGCCTTGTCTGGTTAAGGAAAAGGTGGAGAACAGCATAAACAGTTTTAATAGAAAGGTATGACTTCATTTATTTTATGACATATATATTATGGCATATATTGATTACTAAGCTTGAGTGAAATATACTAACACTGATAAATAACAGTTTAAACATTTCATCTGTGTAGCTAAGCTTTTTTATGAACTAAAAATTAACCGTTTTCAGCTTTCTTACAATTTTACTGCCATTTTATGTACACAAATAAGTAACAGGATCATATGAATAATTGAAAATAAATTGAAACTTATAGAAGAACATTTTCTAAGAGATTTTGTTCATATATTTTGAATGACCGCTGTCATTCAGTCACCAAAATTATCCATAAAACTAGCTAAGTAATTCCTAAATGCATCTAGATTAATAGTTTTACCTGGATATGATTTTCTCTGATGAGCCTGCAGTTCGAAGCATGCCGGCGATGACGACCGCAACACAGTTTTTTTTAGCTTGTCGATAATTAAAAATGTACACAAAAAACAGAGCAAGATTTCGGGGCGCTGACGACCGGAAATATTCTTAATTAAGGGCGGGAGTAGATCAGGCTAGACCGTCCAATTTCACAGCCGTTTACTTCTGGCCTACCCGACCTTCTGAGGACCTGGCCCACGTAGACTGCGATGGCCGGGTCCTTAATGTGTGTTTTGTTTGGGCAAAAATAGAGAGGGCACAGCCTTATGAAACAGGAAAATATCGCTGTGTAATCCATTCATTTCAACAAAGTAACTGTATTTTGAATACCACCTTTTAATAGGGTAACTGTAAAGGAATACAGTTACGCATATTTTGTATTTTATATACGTAACAGCATAGAGGATGTATTCCATTACTCCACAACACTGTTTATGTTGAGGTAACTTGTTAATGAGTATCTGGTAGAATTGAATGTATTCCTTGTTCACATGTGGCTATATACTCTACTGAGAATATACATATTTAATAATAATGTGAGTGGATCTTCAAAGTATACATCAAAATAGCTCATGGAGAACATGAGTAGGAAAAGCTAAGAGTTTATCAGCAATAATCCTTTTTGAATCCTTTCATAACCACCATAAGCAAGCATACCATTTCAACATGTATTTGCTCAAAAATGTATTTATTACTACAAACACATCTTTAATCATCGAGACAAGGAAAAGCAACAGTAGATAAATGGAAGTATCTCTTCTTTGGAAAGTGTGCAATTTCATCAGGTGGGCGCGGTGAATCCTCATGAGCAGTTGCACCAGGAGGCTTTTCTGAGAATGTTGAATTTAGGTGTTTTCTGTAGTTACTAGAAACTCCAATAGGTGGAGGACTTGGGCGCAGTGGGACTTCAGGAGGAGGTAGAATGGGACACTGGTCAGTGTCATTTGTCAGGCACCGAGGTGCACGTACACCAAAAGGATCCAAAAGCACACTCAAATGCGAGCAGCAAAAAACTACTATATTAACAAAAGGTGACCTGAAGGATATAAAAAAAACAACAACAGCAATAGAATAATATTAAACACAAAGTGAACCCGTCTTCCTTCATTAAATAGGTTCTTTTAGATGTTAAGGAGGAATTGACTTAACCAGGCTGGCGGAGAATGAAGACAACCGGACACCTGCGGCAGATGGGGAATCAGTGAACTTTTATTGAGACAGAGACAACCTCTCAACACAGCTCACATCAGGAGATTCCTCATATTTGCTGTGAGGATGGGTATATATTCTCTAAAACTTACAGGAGGGGGTTGTGAGGAAAGTGCTGCATTAGCAGAAAAACAACTCCATAAAAGGAAAGCGGCCTTGGGTGTTCTAGTCTCTTCGCTTGCAGATATCTTGCACCTGCAGGATGAGGCGATCGCTTCTTATCGCTCTCAAGGCCAAAGTCGTGAGCACATTTTTATTACACAGTTGCACAGTAACTTTAAAGCTGAACAATATTTAAAGCTGAATAATGTTTGATCAGATTATATTTTCTTCAAATCCCCCTTTTGACCCATCTTAAATGGGTCAACACACAAAAATAAGTAACATTCAAAGGAACACAGAGACGTGTCGAAGCCTGGCTCGAAAAACTCCTCGGGTCTTATCATTTGTCTTTATCTGTCATTGCAGATGAGGAGAAAAGAGTCCAGGCACCACCCTGCCCAGGGGTCGGCTGCAAGCAGTCTCGGTTCCCGACGAAAGCAGTAACAGCTGTCCTGCAACCAAGGATACAACGAGTTAGTGCAACCAGGGTAGTGACACAAAATTAACAGTTCCTGTAACTCAGCAACCAAAAAGCATAAGTAATGATAAAAATGTGGAGAGTACAGAGTATACTATAATAATGAGAGATATAAACGTGAAAATTTGAAAAAATAAATCAACCGTAAAATAAACCCAGAACGGTAACTGCTAAGGACATTCAAAAGTGAATATGGTAAAACGTGAGGAAGGGGTGTGGAAAAAAACAATTTATATCCAGTGGTGGGAGTACACATTCGCTCAGGCTTAAGTCCGGAGACCCTGAGAACATCGCTTAACCCTCACAACCCGACCAGACACAGTTCAACCAGATATATCCTTCAAGAGGAAGTGGGTGAGGGAAACAATTAATAACAAGCCTAATACAAAACACCACAGAGAAACAACCATTCTAGAAGAATTTAAACAAGAGAAAGACGATAATGTTCGTCACCCTCACGATCAGAGTTTTCATCATCCGTTGGCGAGGAGGTGGGAAGTTGACTAGCCAATAAAGGCATCTGCCGGGCGAGATCCTTATCCTCAGGAGTGAGAGCTGTAACAATCAGTCTCTGGATGAGGGATCGAATGCATGGAATACAACAGCAACCGCAGGTGACTAGGACAGCAACAAAAACTGAGATGGAAACTAGGATGGAAGCTACAAGGGCCTTATATTTGCCAAACATGTTAAGCCAAGAGTCCCACATGGCAGTATCAACGCCCGAGTGTGCCTTCATTTTAACAGTAAGAGCTGTGAGACCAGTAATAGCTTTAGTGAGGGAACCATCAGGAGCTGTGTTATTGGGGATATAGGTACAGCACTCCTGACCAAAAAGGCTGCAGACTCCGCCTCTTTCTGCGAGGAGAAAATCCGTTGCGACCCTGTTTTGGAAAGCCATTAGGGAAGTGGCAGATAACTGTGCATGCACAGCTTCAAAACCATCTCGAGTGTAATTAGCCAACAGTTGCACATTAAAGTGAATGTAGTTAATTCTGTCTACATTCGCATTTATTTCAACCATCCAAAGTATCGAGGCCCATCCTGCTTTAACCTGGTCTCGCAGTTTATATTCATCGGGGACCCCACGGGGTATACCTACAGCATCAATATAGGTTGGATTATGAGCTGAACCTGGGATTAGAGAACGTTTAGAGCGGCGTTCAGAGGAGGATGGGAGGCCAACTTCGTGTACTTTTATAGAGAGATCTACTGGAGTGACTAAAACAGGTAAAATAAGAGTTATGAGAGCGCAAAGACCTGACGCATCCCGAGGGAAACCATCATATAACTTGTTATTGCCACACCACCACCACAAATCAGCCCTAGCCGTAGGTCGGAAGTTTGGTTTCATAACCGTCATCTCAGTGCACCAAGAAGAGTTCAAGCTACCTAGTTTTACTGCATTGCCAGTCAGGTTAATACAAGTGAAATTGTTCACAGCTACATCTGAAGAAAAGAAAGGTGGTTTATTAGAGACCGAGCGTTGAGTTTTAGGAAAGTGGTTTTCCAGATATGAGCAATGACCTCGTTTTGTATTGTTCATAAGATGCAGGAGGCATGCACTATTGACTGGCGCCGGTACAACTCTTAAAGTGGGGCGGGCTCCCATACATACTATGCAGTCGGAAGCCGTCTTGTCAGCAGCTTGTTCAGCTAGTAGTAACCAGTTGTTTGTTGCTCCAGAAATACCGGTTAGAATTTGGAAGAGGTCATCTTTAGACATTTTATTTGTGTCTACAATGCGTATTCGGCCGTTTCTCCCCCCGTTTGTATATGTCACCGGAGGGCCATTAAAGGTGGGGTTATCATCTTTAACTACAGAGCTTGGAGCTGCACCAACGCTAGGGCATATTTCCATTTGCCAATACAGGGCGGTGCGATCAGTCCAATGGGCAAGTATAAATTGTTGACAGGAGGTCAAGGCCAGATCCTTTAGGGTAAAAATTAAGCCTGAAAGATCCGGTTTTTTTGCTATTCTGAGCATATTTTGGTTTCTCCAGTGCAAAGCCTGACCCCTAGAGTGCTTGGACCAATCGAGGTCCGTTTCTGACACTAAACTGGACCACTTCCACTGATGCCAACCTCCCAGGGTTATATACCACACTGAGGAGGAGAGATGTACTGCAAGGTTAAAAAGATCCCCCCCTTGGTCTTTGGTGACGGGAGTGACTGGGAAGCTAGCGAAATCTATTTCGACTACCCAACTTTTATTGTTGGGGACACAGAGAGTAATCATTCTAGTCGTACTTGGGGTGCAGGAGGTAACCGTGTGTCGTTTCTTTCTAAATGGATCGGGCGTGGGCAAAACTGGAGAGGAAGTGGTGGGCAAGACCCTAGGGGCTACATTTGTCAGGTTGGGACTGTCAGAAGGGGGCGAAGCTTTTGAACTTGAAGGTGTCAGAAGTGTCGGGGGCCCTTCACAGATCAGGATTATGCCAATGGGAATGAGACCCAGGGCCAGGAAGCAAACAAAGACGCAACATCTTTGCCTGCCTGTCATTTCAGGGGGAAAGGGCCAAGACATGTTTACTTAGCTTGGATGTCTTCTAATAGAAGATGATGGGGCAGAGAAAGGTGGTCCAGTTCCCCCCACCTCGCCAAGGGCGTGTTCTAGGAGTTAAAGAGCAACAAAAAGTATCAGTGACACAACTTTAAATGAGCTTTCAGCGGTTAAAAACTATTGCAATGTAAAATGTAAATCTTAAAAACTCAAGCCAATATAAAAGCAAAGTCATAAAAGATGTTAAAAATAGAAAAATAAAAATGTTTAGTTCAGTATGAAGAACACCCCCTTTTGTAACCAGCCGGCTTTTAGGTTGAGTTTTGGCTCCCTCAAGTGGTTGGTGATGCTGTTGCAGCTCCTTCTGACAGGTCCTTCTGCACCTCTCTCAAGGTTCTTCCTGGTTCGGTGGCAGCAGCGCACTGTGTGTAATGAAACCAGGTGTCACCTTTCCCTTCGAGCCTGACAGCGTGGGAGGTCCGCTCTGTTATGCGGTAAGGGCCTGTCCAGCGAGGCTCAGCCCACTTTCTCTTTGTGACTTTCAGGAGGACGTAGTCCATTCCAGGTGTAGCCGCCTCTTTCAGCTCTTGCTGGTTTCTTTCAGCGACCTGTGAGGAATACTGGGCAACAAAACTGCGGAGCATGTTATAATATGTCCTCGGATCGAGGTCTGAATCAGCTTCATCCGACATTAACAGGCGAGAGGAGGGGCCAGGAAAAGGCCTGCCATGCTCCAACTCAAATGGAGTGTAACCAGAGGTTTGATTTACTGAGCATCTTATGGACATTAATGCAAGAGGCAATGCCTTAACCCAATCTAATTTGGTCTGTGCACAGATTTTAGCCAATTTAGTTTTTAGAGTTTGATTCATCCTTTCCACTTTCCCCTGGGACTGGGGGTGGTAAACTGAGCCAAACTTATGTTTCAAACCTAATGCGGCTTCAACCCTCTGCAGATCGTGGTTCCTGAAATGTGAACCATTGTCCGACCTTATGACCTCGGGAAACCCATGCTGTGGTATATAATGATTAATCAGACACTTCACCACAGTTCTACTGTTTTCACTTGCTGTCGGCCAGGCTTCTGGCCAACCTGAAAATGCATCCACAGCCACCAGCAGGTACCTGTAACTACCTACTCTGTCCACCATGTCTGTGTAATCAATGATTATTTCTTTCCCTGGGCAAAGTGGGATGGGGAAGTACCCTGCTATTGGCTTGAAGGCGGGCTTGATTCCAAATTGGTTGCACTCCTTACAGGTTTTAACCATGTATTTTGTCATGTCTTTTAGATAAGGGTGCCACCAGACGGCTAAGTTCCTCATCATTTGTGCAGGTCCCACATGCCCCACTCCATGTGCCTCTTCCATTGCTGTCTGTCTGACCCCTGGCGGTAGAATGGGCCTTCCATCTGGGCCACGCCAGACATCTGTGTTTGTGGCCCCTCTTGTTACCCATAATGATTTTTCCTGGGGGCTGGCTTTGTCCTGTAACTCTCTGATTGTGGCTAGGCCTAGTTGTATGGGTGGTCTTTCTGGAGGGGGTGTGGCTTCTGGGTCCATTACCATAATCAGGGAGGGTAAGTAACCAGCTGTCTGCTTAGCTACTAAGTCGGCCTGTTTGTTACCTAATGCCACTAAATCCAATCCGGCACTGTGTCCTTTGCATTTTACCACTGCCACCTTAACAGGTAACAACAGTGCTTCCGCTAATTCCCTCATTTCTATCTCATGTTTAATAGGCTTTCCGCTGGCTGTCAAAAAACCAGCTCTTAGCCACTGCTTGAGCTCCACATGCACTGCTCCCACAGCATAAGCTGAATCACTGTATATATTCACTTTCTGTCCCTTTCCCATCCTTAAGGCTTCAATCACCGCTCTCAGTTCAGCTCTCTGTGCAGACTGTTGTCCTGTCAACTGCTCTGCCTTCACTGTTTTCCATCTCATGTCTGTCTGTTCCACTATTGCCCATGCAGCCTTCAACATTCCACTTTCAGTTCTGAAACAACATCCATCTGTGAACCAATCTTTTTCTGCATCCATTAGAGGTTCTGCCTGCAAATCTGGCCTGATTTTCTCCTGTACCTGCACAACCTCTTCACACATATGTGGTTTCCCTGATCCCATGTGATCAGCCATGTTTATGCCTTCATGTGAGTAGGTGATGTGTGGTGCTTCCAAAATGGTACTGAGGCGTCTCTGCCTGAGTGAAGTGAGTGTGAAGGCCTGTGAGGAGACGTAGGCCACCACACTGTGTGATGTCAAAATTTTTAGTGGGTGGTTCATCACTATGTGTGCTGTTTTCTGAATGATTTTTGCAAGTCCAGAAACGTGTTGTGTGCACGGTGGGTGGCGTTTTTCAGTGTTGTCAAGCATTACGCTTACATATGTCAACACTTTTCTCTCTCCCCCTTTTTTCTGGAACAGGATACCATTGATATGGGTTCCAGTTCCAGAAACATCAAGATGAAAAGGCAAAGCATAATCTGGCACAGCAAGGTCAGAGGCGACAGAAAGCTGTTGTTTTAAATTTATAAACGCCTGTTCTGTTTCTGTAGTCCATGAGAGGGGAGCAGAGAGGTTTCTCATGCCTTGTTCATTTACCAAAGCGCGCAAAGGGGAAGTAAGGCCAACATAGTCTGGGACATAGGTCCTGCTGTAACCAGTCAGGCCCAAAAATGACAACATGTCTTTTACAGTTAGAGGTTTTGGATGGTGCAAAATGGAGTTCCTGTGTTCTGGGGACAAGGAAATACCGGACTGTGAGACCATGCGGCCTAGAAAAGAAACCTGTTTTCTTGCAATCTGTAGTTTGTTTTTGCTCACTTTAAAACCTGTGTTGGCCAGGTGGTGAAGTACCACTCTGGTGGCCTCCAAACAGATGTCAGCCGTGGGGGCAGACAGCAAAAGGTCATCCACATATTGTATTAACATACAGTCAGATGGTAGTGGGCTGGTTTGTAAAAGTTCTTTCAAACACTGATTAAACAGTCCTGGGGAGAGGGCAAATCCCTGTGGTAAGCGAGTGTAACGCCATTGTCGGCCTCTAAATGTAAATGAGAAAATGTCACGCAGTGACTCACGAAGTGGGAGGCAGAAAAAGGCATTAGCCAAGTCAATGCAGGTGAACCAGGCATGAGATGGTGGGAGGTTGGTCAAGGCAACATAAGGATTAGGCACAGGCAAAGTAGGAGTGCCAAGTAAGGCATTAATCCTTCTCAAATCATGTGCCATTCTGAACTTCCCCGTGCCTTTTTTCTCAACGGGTAGGATGGGCGTGTTCCACTTAGAGCAGGAGGGCTCCAAGACACCGGCAGTGACCAAACCAGAAATTGTTTCTGCAATCCCAGCCTCAGCTTCCGGTCTGTGTGGGTACTGAGGCTGCCACAAAGGGGTAGCAGATGACAGTTGAAAAGAGACTGGCTCCACATCAACTAAACCTACATCTGTGGGTCCAAGGGACCACAAACAATCTGGAAGAGAGTCGAGTAAAGGCGCAGCATCACAGTGGTCTGTGTGTTCTCTTCCATGTGACCCGCTGACCACTCGATGTTGCAGTGTTGAGGAATTAAAGCAATCATTTAAAATTTGGTATGTCTTGGTAGATGGAGAAAACAAAACCTGTGGGAGTTTTGTAGGTGTCCAGTCAGTGGCCGCCAGGGAACGTTTAACCATTCCACCCAGCTCCTTAGCCTGGTGTCCAGGATGTAAGGCCAGTGACACATGGGGAGCTGCCTCATCAGACATCATGTACCACTGTAATTGATCTGTTGTAAAAGTAACCGCTGCTGCCACTCCCTCCGGTGCCGCAAAAATGCACGACATGTTCAGAGACCAAGCCCGCCCCTCACACTGCTCTTGGAACATGTGCTGGTACCAGGTGGTGTCATGCCTGTCATAAAACAGTGTAACATGAGGTGGGTCAGGGGGAGGGACATAAGGATGCAGGAGTGAGAGCCACGGCCGCCATTGCTGAAAAGCAGTACAAACTCCTGGTTCAGCAGGTGTTTCAACTTCCAATAATGCCCAGTAGATGTCAGCAGAGTCCGCCAAACAGGAGGAGGGTTGCAGCAGAAACTGACCACCTCCCTCTGGCCCATTAGAACAGGGAAGCACAACCCCAGTAGGGAGAGTCACAGTTAGGCCTTGTGAAGAGCAGAGTATTGTGGCTCCTAATTTAATCAACAAGTCTCTTCCCAGTAAATTCACAGGCGCCTGTTTTGAACAAACATAGCTGTGTAACAAAGTCTGATCTCCAACCGTTGTGGGGAGGGGCACGGTGTAAGGCAGAGTTTTAGGTTCCCCAGATATGCCCACCACTGTAATCACTCTGTCAGTAAGTCTTTCACGAGCAACATCCTTAATGGTGGAGTACGTAGCTCCAGTGTCCACTAAAAAGCTGCTTCTTCTTCTATCTACAGTTATGGACAGCATAGGGTCCGCCGTTGTCCCTTCACCGTCCTGGGCAGTCTGTGGGGTGTCCTATAGCTGGGGACCACCCTCGTAGTACTCCCACCCCATCACAGGCATCTGTGGGGCCGGGGGCACTTCAACTAAAGCACCACGAGGTCCACCTCTGTGGCCAGGATGCTGATAGGGCCCACCACGGGCTCCCCTGCCTCTTCCAGCAGCCGGGTTCAAAGGGCACGCTTTAGCCCAGTGTCCAGGTTGTCCACACCGGACATCTGGCCTCCCCTACCACCTCCCATCTGACCCCTTCCCCTGAAACCACCTCTGTTTCCTCCAAATGGGGAACCTCTCTGCCCATAAGGGGCCGGGGAGTGATAAGCACCATACTGGGGGGGCTGTGGATCAGTTGGCCATGGGTTCGGATACAAATCAGGGGCAACTGGACCAGGAGGGGGAGCCGCAGCGGCCACAAGCTGCTTTTTAGGCTTGTCACCTTTTCCACCCAGGTCGTTTTTAGCTTTCTGCAGCTGAACCTTCAACAGTTGCAACTGTAAATCTTCGACGCTCTCCGCTTTATCATCAGACTTAATCTGCACTTTGTTAAGATTAAAAATCAAATGTTTCTTCCAGATTGCAAAGTCACAGTCCTGCAAATCAGGATTATCCTCCATTTTCTGGCCTACTGACTCCGGAATGCCCCTCAGCACCGCCCTTCTAAACCACATGCTCTGTGAACAAGTCCTACTGGGGTGATGACCTGTATGGTTCACCCAGTCTTCAACAGCCTGATTTAGATAATGGGTGGGATTTTGCTTTCCCTCCCATTTAAATTTCTGTAAGGTGCCTTGATTTTTGGGTGGGAATTGTTTGCGCAGGGCCGGTCCAATAAACCTCAAGGCCTGCATTAGTGGCACCTCGTTCTCATGCATGGTAGTACCCGCATTTTGTTCCAGGTCCGCTGCCTGAGATCGGGATGTGCACCTAGTTATAATAGCTCTAAAATCTCCCAGTGCGAGGTCCTGTCCAGCTGTGTATTTATCCAAACCAGCCAACCAGGCATTCCCTCCCTCCATTATGTCAGGGAGTTTGTCCACTAGGGCCTGGACATCTCCGAATGAATAAGGTTGATACACTGGTCTATGTTGCGCTTTAGTCTGGACCAGGGGAAACATGCCTGGAGGCTGAGGCACAGGGCCCTTAGATCTAGTCTGATATCTTAAACTGGGAGGGGTAGAGGGGGGTGTATTGTTAAGGTCACTGAGTTCATCATCAGTATCCTCAGTTTTTCCCCCGCCTGGTGGGGTAGCAGTGTCAGCAAAAACGTGGGCTAAACTCATCTGTGTTTCCGGATCCTGACGGCCCACCAAAGACATGGTAACTGTGACATTTGGTGAAGTGCCAGGCTCAGTTTTTGCAGTAGCGGTCAGATCTCCTTTAACAGCGACAGGAGTGCTGGCAAAGGGGTTGGACCGGGAAAGAGGGGCTGACGCAACACGATTATTCACCTGGACCACTGACCTATGTTCATTTAAGCAGCTGCGTAATGCTGCTTCTAGATCAGTTAATTGTTGTTCAGTGGGTTCCTGTCTGTTCATTCGAACCGCAAATGGTGCGCTCGCAAATGGGTCAGTTAGGCCCTCAGATCCGGTTCCAAAACAATGGGACATGGAAGAGGGGGCTCTACTACTAGCTGAGGGTGTCGCCGACAGAGAGGAGCTTCCTGGGCAAAAATGCTTGGTATCTATGGGAGTTGGAGCTACGGGCGGTTCTTCTCCAATAGTCATTATTCCACCAGAGATATTAAGTACCGGATATATGCCTGCTGAGGGAGGAGTTGAGGCAGAATAGGGAGGTGGCTGAGACCTATTTTTCTTCATGTGTGGTTTTGCAGTTTCCCATAAACACACCCAGTGATTAAATTTAACTTTGCGGCCTGCGTGCTTATCTGCTTCCTTTCTGTGTCTCACCCCGCTCATCACACCTGCACCTGCTGCTGCTGAGTTGGCTTCTTCCTCTTTCTCTTTTGCCTGCATAGCCTTATTCTGCCAAATTATTCCCCAGTTACCACTACTCCCCTCGTCCTTTCCCTTTTCTTTCATTAACCTTTCAGCTGTTTTCCTCAATGACTCTTTCTGCTTTTTTGCTTCTTTAGGCTGGTGTGTGGAGTTGATGACTGTCTCAACACATGTTAATTGTTCTCCCAATGTGCTAAGAATAACACCGGGACCCCAACCATCATCATTAGTTTCTCGATCTAATTCTCCATCCATTTTACTGTCAATGGAGGAGTGTTCTTTTATTGATTTTAAAGGAGAATTTGGGCCAGCTGGGTTTCTGCCTCTGTTAGGCACTAACAGCTGGGGCGCTGCTTTAAAGGTGAGTCAGCACTGAAATATCCCTTCAGGTGTTACCAAGCTTCTACCAAACCGGAGTCTGGCGGGTAACCTTGCCTAGAGCTTCCTGATAGGGGTGCTAGTTGGTTGTCACCTTGTTCACACGTCTCATTCACACTTCATACATTACCTGCAGTCACTCATTACCCTCCTTATGTATGTAATAAATGTGTAAAAAAAAAAAATTCTATGTGTGGTGTATTATTTTAACCAAAAGAGGAACCTAGTTCCTTTAATTGTGTAATCTGTGAACAACGGAGAACCAAACTGTCCTGCCCAGTGTTCCACAGCAAGCATTCAGCGTGTATTTATGTGTGTCCAATATCAAACAGAACATCAAAACATTTAAAACACTAAAATCATCGGGGTTTTAAGAAGAGATCCGTTTTCTCCTATTGATCAAAGGGACCCCTCCTTTGGACTCCAACCAGTACTTCTCCTTTTTAAGTTTTAGAGGATCTTTTCTAATAAAGTCCTCTGGGCCTTCCTAACCCTTCTGTAGTTTAGAGAATATTACTAAAAAATATTCTCAAGGCCTTTAACCTTTTAATTTATTTAGAAAGGCGTTACTAATAAACCCTTTCAAGGTCCCAGACCTGCACTGAGGTATATATCCGACACCGGAGAGCAACCCGTCGGCTGCAACCGTGGTCAGACCTCAGTTCACTCTTATCTTTATTCACTTATTCACTTATTTCTTATTCACTTATCTCTTATTCACTTGTCTGATTCTCAACAAGCCTTAAGTAAGCCAGACAATTTTGGTTATGAATTACTAGGAGTTTGGACACTAAGTATTTTTATAATGTTCAATATAGCAGAAATAAAAGGTCTGCTTACCTTGTTTTTGTGTGCACACAGCTTTTGTCCAAACTCCGTTCACTCAGACCACTGCCGATGTCCTCCCATCCGTTCCAGTTGCCCTGGAGCGGATCCTGTTCCGTGACGCCAATTGAAGGATATAAAAAAAACAACAACAGCAATAGAATAATATTAAACACAAAGTGAACCCGTCTTCCTTCATTAAATAGGTTCTTTTAGATGTTAAGGAGGAATTGACTTAACCAGGCTGGCGGAGAATGAAGACAACCGGACACCTGCGGCAGATGGGGAATCAGTGAACTTTTATTGAGACAGAGACAACCTCTCAACACAGCTCACATCAGGAGATTCCTCATATTTGCTGTGAGGATGGGTATATATTCTCTAAAACTTACAGGAGGGGGTTGTGAGGAAAGTGCTGCATTAGCAGAAAAACAACTCCATAAAAGGAAAGCGGCCTTGGGTGTTCTAGTCTCTTCGCTTGCAGATATCTTGCACCTGCAGGATGAGGCGATCGCTTCTTATCGCTCTCAAGGCCAAAGTCGTGAGCACATTTTTATTACACAGTTGCACAGTAACTTTAAAGCTGAACAATATTTAAAGCTGAATAATGTTTGATCAGATTATATTTTCTTCAGACCCAGGATAACCAGAGAAGCAAGCGAGGAACTGAAAAACCCGGGGAAATAGATGATGCGGGGAAGCCGAAATCGGGACCGTGAGAGGCTGCAACAGAAAGGGGAGAAAATTAATAGTGAGCTGGGAAAACAGGTAAACGCAACAAGACAGGGTTTGTGTAGTTGGCTTATGATCGGAGTGGGACCGTGGGACTCGGGAAGGGAGTGTGAAATTCTGTGGAAACGGTATCCGTAGAGTCAGTGATGAGGCCAGGTGGTGCACCGGGTGGTCCAAGCCAGCAGGCAGGTGGCAGATGCAGGACGCCAGATCGAAATCTAGACACATGAAGGCAGAGTTAACGCAGTTCAAATGATACATCAGTACAACGCTTTCGCGGGAGGCAAGTTACCACAGAGAGGTGATTAACGGACTGGCATGGGGAATCCGTCTGCACGGGGTTAAATATTAGTGATGGGTCGTTCGCGAACGAAATGGCTCTTAGAGCCGGCTCTTTGACGTGAACGACGCGAGCCGGCTCCTTATCGCGAGCCGTCACGTGTGTTTTGTTTTGTTTTTTTTCTCTCACCCTCTCTCTCGCACTTTTTTTCTGCTTCAGGGGCAGGGGGGAGGGGCAGTAGTTACACTCAGTAGCACAGGAACAGATCCAGAGGGGGAGAGAGAGAAAGAGAGCCAGGGACAACAACGTCACATTAGAAAGGTATAGTAATCATCCACAACTATTTTCAGTTGCAGATGATAAAGGATTCAGAAAGTTTATTCATGCAGGTCCATTTGACAGAGAATGTGCATGTTTCTTTTTGTTTTCATATTTTAATTTATATTTAATTGTGTTGTGGTTTGCAGTGTTTTGTGTTGTTTCACTTTAAATTTGTAAAAGGAAAAAGCTGAAAATTTAAATAGTTAAAAGTTGAAATGTGAATAGTTGATTTTTGTATTATATGATTTATTTATTACATTTTATGTGGAGTGAATAAATAAAAGTATATTTACGGTGGCCCCTAGAGATAAAGCACATACAAACTTCAAATCACGTACGAACTCGGAAGCATGTACAAACTCCAAAACACGTAAAAACTCTAAAACACGTAAAAACACGTACAAACTCCAAAACACGTAAAAACTCCAAAACACGTAAAAACACATACAAACTCCAAAACACGTAAAAACTCAGAAGCACATAAAAACTCAAAACACGTACAAAAGACAACAGAAGTGCTCCAGGATGCTGGGGGCAGTGTTGAACTTTTGTTACCGAGTGGCTACACAAGCCAGCAAGTACCAATGACTGGATTTGTTGTGTGGTAGTAACAGGTAAATGAACATTTTTTTTAAAATTATTTGAATATATATGAGTGCCTGTGTATAAATACACAAACAATACACACATGCTTTCAATTGTGTAATTTAAGTGATCTAGTAGCTCTGCTTTGGAAGTTCAGTTCATGCTAGAAATGTGTCTTGGAGTTTGTACGTGTTTTGTCTCTAGGGACCACCGCATATATTTATATATAAACATATATAAATAAAACCACTTTTTTAACGTTAGTAATTCCTTTTGTGCATAATTTTATAATACTGTTAATAATAAATTAATTAAAGCAACAAAACAACCTGAAGAGCCGGTTCGGAGCCGAAAGAGCCGGCTCTTTTTAGTGAGCCGAACCGAAAGAGCCGGTTCTCTAAAAAGAGCCGGAAATCCCATCACTAACACATTCACACACTGGCAATGGCAAGCTACATTGTAGCCACAGCTGCCTTGGGGCGCACTGACAGAGGGGAGGCTGCCGGACACTGGCGCCACCAGGCCCTCTGACCACCACCAGTAGGCAAACATGGGGTTAGTATCTTGCCCAAGGATATTTGGCATGCAGCCAGGAGGCA
The DNA here is from genome assembly GCF_057382185.1 of Mchenga conophoros. Classification (NCBI taxonomy): domain Eukaryota; kingdom Metazoa; phylum Chordata; class Actinopteri; order Cichliformes; family Cichlidae; genus Mchenga; species Mchenga conophoros. The sequence continues at coordinate 21,190,726 of NC_140540.1, forward strand.
GCCCTGGATCGAACCACCGACCTTCTGATTAGTGGCTGACCTGCTCTGCCACCTGAGCTACAGCCACCCCAAATAGGTGGCTTTTCCCCCTTTCTTTACTGTTTTTGCGCTGTCCTCAGAAAATGCTTTGGAAAAAAAACCCTAAAAAGTGATATAGAAAAAAGCATGGCTCATATATACTTATATATATGAGCGAGACAGAAGCTAAGCTCGATCAGATAGATTTACTTTTTATTACTTTGTTGTTTCAACAACATTAAATTTCAAAACTGTACTTTTGAGTTAAAATATATATTTATAATTTTAATAAATGACAAATTAAAAAGGCATGAACATTTTTTTGTATCGAAAAAATATCGAACCGAACTGTGAATTTTGTGTATCGTTTCACCCCTAATATGTTTATATATATATATATATATAACTCTGGATTTACTGGCCTATAATTAAAATTTAAAAAACGGTGTATACTTTGAAGTCCGATCTTTCAGCACGGGCTGAAAGACTCAGCGTGGCAGCTTGTTGCTATGTCAGCTTAAATCAGTCATGTGATTTGGGGGTGCAGCGAGTCCGTGGAACCCAGAGGGTTAATAATACTCACCCTTATTCCATTTCCAGAGTGCATCAACCAACCACCTGTGTGAAATCTGAATTCACAATTCACAATCATAACCATCACTTGCTACTGAAAACAAGAAAAAAGCCAGTCTGCGCTATGGGCTGAACCATTTGTTATTTGTGGAGGGAGGTAACACTATGCAATATATTCAGTTTTAGCATTTATATTCACTGTTAACTGTAACTACGCTCAAAGTGTTAATGGTATCTTATTTTAATAAACAACACTGTCATATGCAAACCTAGGGTGGCACTTCGGGTGGCAAGAGATCATTTTAGGGTAGCACCTACCACCCCATGCCACCCTTCTAGAGCTGCCCCTGAATGAAACATTATAAGTCATCAGCCTAATGCTTAGGCATCAGTTGTTCCTCTTCATTATCCACAGAAGAAATACTTGAATATCTGTGCTTTCTAGAGTGACCTAACTCTGCAATGGGTGGAGGTCTTGGAGGCAGAGGAACATCACAAGGAGACATGAAAAAGGCCACTTCATCATCCAATGAAGAACATTCATTTTTAAAATCAGGGTGCATGACCTTATTAGCAGGGGCGGATCTACAGAAAATTTTTGGGGGTGGCATGGAGATCAGATAGGGTGACAAAGTTGAAGCCATTTCTTTACACATTTGCAGGTGCTACATTTTCTAATACATGCCATATATAGTCAAAATACATCAATTTTTTTTTAAAAATATAACGTAGCCTAACATTCTTTTTGGCATTAGCCGATATAACTAAATATTTCAGTTACATTAAAAAATATTTTGGATTTTATGTACTGTATAGCCTATACAACAAATAAGCATATATCCCAATAAGTACAAAATCCAGAAACCTACACAATACAAGGTGGATTAAGTTGGACTTGTATTTTTAATTAAGTTTCACACTCTTTTTATGTTGGAAATACATTCAAAAGTGTATTACATCCTTACATTTACAGCAAAAGGTCAGAAATCTGCACTTTACAAAAAACACTGAACAAAATAATATAAAAAAACATTTTTCACCATCAAAATTCACTAGTCAAGTACTTAAAGTTTATTTTTCATTACATTAGGCCACGTTGAAGAATATTGTGTCTACAACAGCTGAATGCGGCGATTTCCATGTTGATGAGCAAACCGTCTGACAAACTCATCCAAATCCAATGTTTTTGTGCGTTTGGACTCAATACTGAGTATAGACAGATTGGACAGTCTTTCCTCTGTCATAGTTGATCGTAAATAGTTTTTAATTATCCTCAAAGCAAAAAAGGTCCTTTCACAAGATGCACTGCTGACAGGCAACACTACAGCTATTTTGCACAGCCGAAACAGTTCAAAAAACACATCATTATACGACTCCAAGAAACTCACAAATTTTAGGAGAGTGGTAGGAACTGTTTCATCACTCTTTGCAAGTCTTTCTAAGACTCGCCTAATCTGAGGTACTTCATGCTTCAGATCATCAGTATTGGAGTCATAAGCACGGGCAAGAAATAGTACATCCTCCTCTCTCAAAAATGTGCCACTTGATGGATTTAATGCCTGAATACCTTTCATAATATTACAGTTCAGCCTAGAAAAGCGTCTTTCCATTTCTCCCATCATACAATCTATAACTGGATAGAATACTTGGATTCTGAACATTTGTTTGCTGTCTGGGTCTACATGCTGTCCAAGGGTAGAATTAACAAGAGAATCATGAAGTTTTCTTGCTTTCTGTATTGATCGTTTTGGGATGTGTTGGGTTGAAATGCCACTTTTTTCACATGTTTATACAATATCAGTCCGCAGGTCATCAAAAAAGGATTCAGTTTGGTAATAAACCATTGTCTTCTTAAGCGATTCAACTAGGTTTATAGCCTTAGAAAGGTCAACAGTTTTGGACTGAAGCATTTCTGATAACATATTAGAATCACTCAATACTTTTCTGAAGAGTGCAAGGCATCCAACAAAATTCAGATCCATTTGAACCAGAATGCCCTTTGCTTCTACAGCTCTCTGTGCATTGTTCTCTGATGATATCTCTTCTAGTACACGCAAAATTGCAGGCAACCTGTCCATGATATTGCGACATGCTATATGTCTAGAAGACCAACGTGTATCACTAAGGCGCTGCAGTTCTCTTGGTACCCCATGAAACATTTCCTGCTGCACTGTCAGCCATTTCTGATGGACGTAAGATCCAGATATGAATGTGTACAATCGTTCTAGCAAAGAAAAGAAATTTCCTGCATCAGGCACCCTTTGCACTGCATCTACTATGACAAGGTTTAAGCAGTGGGCACTACAGTGAATGTAGAAAGCATACTTTGCCACCTCCTTTATCCTAGCTTGTACACCAGAATGTGACCCACTCATCACAGATGCTCCATCATACCCTTGGCCAACAAGGTTCTGTCTGTAGTCCAGCCCATGTTTTTCTAAACAGCCAATAATCTTGCTGGTCAGCCCAACAGCATCCAGTCTGTCTGCCTCTTGAAACCCTAAGAAACTCTCGTGTATTGCACCATTATAGTAGTATCTAACTATAAAAGAAATTTGCTCTGATTGACATCTTTAGTCTCATCTGCAATGACTGAAAATTGTGCACTGTCTTTAACTTCTCGCATGATCTCCTCAGCAACCATTTCAGCCAAACATGAAACAATTTCATTCTGGATGGTTTTACTGGTGTACAAAGCATTTTTGGCTTGTTGTTCCAGTCTCCTTTTAACCACAAGATCATGATTGCCTACCATGTTCAACATTTCTAGGAAAATGCCCCTTTTATTTGAGTCAGCAGACTCCCTGTGTCCACGTTGAGCTATATTTTCTGTAGCAGTCAAGATTAGAATTTCTGCTATAGACTTAATGTAAGTCTGGTTTTCAAGCACTTGTTTCTGGCGATGGTCATCCATTGCCATCATCAGAGTTTCATTTTTTTCACTCATTTTGTTATTCGCTGCCCAAGCAATCATTGCAGCAAAACAGTAACAAGAGTCTCTACTCTGGGAATATTCCAACCAAGGGTGTATTTTGTACCATTCTGGTAGATTCAGATAGACATCTTACCATGGGGATCGCTTTGAATAAACACAGAGAACTCAGGCTGTCTCTCCTTCCCTCTGCTGTCTGACCCCATCACCTTCTCTGCTTTGGACCATATTTCTTCTTCCTCTGCTGCTGCTTGCCCTGGTTCAGCTTCTTGCCCTTAAAATTATTTTTCAGACTCGCCTCCTAACGCAGGCGTTCCGCCCCGACCGTGTTATTTCACTGGACGAATTTGTGCATATAATTCAAACCGATTTTTCAGATGTTTCGGATCCGAATACACAAATCAGACTAATCAGATCAATGCATTTGGCAACAATGCATTAGGAAGCCGTGATACAGCTTCAACACCAGGATCAAACGATAATATTATCCCTGCTTTTGTCTTCTCTGAGAAACGGATGAACCACAATCTTCATTTCCCACTTTTCTCGTTTACGAACATCAGCACCAGCTCGTCAAGGCTTCATATCAACTTCATTTTTCTATTTTTTTAGACAGTTATATGAGGATAAATTATCTGCAAAAGCGCAACACGTTCGATGTGCATATATAGGTTATACATCAACTTTTCATGATCTATCTTTTTATTTTTCGTTTTTGTCTACATTATATTGAAATGTTTCATTATTGGAAACATTTTAAGATATACTTATTATTCTTAACATCTTAACAGATACTCTAACCCACAACTATCGTAAAACGCTACGACCGGAAGTGGACACCTTTCGCGCATGTAGGGTACCGATCGGGTTTCCGGTACGGATCAGGTAGCGACAAGGACCAATGACTGTAGAAAACATGGACGACGTGACAGCGCCTCCTCCCATTGTGCAAAAATGAAGTCAAAATAGGGCTTCAGAGCGTGATGTCACGGGGGTGGGCGTGGAAAGGATTTTGGCCTGATGCACCATTTTCGGGGTCAAAACAAAGCGCAAAAAGGAGCAAAGGCACACACAACAGCCATGGTTCGTATTTGCTGTGTGGTCGGCTGCAATGTTCAATCGCACGACCGGCAAGAGAATAAGCTTGAAATGGTTTATCTTTTCATTCTTTCCCAACCTGGAAGCAACATGAGGCAGCTCCTGTATCAGATGTTACCAATCGAAGGCGTCTAGCCTGGATAGCAGTTGTGAGACGAGCTGATATCCAGTTCTCTACCATTCCCAGATATCTGTTGGTGCTCCAGACATTTTCATTACGGTAAGTTCTAAATATGTTCGTATCACTCTTTATAGCCTATTAGTTTTATTTCCGATGCACTCTGAGGTCATAGCTAATTAGAACAAACATCCTACTGAGTGATTTTGCAGAACTACCTTCTATTTATAGAGTTGCTAATTATTTGGCATTATTGCAGCAAACCAGCCAATGAAATGGATGAAACATCGTGACTGGGTTCCAGTGCTACACAAGGGACCTGCTTCAAACATACCACCATGCCAATCAGATTACTTCTTCCATGTGAGGGTGAAGGGGTGACCCTTCTGGATAAGATGGTGAAGGTTTGCTGCGTTTGGTGAACAGTGTGATAATAAAACCAGGGGAGAATGAAACCTGCTCCTGTTAAATATTCTTAAGTCTTTTGCTGTATAAATAGCGGTATTTTTTAAAAGATACAGTAAATAAAGTAGTGTTAGTAGTGGCTGATATCATGTAAACACTGTCATGATTTGGTGTAAACATTTTGTCATTTGTAAACTATAAATGACATGGATTCTACACTGTTACTGATGTGATGTTCTATAAAGTGGTTTAAAAAAAAAAAGGCAAAAATTAGTTTGTTTCTTTATTCAATTTTTAAACAGTGGTACTCAGTCAGTACATATTCCGTAAATGCAAATTATTTACACGGCAGTGCACTACAGGCATAAATCTAGACCCCTAGATAAAACATTATGGCATTATAGCAGTGACAACTCCTCCACAGTAGCAGGTGGGATTTTTCTTTTTTGAGGACGGCTCCTTTGACCTTTCATTACGGATTGTCTGTTTATGTTTTGATCAAGAGCCTTTTTTTGGGCAGCTGAAGAGGAGAAGTCTATCTTATGGCCAACCTCTGGCTGTATCTTGGTCATATTACCCAGCAAAACCCAGTGTGCAGGTTCATCTGTAACACTCCTTGTGCCACAGATCCGCACTGTTGCTTCTACATTAAACAGAAGAGCAGTGACGTGGGTGCAGGTCTCTCCGACTCCGGCCTTACAGGTGCAGTGGGCGGCTTCAACCTTCCCTGTGATGCTCACAGTGACCCATGGCTGCAATGCTGGTTCATTCAGTCTTAGAGTGCAGTACCTGAAACACACACAAAGTTCATTTAAAGACAAGAACTATGAGCCAAGGCAGACACAAATGTGTTTTATCTACTTTATCATAAATGTAGATAAGTGTTTAGAAAGTTAGCACATACATGTAATTTTTCATTTTTTTATGTCCATCTATAGAACGCTGCATGTTATAGTGTAAATCTGCCTGTTCTCTCTCAGAAACCTGCCTGCAGAAAATGAACCTAAAGTATGTAATGCAAGGATGTAATCACTTTCAAGATGGAGAAAGCATAAAGTGACAATTATGAATCACTTAATATGATAAGGAGATTCTGCAGGTCATTAATCAATGTATAAAACTAAAAAACAAAATGTATTTTTAGTGACACAAGATACAAATATGGAAGCAAGATGTATAATTAGAATTATTTATAATAAATATGAATAAATTATTGCAATTTCTTTAACCATAAAGAATAACTAAATCCTTCAGGACAATGTCACATCAATGCACTGAACTCACTATGTTATCCCTCTAACAGCCTCCACATGTTCTCACTGTAATTTCCCCCTCATGAATGAATTTATGCTGCACTAATCTGAATGTTTGCAGGGAAATCAAACGCATTTCACACGCAGTACTCGAGCTGACTTACCTTTGTTTGAATGATGACTTGTACGCGCTGACTCCACAGACAAGGTACGAAAATATGTCAGGCTACGTCAATAGCGGTTGGTCTTCAGGGTTTCTACTCCACCGCCGTATTTCATTTCCAATGCACGCTATTTTCTGTAAGTACCGCTGTTTCGCCTCTGAACGCAATCGGTCTCTATACAGTCCATTCTCTTTTGAGCTGCTTTTAATTATCTTTCTTGTAGTCATCGTTCCAACACAGTGTGTTCGTTTTGATTTGTAGACCCCGAAAATGGCGCCGCGCTCCCACAATGCATTGCGGCATGACGTCAACTCCATTTAAGAAACAACAGGAAGACTGAAGCTCATGGCATTGATCAAGCAGGACTCATGATCTTGACCAGCAGCTCCCTCACAGGGAAATCTTCAGACCTCCACCGTAGGCCTGCCCCAGAAGATGGATAAACCCAGCATTTCATGAACACTGTGATGGAGACCTTTGGTTTGTGTAATGTTATAAATACTCGGATACTCCCCAGAGGCTCTGGACTTTTAAATAAAGATATTCAGTCATGTAGAAAGTTATATATTTTAAAATACATGTTCCTCTCTTGTTACTCTGGTATGAGTTGTCATGATCTGGCTGTGTGGCAGGCAGGAAATAGTTCCCAAACGCAAACTCACGGGAAAACAGGACTGAACTCAAAATGCAGCTTTATTGCTGACAAAAGATGACAAAAGATAACGGCGATACAAAATAACATGAAACTAAACTGGGAAGTACTAAGGAACAGACTGACGAGGACACACACGGAGGGGCACACAGTCATGAGGGAGAACGCGACACAGAACTGAGGGAGACGCAGACATAAATACACAGAGGGTTAACGAGGGAAGTGGGAGCACACGGGGAACACAGGTGACACTGATAATCATAACAAGACACTGCAGGAGTGAACGCAACACTGACGGGAGACGGGCAAAGTAAAACAGGAAGTACAGCGGTTCCGACAGGAGGAGAGAGAGCACGGGGAAAACACAGACATAACGGGCTGGGGAAAACATAGAATAAAACACAAGGAGAGACGAGGGCTCACAGATACACAGGGGCACACAGGAGGTAACCAAATAAGGAACATTTTAACTAAATAATCCTAGGAACCAAGGCATAACTAGGGAATAAAGTACAAAACACACAAAAACTGAGAATACTGGGCCCACATGGCCCAGGACCATGACATGAGTAGCTGAATCACTTTATGGTAAATGACACACTATCTGCAAAAAACTCTAAAGGAATTCCAGATGACAAGTTTATAGTTAAACATACAAGTGACGACCTTTGACCTTCATCAAGTTTTATTTTATTGTGTCAGAGAAACTCAAACGTGCTCTTCATGCAGCTGAGTATATCAAGTGTTTACAATGGAAGCTGTGCAGGTCTGAGATCAGCAGCTTTCGGAAACACCAAACTGAGGTCCTGGTAATGCTGATATACAGTGACACAGTTACAGGGGTGATTAATACTTTTGACTTTTTGTCTTTAACCTTATCAATAAAACAGCTGCAGCTTTCACTGACAGCACATGTGGTACTTTAACCTTTGTACTGTTTTCATCAGTTATTTTTGCAGTTAACATGTGAACATGTTGGATGATCTGTCTGCTGTCACTCGGTGGTGCTGAGGTCTGAATCTGAGGGCAGCTCCTGTAATCACAAAGAGAACAGAATCATCACAAACTGAAATATAATGTTTATCTCTCAAATCTGAAATAAAGCTGATCCTTCTCTGTCCCACACACTCAGGATCTTACATTTTGTCAATTCTACAGTTTAATCCATAGTTACAGATTAATGAGGAGTTACTGAAGTACAAGCTTAAAAAAATAGTGTTACTGTCTTTACACATGTGGAGACTGAAAACATGCTGGTCTTTGCACATATTTAATAATCAGCTCTGCACAGGAGCTGAAGCAGAGTGCAGCCTGTTGCCTTTACAGTATAATACTTGTAATGAAAGTACAGTAACGATAATTAGTGACTGAGCACCCCGGGGCGTTTCTCTTGATTTCTTTAGTCGGTGTAAATTCATTTACCTGCACGGATTAGCTAAACAAACTTTACAAAGCAAGTTTCCCCGACAGCTGAGTGTTCATCTTAGCTAGCGAGGTCTCAGGACCTAGCTAAGCACAGTAGTTACGGATTAGCTTGCAAACACGTTTAACTAATGCCGGGCTTACACTTTGCGATCTTTGGCCTATTTTGAGCCGATTTTTGAGTCGTGTGACCGTTTTGTTGGTCGGCCCGAGGTTGGCCTCCATCGTGCGTGGTGCATCGTGTAGTATACGTGGTGTAACGAGAAGCAATTAACACCTCCCGATCAGAAATTGCTTGGTCGGGAGTATTTCAAACATGTTTGAAATCCTCACGACCGTTGTGAGGGTGTCACCGCAGCCGCTCACACTGCGCACGCACAAACACATAAACGTCGGTGAAAAAGACAGAGTAGCACAGCAGTGCAGCGTTATCTGGACACAAGCGATGGAGGCACAACTTGTAGAACTTTGGAAAGCTCATCCGAGCCTTTTCGATGTGGCCTCACAAAATTATCACGACCACAACAACCGTGAAAATAGTTGGATTTACATTGCTGCTCAAACACAGCTGCCTGGTCAATGTTTTTCATTAGCAATGTAGCAAAGTTGATGGTGGTGCTGTGTGAGTAAAAGACAGCGAGGGAGAGCAAGCGACAGATTTTCTGTTATAACCTTCATTTTATGGACGCACAGTGTGAGCACTCGGGTCACATCAGAGCATCGGGCCGTATAGTGTGAGACCCTGCATCGTGACCTACGAACTTATAACCTCTGCGAGTCAATCGTGCAGTTTGAGCAGAAGCTGATTAACGAGACTGAAAAAAATCGCACAGTGCGTGGTGCATCGTGTAGTACCAAAGCTTTACCAAAAAAGTGCAGCGGGTCCTTTTGTCGGGTAGTCCAGTTTACCGAAGAACACCTCAGGCTGTCAGGGTAAAACAGTCAGGCGTGTTTCCGAAAAGTAAACGCTGGCCCTCCTCTCAGAGCCTACGCTCTATCTGTATTCCCGAACAGAGGTACTCTGTTTCTCTGTGACTGCAGCTGTCAGTCAAAGTTGCTATGATGACGTTTCACCCCAATTTAACATCACCGCGGCAGGAATTAGAATCAAATTCGTGGGAAAGGAGACCTCCTCCTTGAATCGCTACCTTATCGTGGTGGAGGGGTTTGTGTGTCCCAGGGATCCCAGGGGCTATGTTGTCTGGGGGCTTTTGCCCCCTGGTAGGGTCTCCCATGGCAAATTGGTCCTGGGTGAGGGACCAGACAAAGAGCGATTCAGAAGACCCTTATGAAAAGAATATCGAGGGAACAGTTTACCCTGCCCGGGATAGGGTTACCGGGGCCCCGCCCTGGAGCCAGGCCCGGGGAGGGTGCCCGAGGGCGAGCGTCTGGTGGCCTTAGTCCATGGGGCCCGGCCGGGCACAACCCGAAGAGGAGACATGGGCCCATCCTCCCGCAGGCCCACCACCCGCAGGAGGCGCCATAGGGGTCGGGTGCATTGTGTGCCGGGTGGCGGCCAGGAGCGGAGGCCATGGCGGACTGACCCCCGGCTGCCAAGACTGGCAATAGGGACATGGAATGTCACCTCTCTGGTGGGGAAGGAGCCTGAGTTAGTGCGTGAGGTTGAGAGGTACCGGCTAGATATAGTCGGGCTCACCTCTACGCATGGCTTGGGCTCTGGAACCAGTCTCCTGGAGAGGGGCTGGACTCTGTCTCAGTCTGGAGTTGCCCCTGGTGAGAGGCGGCGGGCTGGGGTGGGTATTCTAATATCCCCTCGGCTTGCTGCCGGTACGTTGGGGTTTTTCCCGGTGGACGAGAGGGTTTGTTCCCTGCGCCTTAGGGTCGGGGAACGGGTCCTGACTGTCATCTGCGCTTATGCGCCGAGTGGCAGTTCGGAATACCCAGCCTTCTTAGAGTCCCTGGGGGGGGGGGGGGGGGGGGGGGGGGGGGTGCTGGAAGGTGCTCCACCTGGAGACTCTGTTTTCCTGCTGGGAGACTTCAATGCTCACGTGGGTAACGACAGCGAGACCTGGAGGGGCGTGATTGGGAGGAACGGCCTCCCTGATCTGAACCCGAGCGGTGCTTTGTTATTGGACTTCTGTGCTAATCACAGTTTGGCCATAACGAACACCCTGTTTGAACATAAGAGTGTCCATAAGTGCACGTGGCACCAGGACGCTCTAGGCCGTAGGTCGATGATCGATTTTGTAATCGTATCACCAGACCTGCGACCATATGTTCTGGACACTCGGACACTGAGGTGGTTCGGGCATCTGACAAGGATGCCCCCTGGGCGCCTCCTGGGTGAGGTGTTCCAGGCATGTCCCACCGGGAGGAGGCCCCGGGGCAGACCCAGGACACGCTGGAGAGATTATATCTCTCGGCTGGCCTGGGAACGCCTTGGTGTTCCCCCGGATAAGCTGGAGGAGGTGGCTGGGGAGAGAGAGGTCTGGGCCTCTTTGCTTAGGCTGCTGCCCCCGCGACCCGGCCTCGGATAAAGCGGATGAAGATGGATGGATGGATGGGAAAGGAGACTCCTTGGACATAAAGCACCATCATGAGAACTATTGATAACAAAAGAAAGAATCTTTGGGAAAAAAAATTATCTGAGGAGAATTAATTTATTTTAGTCTGACCCCAGTCCCATCCACTAACATGGAGGAGGGGGGGTGCTGGAAGGTGCTCCACCTGGAGACTCTGTTTTCCTGCTGGGAGACTTCAATGCTCACGTGGGTAACGACAGCGAGACCTGGAGGGGCGTGATTGGGAGGAACGGCCTCCCTGATCTGAACCCGAGCAGTGCTTTGTTATTGGACTTCTGTGCTAATCACAGTTTGGCCATAACGAACACCCTGTTTGAACATAAGAGTGTCCATAAGTGCACGTGGCACCAGGACGCTCTAGGCCGTAGGTCGATGATCGATTTTGTAATCGTATCACCAGACCTGCGACCATATGTTCTGGACACTCGGGTAAAGAGAGGGGCTGAGCTGTCAACTGATCACCACCTGGTGGTGAGTTGGATCAGGTGGCGGGGGAGGACGCTGGACAGACCTGGTGCACCTAAACGCGTAGTGAGGGTGTGCTGGGAACGTCTAGCAGAGGCCCCAGTCCGCGAGATCTTCAACGCACACCTCCGGCAGAGCTTCAACAGCATTCCGAGGGAGACTGGGGACATTGAGTCCGAATGGACCATGTTCAGCGTCTCCATTGCCGAAGCTGCTGCATTGAGCTGCGGCCGCAAGGTGGTTGGTGCCTGCCGTGGTGGTAATCCCCGAACCAAATGGTGGACACCAGAGGTGAAGGGAGCCACCAGGCTGAAGAAGGAGTCCTATCGGGCTTGGTTAGGCTGTGCGACTCCGGAGGCAGCCGACAGGTATCGACAGGCCAAGCGGAATGCAGCTCGGGCAGTGGCTGAAGCAAAAACTCGGGTGTGGGAGGAGTTCGGAGAGGCCATGGAAAAAGACTTTCGGACTGCCTCGAAGAGATTCTGGCAAACCGTCAGGCGTCTCAGGAGGGGAAAGCGGTGCTCTACCTGCACTGTGTATAGTGCTGGCGGAGCACTGCTGACGTCGACTGAGAAAATTGTCAGGCGGTGGAAGGAATACTTCGAGGACCTCCTTAATCCCACTGACACGTCTTCCGAGGAGGAAGCAGAGTCTGGGGATGAGGGGAATGACCCGCCAATTTCCGGGGGCGAGGTCACTGAGGCAGTTAAACAACTCCTTGGTGGCAGAGCCCCTGGTGTTGATGAGGTCCGCCCCGAGTTCCTGAAGGCTCTGGACGTTGTAGGGCTGTCCTGGTTGACACGCCTCTGCAATGTTGCGTGGTGATCAGGGGCAGTACCTGTGGACTGGCAGACCGGGGTGGTGGTCCCCATCTTTAAGAAGGGGGACCGGAGGGTGTGTTCCAACTACAGGGGGATCACACTCCTCAGCCTCCCTGGGAAAGTCTATGCCAGGGTGCTGGAAAGGAGAGTTCGTCCGCTAGTCGAACCTCGGATACAGGAGGAACAATGCGGTTTTCGTCCTGGTTGCGGAACACTGGACCAGCTCTTTATCCTCTCGAGGATACTTGAGGGTGCATGGGAGTTTGCCCAACCAGTCTACATGTGTTTTGTGGACTTGGAGTTCGGCCATCCGGGAGGGGCTCAGAGTAGAGCAGCTGCTGCTCCACATCGAAAGGAGCCAGCTGAGGTGGTTCGGGCATCTGACAAGGATGCCCCCTGGGCGCCTCCTGGGTGAGGTGTTCCAGGCATGTCCCACCGGGAGGAGGCCCCGGGGCAGACCCAGGACACGCTGGAGAGATTATATCTCTCGGCTGGCCTGGGAACGCCTTGGTGTTCCCCCGGATAAGCTGGAGGAGGTGGCTGGGGAGAGAGAGGTCTGGGCCTCTTTGCTTAGGCTGCTGCCCCCGCGACCCGGCCTCGGATAAAGCGGATGAAGATGGATGGATGGATGGGAAAGGAGACTCCTTGGACATAAAGCACCATCATGAGAACTATTGATAACAAAAGAAAGAATCTTTGGGAAAAAAAATTATCTGAGGAGAATTAATTTATTTTAGTCTGACCCCAGTCCCATCCACTAACATGGAGGAGGCAGGGTTTATGACCTATACTGCAGCCAGACACTAGGGAGCAATAGAGACGTTTTGGCTTCATTTTTGGGGAGCTGTCGCATCGTCCATGTTTTCTACATTCCTTGCTCAGGACTCACCCCCCCCCCCCCCCCCCCTCCCTTCCTGTTATAAAGCATAGCAGGAACGAATCTCGTCCCCTCCCTACTGGCTCACAGGTTCTTCTTCTTGGTTGGCAACCAATGTTAAGGCGCTTTACCGCCCCCTGGCTCACAGCTCAGTGGACATATATCAAAAAAATAAAATATAAAACAGTTGTTTTTCTTTTGCAGTCACTCATCTTAGCAGTAGGATATACATGAAAAGAGAAACAAATTAAGTTTGAGTGAAAATGTACATTTTTTGCACTCTCTGGGCAACTGACTCAGTGACTCAAATGACTCAAAAAACACGATTCACTTTGGTGAGTGACTCATTCAAACTATATTCAGTCAAAAGAATCAAACTTACCATCACTAATCAATTGCCCATCTTTACTTTAGGGGAACTCTGCCTCTTTACTGTGAGCTTTTTATACCCAACCATGTTACTGAGCTGTTACTTAACTAGTTACAAAATAACTAGTAACAAAATGTTCTACAGCTGTTTCTTTTTAGTAACACTTAGTTTTACAGCAACTTCCAGTCCAACGTTTTTTTAAATAGTTATTGTTCATGAAACAGTACAAGGACTCAGTTTAAACGTTTGATATGTTTTTTTATACCCTGAATGTTAATACTCTGCACAGGAGGTGAAGCAGAGTACAGCCTGTTGCCTTTACAGTATAACACTTGTAATAAAAGTACAGTAACAGTTAATACATTATGGGTTCATTCAGTGATTTAAAATTATTAAGTTCTGTTTTCATTTACAGTTTTCACAGCTTTTTGGAACTGGATTGTATTTTAGTTCAATCGTTTTTGCTCAAATGAGATTTAGATGAAGATCCGATCACATTTTAAGGAGTTATTTACTTGTTCTTGCAACCATATTCCGAATTTGACTAAAAATGCTCTAAAATACAAGAATAATTATATTTCTTAATGAAGTAAAATTGAACACGTGTTCTTGTCGTACACTGATCTGTCTAGAGTAGGTTGTTTTGTAATCCAGTGTTTGCAGTGGAGGGGCATTGGTCCATTTTAGCTGAAGATTAACCACTGATATTGATTTCATTGTATCTAGATCACATATTATTTACCTGTAGAATGAACATTCTGCTATCTTTTTTCATTAACAAACACAAACAGGATTTATAATTTTAGATGACTTTCATTATTCAACTAAAACCTATTGCAGAAAACCAAAAAGGAAGTATTGCTGAGTGAATTAAAAATTGAAGGATAATTTTAAAAATGAGAGATAATTTTAGCAATATTGTTTGATTATGAAACTATAATAAATGTGTCACAAATGTCTTTGTTCCTCAGTTTGCAAACACATGAAGAATTACTTGGTACTGATGCTTCATTTAGACTGGGTTATCTAGTTAAGTGTGAACGACCTGCCTTCAGTTTTGCTCCTGACAACTCGTTATTAATATTAACTTAATAAAAACATATAGATTAACTCAAACTACTAAAGACTAAACCAAAAATAAAAGTAAACATTCTCAATAATGAAAACTAAACTGCAATGAGCAAATCCACTCTGTGAACTAACTGAATTAAACTGAATTAAAATTGTTATTGCTCTAATTCAAAGCTTAAGTAATGCTATGCTTAAAACAAAGAGCATAATTGGAATACAAAAGAAGACACAAACCCTCACATGATATCTAAATAAGTCAGAGTTTAGGGGTAGTTTTTTTAAACATTATGTGATTGGCAGAAGGCTGATCATTCCATCCAACAACAGATAAACCTTCAAAGTTCTCTCTCCACTCTCTAATTGATGTGGTTTAATAATTAAATAAAACTGGAAATTAATTGCAGCTAAAAAAAATTAACAATATGCAACATAATTGAGAATGAAATGCTGTGCTTTTCTTTGTGATGCAATGATTTTGCTTGTGCTCATAAACAAGGATTTTGACCAGCAGCTCTTTTGCTGTCCTTGTTGGGACAATGATTAACAAGTAATTGAATTGCCCTATTTTTCCCCCCGACATGCTAAAAGAAGCCCAATAATATACCACAAGGTGTCTCTTTGAGTTAGTCGATGATGAACTGCTAGTTTTTGGGTCTCACCATGGGCCTGTACACAGCAGCTTTCCTCCTGGGAGCCTTGATCTCCACTGGTAAGTAGTACAACTACTATAGGGCATGTAAAGATGATTTTTCTTGTTATTTGTTTAGCTCTGTTTTCTTACATTTAAAAGATAAACAAGGGTTTGAGGTCTAAACCCTTACAGCACAGGACAATGACTGACTAGCACTTTTTCCTCTTTCAGATGACGAAGAATAAAAATAACTCAGCCAAAGTAGAAAAATATATCCTCATTAGTTAAAGCAGGTCTAATCCAAATTAATACAGAATTTGTTTAAATGTGGGTTTTTGGAATAAGATCAGGCAGTGCAATGAAGTTGTTGTTTTTTACATTTACATTTTGGTTTACATTTAGTTTAAATAATGGAAAACTTGTTGGTCTAAACAGGTCGTGACAGACCACATCAGCACATTCAAAGCTATACTGTTGTTCA
This sequence comes from Mchenga conophoros, assembly GCF_057382185.1. Taxonomy (NCBI): domain Eukaryota; kingdom Metazoa; phylum Chordata; class Actinopteri; order Cichliformes; family Cichlidae; genus Mchenga; species Mchenga conophoros. Next base: position 21,206,620 of record NC_140540.1, read on the forward strand.
AGACTTGAATAATTAATTGAATTTGATAAATGTAAGTTTACATTAAAGTAATTGCAGGTAATTCTGTGTAATTTAGTTTATAAAGACTCAAAAAGTTGTGTAATTAGTGTCAAGGATGACTTTGTAATAATTTTGTAGCCTGTACACTGGTTCCTTTTAGTCAGATGACGTAAAATGGATTGTTTGGCTACACGATTTCCCGATAAACCCTCTAATCAGCAACCTTGACTGACTGACTGGACAAAACCTGCTTATTGACAATGAATATATACTCTCTTTTAAAATATAACATTTGGGTACATAACAAAAAGGACAGTTAGTCATGTTAGATCACTGTTTAGTATTAATATTATTTAGCTGCTGCGCAAGGTGGAAAAAAAAAACAAAACCTTTATCTAAAATTAAGTCTGACAGCATTTGTATTTTGCTGTTATGAGAACTGCTAGATTTGTAATGAAATGTATCTAATAGCAACAGACGATAAGTCCAATAGCACTCTTGATGTGGGAGTCTAAAGGTGACTTGCACTTTGGGTTTTATATTGATCTAACAAATAAGAAATGTTGAGCTTTCGAGATGCTGGTTTTGTTCTCTTCCACCCTTATGTTTCCTTGTGTTATTGCTAATTTCCCAAATTTAGCAGATTTCCTAAAATGTGTTCCTAAGTGTACTGCATTCATTTTTATGTTAGTTTAATGAGTTAATAGGCAAAGATTTAATTTATGTGTCCAACAGAATGATTATATTTTTTCCTTTTACTCCTTTATACATGTAAGTCTAGCTAACATTTCTATGACTCCAGAGTCCACTGCCTACAGCCTATGACAGTGAAAAAGCTTAAATCCCAAAGACCTGACTGAATAATAACTGAATACACAAAAAGGTTTTTTAAAATATATTATTTTGTTGTATCTTAATAATAATAATAATAATAGTTGTTGTTATTATTAGCTTACATGTGCAACTTAAAACACTGTTTTAAGTTCACATCATCATCACAGACGGTGTTGTAGCAATCACAATAACTCACTCTTTTTAGGGTTAAAAGCAGTATTATACTGGGGACTATAACTAGCACACACTCTAAGTCCCTGCTTCAAACCTGTCACGATCTGGTTACAGGGACTCAAACGCAGAGCGGTTAGATGTCTCCAAGGTGTAGTTTATTTACAGTGCCAGTGCAATATATGTACAGTGAAGGGATCCAAAACTCCGGGGAATCACAGGGTAGCTCTCTCACACTCGCTCACGTCTTCTTTGCTCACACTCACACACGTTCACACGGCAGGGAGGTCGCAGGTCCGGGGGGGGGGGGGAAGATCTGAGGCAGAAGAGAAGGAAAGTCACCAACTAATCACAAATCACGAATTATGAATTATGAAGCACAAGTCCACAGGAGCTGTGAGAACACTAACGTCAGTAGTACAATCATCCAGCGACGAGAGGATCTGTGTTCCAGCCTCAAATAGTGCTCCCGGTGATGACAGGTGATTATTGTCAGGTGTGTGTGCCAAGGGCAGGAGCCCACAGTGAGCTCCGCCCAGGCAGAGAGGGAGAGAACAGAAACAGCAAATGTAGCCTTGTGGGGCCGACCGGGCAGGCACGAAGACCATGACAAAACCAGCACTGTAGGGAAACAAAATGGGCCAAATCATCAGTATACATTAAATGATTAATAAGAAGGTTACCCACCATACATGCAGTCTTACATTCATTTTACACAACAGAAAGATCATCGAGATACAAATTGAATATAATATAATAGATAGATTCTTTTGTTTTATATTTTAAAAAACGAAATGTGAAGTCAAGTTTTACTCATCTTTGAGCCACACAACAAAGAAAACATTGATAAATGATGTAACTGATTTTTTGGGGGGGGTTTTGGATGTGATTGATTGCAGTTGGTGGCAATGACGTGGAAGGCTACTCCAAAACTGAAGGTGCATGGATTATCTCACTGAATAAACGAGCGTATTCAGTTAACACTGTGGCTGAGTGTGCCACCAAATGTGACACCGAAACATCTTTCACATGCAAGTAAGTTCACATCTCATTTCGTTCTGTGGATCAAAATGCTGCACATATATAGAATGTTATGTATATGCAAATACATTTTTTTTCCAGTTTTAGCTCCTACTCCTGCCATTATCCATAGGGCCGCATTTTACCCTCCACATCTGCTCCAGTTGTTCCTTTAGCTCCTGGTGGTTTTCAGTTTTCTTGTGCTTCTTCTTCCTGATGTTGCTCTGCACTGGTATTGCCACATCTATCACAACTGTTCCTCATCATCATCTATCTTCAGCTGTATTTGTGGATGCTCCATGATTCAGGTTGTGGCTCTGAAACTCATTGATCCTTACACTCTTTCCACTGCTTGTAGAACCTGAAGGTGCCTCACAATGCAAGGTGGACACCCCCATGCACTGCGTGGAGTTTTTGTTTCTCGACATCAGCTGCATCTATTGCCTTGTGTGGCCAGTGTATTTTTCACACTGGGGATCTGATGACCAGTAAGCCGTATGTGTTTTTGACTGGGATCTTATTCCTACCATTATGCCTTGTACAGTGCAGGCACTCTAATATGGTTGTGTGAAGAATTGAGTTTGTAGGTTGTCAATCCAGGCGGCGTTCAGGGTGGTCTGCGTAGTTGTAAAGTCCTGTGTTGCAGCTCTATAGACCAGGAGCTGATGCTTCTGCTGTCTGTTGTATTTCCAATGCCTTTCTGAGCTATTCTTGTGTATTGACTCATGTTTCTACTCAGTTTAGTTGCTATGATGCTTGAGAGGAGCTTCCGTATGTCTGTGGAAGGTTGCTGTGGTCTGGTGTTACTGTAGGTCCACCAGCCACTTGGCATTGGTGTGGTGTGGCACCTCTTTCTCACAGATGTTTTTTCAGTATTGTTCAGTTTCAACTCTGGGTGGGTCTGGCCCATGTTGTTATTCTCTTGTAGTTGGGAGTACGTCCTGGATTGGCTTCTTTTTTTTCTCCACTGGAGACTTCCTCTACTTGCATCCTTGATCTTTTATGCAGGTGCTTCTAAGATTACTGTGGCAGTGTATATGAGCTCATCATCCCCATAATCAGTGATGCTGATGGTGGGGATGGGGTATGAAGCAATGTCATAACATCACATCTGCAAGCATCTCCTCTGATGGGACTGTTAACCAGGAGACTCGTGCTTTTGCTTGGGTGGCTACCTTGGCTACATATTTTCTCATTTCAGTAGATGCATCTGCCGTTGCAGGTGGCTGGGCAACATTTAGTTTGGATTCACTGCTCTCTTCTACGAGGGTTGGCTCAATATTTCCATACTGCTCACTGCTTTTCCCATTGTACTGTAGACTCTGGATCTCAAGCTTTGATAACAGCTTCTCTTGTAGTAATATAGCTTTAATAGCATGGTATTAATAGCTTTCTATTAATACCATGTTATCAATCCTTGTCCATGTATGTTCCAGTGGCCACCTCAACTCCTAATGTGTACTTAACTTAGATTTGTATAGCAACTTGCAAGAAATCAAACAACACCTCATTTTTTTCCTCACAGGTCTTTTGTCTATAATGAAAAGGACCAAGAGTGTTTGACAACAGCAGCAAACTCTAAAACAGACAGTGTCTTTCGCAGAAGCAGCACAGCTTTATATGAAAAAAATGGTAATGATCCAAATTTTTCTCTATGACTAAAACTAACACTAAAGCTTCTGTTTTCATGTTGTCCTTTCTGTCAGCTACAGTGACTAGTCTATTCTAGTTTACATGTTTTTTGTTTCCAATGCTTTTTGTTGACATTGTAGTTAATGTTATAAACACAGTAGAGGACTGAAAGTTAAACACTGCTGTAATTTAATTTAGTTTCATAAAACATCACAGAACTCAGATCAGATACATTTTTTACTATAGATAATGCGTGATAAACATCAATAAATCTATTTCTAGTCTTTTCTTTTCTTTTCTTTTCTAGCATATCTTCTGGAGTGTGTAAATGGAATAGGAAGAGATTACAGAGGAACAAAGTCCAGAACAAACTCAGGAAAGATCTGTCAAAGATGGGACTCAAACTACCCACACAGGCCAAAGTGTGTGTTTGCGTTTGATTTTGCATCATCATTTCATATCCTTTTATGCCTTTGTTAAAACGTTTCATAATGTTTCTGCTGCAGTTTCATGCCGCAGAGCAACCCACTAGCAGATCTGGACTCCAATTTCTGCAGAAACCCTGATGGGGACAGCAATGGACCGTGGTGTTACACTACTGATGCTAACACCCGCTGGGAGCACTGCAACGTACCCAGCTGCTCTGGTAAGATTAATAAATCTCTGTGTTTGTTTTGTTTTGTTTTATTTCGCCAACATACATGTCTAATTGTCCTCTAGCAGCCATTTCTCTTTCAACAATCGCCATTTGGTTTTTAAATTATCTAATGTAGCTAATATGTGCAATCTAGGCACTACACAATGTTCTGAAATACTGATATGCAATATGGAAGAACGGTAATTATCATGCTATGATATTTCAGATAAATCAGTGTTTTTCCTTCACAGAGGAATGTATGGTCTGCAATGGTGAGAATTACAGAGGAAAAATCTCCACCACTGAAAATGGCTTCACCTGCCAACGCTGGGACTCCCAGAAACCTCACAACCATGGCTACAATCCTAGCACGTAAGACAACATGAGCAACACTTCAGTGAGCTTGTTGTGGACATTGAAAACATTTTCCAGAAGCTACGCTAAAGCTTAAATACTTCTATTTATGCTTTGTTGAGTCTTCCACTAAAGTATCTGGAGGAGAACTACTGCAGAAACCCAGATGGAGATCCCCGACCATGGTGCTTCACCACTAGCTCATCCAAACGGTGGGACTTCTGCTCCATACCGCGCTGCAGTAAGTCCTCACGTTTAATGAGGATAAGAATTTCACAATATTGGAAAATTTGGTGCACCACTGATGTTTGTTGCCAGACCCCACAGGTCTCTATTGCATTGACATTTGATAGCTGTTGAGGCCATTTATGTAGCTAACTCCTTATTAGCTTTAAGAAACCAGTCTGTAATTATTTGAGCTTTGTAACATGGTGTGTTATCTTGCTGGAAGCAACCATGATAAGAAGTGTACACTGTGATCATAAGGAGATCGACATGTTCAGAAAAAAAAAAGTTTGATCATTAGTTTGAACTTCAGTAGGTCACACTGATCATATCTGTATGCTTAAATGCTTTGTGTTGCTGCCATGTGATTGAAAATTTTTTTCTCTTAACAATCAACATAATGCACTGTTGTATACCTAGGGGAATGCCTGTTTAATCCCATTTCCTGTACAGAACCAATCAAAACTGGCTCAATATTAATTTCATATTCGTTTCATTTATTTCAGAAAATCAATTTAAATACAACTGAAATTTCCACCATTTAATAGGGGTTTCCTTCTTTGATGTAAACCTCAAATGCACCTGCAGTTTCTAGACAACAATGTAAACAAAGCATTCAGAAATCCATGTTGAATGAATATTTCTGCTCAAAGCAACATCACCCACTGCAAGAACCCACCAGCTTTAAAAGTACAAGTCAGTGGAAATATAACAGAAAAATAATTTAAATATGTAAAAACAATAAACAGTTTTTATAGCATCTTTCAGAATCGAGTTTAAAACATGCTTTTTACAGATAATAAAGAGAGTGCAGATGTTTGACATCTTTTTTTATGACTTCTCTATACAATCCATCTTGTCTTCTTTTCTCAGCTACTGAACCTCCCACCATCATCCCAGAGGTGGACTGTGTCACCAATGAAGGTTTAGCATACCGAGGAACAATTGCTGTTACGGAGACTGGCAAAACGTGCCAGAGCTGGTCGGCTCAGACACCACAAATACACAACCGAACTCCACAAAACTATCCCTGCAAGTAAGAGCTAAACCTGAAACCAGTGTCAGCCTTTAGTGATTTAATATGGTAAACAAAATATTAGTGGCACAGTTCAACTTTTTCATTAATAGCTTTTAGATCTATTGTAGAACTTCATGATCTACATGATAAAGGTAGAAAATGAGAGAGAAGAGGGCAGTAAGTGAATAACGAAGTGCAGAGAAATAGAAACAAAGAAATGAAGGCAGCTATGAAAGAGGATAAAGAGTGGAAAGGCATTTAGTCCAGATATCTATTGAGGTATGGAGAGGCCTAGGGTGAGAAGGCAGATTAGTTTTTAACCAGATTGTTTAACTCAAATGATCGAGAGTAAAATGATGCCTGAGGAATGGAGAAGATGTTTACTGGTACTAATTTTTAAGAACAAGGACTATGGGCAGAGCTGTAGCAGCTGGAGTGGTGCAAGGTTGATCAGCCATTTCATGAAGCTATGGGAAAGTGCTAGGTTAGGAAAAGAGAGTCGAGGTTCAGTCAGCAGCAGTATGGCTTCATGCTGTGAAAGAGCACTGTAAATGGGATGTTGCTACAGAAAGCATGCTGCTGAGAGAGGAACAGTCATCCTGCATATCAAATACTCAGCACTCAGCACAATACTCAGAACTATGGAGTATGACCACTGTGCTTGTACTAAAAAGAAAAAAAAGAAGAATGTCTATTGTTGACTCTTACTCAATAACCTGTTTTTGGTTTAAGGACCCTGGTAAAAGTATCACATGAAATCTGAAAGATGATCACGCATTTTTGTGTTTTTCTATGTTTATCTTTGTCAGAGGTCTAGACAATAACTACTGTCGCAACCCTGACAATGAAAGGAGGCCCTGGTGCTACACAACTGACCCTGACACTCGCTGGGAGTACTGCAATGTGACACGGTGTGGGAATGAAGCTGCACCAGGTATAATATTAGTCAACTTATTCCTTCTTTTAAAGTCAGCTTCATCTTCTCAAAATGTAGCCAGGAATGTTCTTCCTTTCTTTACCTTTTGCTGCAGATGATCCAGTGATCCCCCCAGATGCAGAAAACTGCTATGAAGGGAATGGTTTCAGTTATCGGGGCATAACATCAGAGACCATCAGTGGGAAAAAATGTCAGAGATGGAGCTCCATGACTCCTCACAGACATGAAAAAACTCCAGAGGCCTTCCCAAATGCGTAAGAATCAAATACATTTTATACACAGCAGAATTCTATACATGCAGAAGAGCGTCCTAACATTTTTGAGAAGCCTACTGCATAATGACAAAACAATCCACAATTTGTCTAGAGATTAATTATTGTACTTTACTTGGACTTTTGGGAGAGGAATGCTAAGGATTCTAGCTACTCAATAGCCCTGGGTCTTCTTTGGCAAAGTCTTCATTTCTTGATGCACAAAATGTTGGTGAAATCTCTCCTTTTCAGATGTGCAAGGTGCCAATTCCATAGGCACTGATTTACCCCGACACCATCAGAAATGCAGGCCTTTGAACTGAGTGCTGATAACAAGCCGGGAGGTCCCTTATCTGGCCTTGCCTTTTATAAACAGGGATTCTCCAGATTCTCTAAATATTTTGATAATGTTATCTACTATAGATGATGAAATATTGAAAGTCTTCACAATTTTACTCAAGGAATATTATCCTTAAGTTGTGCCACAATTTCTACCACTTGCTTTTCCATGTTGGTCCTGATACATTTGAAGTGAGTTGTTTTGTTTCACGAAATAGAAAAATGTCTCAGTTTAAATATTCAGTGTGTTTTCTATGTCCTATTATAAATAAAATATTGAACTTATCTGGATTGGGATTCATTTTTGCAAATCATTTTGTTCTGTTTATCTTTAATTTTATAACTTTTTTCTTCAACTTACTTAAGAACCATAGACAAAACTGTTCTGAACACCTACGGTGTTGTAGGTCAAAATATACTGATGACAAATACTCGTAAAAAAAAAGTAGCAGCTAGAAAGGCTACAAAGGCTAATATTTGTTCTAAGCATGATGTGCCAGTTGATTTGTTATATGATAAATGAGCCAGCAGAGATTTATAGTCCTCCTGAGGTTTGACTCCAGGAGAAAAAAAGTATGTTGTTTTGTGGGTCGATATCCTAATGTTCCAGATCTACCTTTCAACAGAGACCTCCGTAGAAATTGGTGCAGGAACCCTGATGGAGATCAAGCTCCTTGGTGTTACACTACAGACCCCACAGTTCGCTGGGAGTACTGCAACTTGGAGAAATGCCCTACAAAACCTTCAGGAACCACTCGTCCTCAACCACAGGAGCCCTCCACTAACACCCAGACACCAGCAGAAAGAGGTAAATCAACTTTTTTAAAAATGTGGATTTGCCAACATTTTGCTTGCTTGTCAGTTTTTTTGTCAGTTCTTTCACTTTTCCTGGTTCTCTGCTGCTGTTTTAGACTGCAAGACTGGAAATGGAGAAACATACCGAGGTCCAACTTCTGTTACTGTGCTGGGTGTGACCTGCCAGGCGTGGAGCGCTCAGACTCCTCACGAACACAGCAGCTTCACTCCAGAGACTCACGCCAACAAAGGTCTGGAAGGCAATGTAAGTGTGTGGGTGTTGCTATATAAACACTTTGGGGAAAGGGCAGAACTCTTTGTTTTTTTCTCTAGCCATCTAACTCTCCCCCTCTGTCCACTCTCAGAGCTGCAGAAACCCAGACGGTGATGTGAATGGACCATGGTGCTACACTACAGACAGAAACAAAAAATGGGATTACTGCCAGATCTCCGACTGTGGTTTGTATATTCAGTATATTTTATTTGTATTCGCAATAATACTCCATCACTGTGACTCTACAGTTGCTCAGTCACAACTGCAGACTGCAGTGATAACCAGTGTTGGGCAAGTTAGAATAGAATAGCTTTTTATTGTCACTGTTACAAGAACAATGAAAAGCAGTTTGGCATCTCTCCATGTGTGTGGAGTACACAATAGCGTAAGTATTTACACAATAACAGACAAATTTACATTTACATAAGAAAGATATGTACAAGTTATACATGCACCTGCAAACATACACGCACATACAGTGGCTTTCAAAAGTATTCGGCCCCCTTGAACTTCTCCACATTTTGTCACATTACAGCCACAAACATGAATCAATTTGATTGGAATTCCACGTGAAAGACCAACACAAAGTGGTGTACATGTGAGAAGTGGAACGAAAATCATACATGATTCCAAACATTTTTTACAAATAAATAACTGCAAAGTGGGGTGTGTGTAATTATTCAGCCCCCTGAGTCAATACTTTGTAGAACCACCTTTTGCTGCAATTACAGCTGCCAGTCTTTTAGGGTTTGTCTCTACCAGCTTTGCACATCTAGAGGCTGAAATCCTTGCCCATTCTTCTTTGCAAAACAGCTCCAGCTCAGTCAGATTAGATGGACAGCGTTTGTGAACAGCAGTTTTCAGATCTTGCCATAGATTCTCGATTGGATTTAGGACTTTGACTGGGCCATTCTAACACATGGATATGTTTTGTTTTAAACCTTTCCATTGTTGCCCTGGCTTTATGTTTAGGGTCGTTGTCCTGCTGGAAGGTGAACCTCCGCCCCAGTCTCAAGTCTTTTGCAGACTCCAAGAGGTTTTCTTCCAAGATTGCCCTGTATTTGGCTCCATCCATCTTCCCATCAACTCTGACCAGCTTCCCTGTCCCTGCTGAAGAGAAGCACCCCAGAGCATGATGTTGCCACCACCATATTTGACAGTGGGGATGGTGTGTTCAGAGTGATGTGCAGTGTTAGTTTTCCTCCACACATAGCGTTTTGCATTTTGGCCAAAAAGTTCCTATTTTCATCTGACCAGAGCACCTTCTTCCACATGTTTGCTGTGTCCCCCACATGGCTTGTGGCAAACTGCAAACAGGACTTTTTGTGGTTTTCTGTTAACAATGGCTTTCTTCTTGCCACTCTTCCATAAAGGCCAACTTTGTGCAGTGCACGACTAATAGTTGTCCTATGGACAGATTCCCCCACCTGAGCTGTAGATCTCTGCAGCTCGTCCAGAGTCACCATGGGCCTCTTGGCTGCATTTCCGATCAGCGCTCTCCTTGTTCGGCCTGTGAGCTTAGGTGGACGGCCTTGTCTTGGTAGGTTTACAGTTGTGCCATACTCCTTCCATTTCTGAATGATCGCTTGAACAGTGCTCCGTGGGATGTTCAAGGCTTGGGAAATCTTTTTGTAGCCTAAGCTTTAAATTTCTCAATAACTTTATCCCTGACCTGTCTGGTGTGTTCTTTGGACTTCATGGTGTTGTTGCTCCCAATATTCTCTTAGACAACCTCTGAGGCCGTCACAGTTTCCTGTCCTGCAGTGGTACTTCTGAGTAAAAAAACTCATAAAATATGTATGTGGGGTAATCAGGTTGTTAGGTCTTAACTGTTGCAAATCTGCAACGTCTGCCTGGAGAGGGTTAACACAAACCACAAGTTATTTGCAGCCATTTAGCTTTTACCCTCTTTTTTATAACCATTTCAAACTATTTACAGAACAATCAGGCGTTCTGCATTCAATAAGATACCACACAAATTATTTGTGCCACTCCTAAAAAGTAAATTCTGTCCACTATAAAGGAGAACATCACAGCCTGACACCTGCAGACAGCAGTCACCTCATTGTTCTGACACACAACACAAATCTATCCACAACACTACACACTAACTACACAAGACAACACATTAACTACACACTCCAAACACGCTAAATGTCACAAATCTCTCACATCTCAAAACTCGCTCTCTCTCTTTTTCTACTTTCTTTCTCTCTCTCTCTCTCTCTCTCTCTCGCCGTCACTCCTAAAATGCCCCGTCTTCCTAAACAACCAAATGTCATGTTGCCATATCATTTTTTGATTGGTCGATCAACACAAAAGGGCAGGGTTTTTTTTGTTTTTTTGTTTTGTTTTGGTCATAAGCACAGAGTGCTTGCTAGCTCTGTGCTTAGAGAGTAAATGTGACGAAACTATTCAGGAAAAACGCCGAGTATATATTATTTATCATGACTCTGGTTTTACATGGCCTATCAATATAATTAAAAACAGGTATATATCACCTTGTTGCTTTGTCATCTTGAAGTGGTCATGTGATTGGCTTACCACGACTACTTTATTCTTCCTCAGTCAAACACCTGCTTAGCTCCAGGTGTACCAAAAAGTGATCGTCGAGCAGAAAGTGATTGCTGTCCGCAGGAGCGCGCAGTTGCTTAAAGCTGTAGCGCCCAGATTGCTACTTCCGTGCAACTGATATAAGATGCGGTAAGCTGAACACAGCTTCAACCGTCTGTTTGTTGAAAAATAGTAACGCGACCGCACTGCATTTTGTTGTTAGTAACGGTAACAGTGTTGTAACGATAGAAATAGTAATTCGTTAGATTACTCGTTGCTGAAAAAAGTAATGCTGTTAGTAACGTCGTTATTCCCATCACTGGTAATAACTCTTGTCAACTCTTTCAGTTTCAACAGAATTTTTTTTTTGTCCGTTCAATTTTCCTGTGGCTGACAAGGGTGTTAAGACTTCTGTCTATTAATTAATTCCTCAAAACTTGAAGCTAACTTTGTCTTTTTTTGCTTCACTGGGCTTGTGAGAATTCATGACAATAAATCATTACCTTGCAGCTGGACTGGAATGTGGAACGCCAGTTGTCAAACCAAAACGCTGTTTTGGTCGTATTGTCGGCGGCTGTGTATCGAAGCCTCACTCGTGGCCCTGGCAAATCAGTCTCCGGACCATGTAAGGATATAACACCAAAGAGTTACATTTTTAAAATACTCTGAATTTCCCTAACAGATATGTAGAGTTATCCAGAAATTTAAATTATTTTGATCGAAAAATATACACAAGTTTTTTTTTGTTCACTTGTTTTTTGTTTAGTTGATTTTGTTTTTACTGAGGTATTAGGTCTGACTAATAATAAAAATGAATTATTAAAATTCAGACTAAAAGTATTATATACATGAACTAGTTTTTTACCATCATTCTGAGACAAGATATTTCTAATTTTAGAGATATTGTGTAAATGCAGGAAGGCAGTCCTACGTATTTGTTTAATGAGTGTGTCAAAAATGACTCCAAGATTCTTCACAGTGTTACTGATGGACAAGGTAACAAGATGAAATGTGGTGTCTAACCAAACATGGTGTACCTTGCATGATGAATACAATAACCTTAGATTTAGAAGCAGAAAATTAGAGATGATTTATATCAGTTGTCTGATAATTTTCTTTATTTGTCAGTTCACTGTTTTACCATTGTTGCCTCTTAATATCTGTATTTTTTGAAGCAAGCTGTTACAGTTCATCTGTACATTTTGAACTAAATGTCTGTTTTTCTACCAGTACGGGAACCCATTTTTGTGGAGGAACACTGATCCATCCTCAGTGGGTCGTGACTGCTACTCACTGCCTTGAGAGGTCAGAAGAGAGCCACCATTGAAACCTAAAAATCAAATTCTGCAAACTCAAATCCTAAATAATTAGTGCCTATGTTTCTACATGTTATACAATACAGGTCAAGCCGCCCTTCATCCTATAAGGTACTCCTGGGTGTCCACACAGAACTCGCCAATGAGGTATCAAAGCAAGAGAGGAGACTTGAGAAAATAGTGAAGGAACCAAATGGAGCGGACATTGCTTTGCTCAAACTAGAGAGGTCAGTATGGGTCTAATTATCCCTGATCAACTACAAATAGAAATTGTGTTAAATACTACAGCAATTGGAAAACTGGATCAGTCAAATTCATCCATAAATTTGGTCACTGGACACAACATATATAACTGTAAGCATGTAAGCATAACTGTAGAAACAGACTAGTCCAAGATTATTTAATGATTAAATGTCATAATGTGACATGTGCAATATCTCAGTCTTTCCTTATTCTGTGCAATATTTTTTTGTCTTAGTGGAATTACCATCCCACATTACAGCCACAAACATGAATCAATTTGATTGGAATTCCACGTTAAAGACCAATACAAAGTGGTGTATACGTGAGAAGAGGAACGAAAATCATACATGATTCCAAACATTTTTTACAAATAAATAACTGCAAAGTGGGGTGTGTGTAATTATTCAGCCCCCTGAGTCAATACTTTGTAGAACCACCTTTTGCTGCAATTACAGCTGCCAGTCTTTTAGGGTTTGTCTCTACCAGCTTTGCACATCTACAGACTGAAATCCTTGCCCATTCTTCTTTGCAAAACAGCTCCAGCTCAGTCAGATTAGATGGACAGCGTTCGTGAACAGCAGTTTTTAGATCTTGCCACAGATTCTTGATTGGATTTAGATCTGGACTTTTCCTGGGCCATTCTAACACATGGATATGTTTTGTTTTAAACCTTTCCATTGTTGCCCTGGCTTTATGTTTAGGGTCGTTGTCCTGCTGGAAGGTGAACCTCCGCCCCAGTCTCAAGTCTTTTGCAGACTCCAAGAGGTTTTCTTCCAAGATTGCCCTGTATTTGGCTCCATCCATCTTCCCATCAACTCTGACCAGCTTCCCTGTCCCTGCTGAAGAGACGCACCCCCAGAGCATGAGGTTGCCACCACCATATTTGACAGTGGGGATGGTGTGTTCAGAGTGATGTGCAGTGTTAGTTTTCCTCCACACATAGCGTTTTGCATTTTGGCCAAAAAGTTCCATTTTGGTCTCATCTGACCAGAGCACCTTCTTCCACATGTTTGCTGTGTCCCCCACATGGCTTGTGGCAAACTGCAAACAGGACTTTTTGTGGTTTTCTGTTAACAATGGCTTTCTTCTTGCCACTCTTCCATAAAGGCCAACTTTGTGCAGTGCATGACTAATAGTTGTCCTATGGACAGATTCCCCCACCTGAGCTGTAGATCTCTGCAGCTCGTCCAGAGTCACCATGGGCCTCTTGGCTGCATTTCCGATCAGCGCTCTCCTTGTTCGGCCTGTGAGCTTAGGTGGACGGCCTTGTCTTGGTAGGTTTACAGTTGTGCCATACTCCTTCCATTTCTGAATGATCGCTTGAACAGTGCTCCGTGGGATGTTCAAGGCTTGGGAAATCTCTTTGTAGCCTAAGCTTTAAATTTCTCAATAACTTCATCCCTGACCTGTCTGGTGTGTTCTTTGGACTTCATGGTGTTGCTGCTCCCAATATTCTCTTAGACAACCTCTGAGGCTGTCACAGAGCAGCTGTATTTGTACTGACATTAGATTACACACAGGTGCACTCTATTTAGTCATTAGCATACATCAGGCAATGTCTATGGGCAACTGACTGCACTCAGACCAAAGGGGGCTGAATAATTACGCACACCCCACTTTGCAGTTATTTATTTGTAAAAAAATGTTTGGAATCATGTAAGATATTCGTTCCACTTCTCACGTGTACACCACTTTGTGTTGGTCTTTCATGTGGAATTCCAATAAGATTGATTCATGTTTGTGGCTGTAATGTGACAAAATGTGGAAAAAGGTCAAGGGGGCCGAATACTTTTGAAAGCCACTTTATATATATACATTTTATATATATACATATTTTCTTCTTTGTGTATTGTTTTCTTTACTTTTGCAACTTAGTGGACCTGCTACCCATTCCCAGTTTGGAATGGGAACTGTGGGTCTCTGTATCTTCTCCTTCTCTTCATACTTTGGAGATATCCCATCACTGGCTGCTTTATTTTTTGGATTTGCACAGAATTCGTGCAATTTTGTATGTAGGACCACATTGCCCATTCACTTGGAAGCTCAGGTGGTTGGACAGCCTTCCCAGGGTAGACTTCAAAGCTGTGAATGCCGTCTAACATTGTTGTGACTTAGAAGAGGGCCAAATCTTGTCTCACCACCCATATCCTCTGTGGCTTGGCAGCTGTTGTCCCTGAAATAGAGAAAATATTTGATGGTCTCTCACCGCGCAAGAGGCATCACATCAGCAACATGTGAAATGTGTACAAATCTTTGCACAAATACATGAAATAAAATTTAATTACACATAAACACACTGTCAGCAAAGTCTTCCTCAAGAGTACCCCTTACAGCACAACATTGTGCTGAGGCAATGAAAAGAAAAAGTGGATTTCTATGTACGCAAAATTTTAAAAACTTCATAAAATCTAGCAAAAACACTGTCTACATCTTTTACACTTACACGTGTTCATGTGTTTTTGATTTGCTCTTTATGTCACAGTAAATATTATAACTAGGACACTCTCACCTTCGTATGTCCACCATTTGGTCCTATTGCTATGTGTCAGAAAAGAATACCCCATCTTCATGCTTCATAGTGGCCCCCATATGTTATTGGACTGAAATTTGATGCTTCTCAATGTATGAATATATGTTGTGTGTGCGTTTTTAGGCCTGTGCTAATAAACGACAAAGTACAGCCTGCTTGTCTGCCAGAAAAGGACTACATAGTGCCCAGTGGAACAGAGTGTTATGTTACTGGATGGGGAGAGACTCAAGGTAGGTCACATTTATGTGTGCTATTGTTGTTATTTGTGAGAATTATCTGAATTCCTCGTCAATTTGTATAAATTTGTATAAATAAATACATAAATACAATGCAAAGTGTCTGGTTAAGTTGTTTAAACCAATTTTGATCACATATTTTTGCTTACTAACTCACAATGCATTATAGATAATAAACTTAAAAAACTAATTTACAAGCTTTAGAAATTCAGCACTGAGCAGATTAATATGAAATACAATCAGGTCTTGTTTTGTAAAATCCTCTGCAAGATGTAATGAAAGCTTTTCACCACAAAGTGGCACTGTTTAATCAGAGCGTTTTTACTTAGCCCAACCAGCACTTTAATCTTCTGATTGAAATAATTGTGTACTCCTACCTTACAGGACAACTTATAAACAATTCTTCTATGTTTAGTTTTAAAAATAAGTTTGTGATCTTTTAACTATACCCCACATCATTATTATGTACAAATGTTGAGTAAACTCTGGCTTGAATGGTGCTGATACTGTATGTCGCTTTGAAATACAATGCACAGGTGCCTTGGACATAACATTGTAGCTGTTTAATCATTTATAGAATGTTTTCCACTTTGTTCAAACAAAGTAGCTTTTTTAAGACAAAAATTACCTTTAAGGAGACATAAAGACCAGTGCAATAGAACCAACATACAAGAAGTTGATAATAGTATTTATTTATTTTTTTATGCAAACAACAGCCACTGGTTTAAACATGTCTTATCATAATGACAAGGAGGATAACCGCTGAGAATTGTGTCTGCAGGTACGGGAGGTGACGGCACCCTTAAGGAAGCTGGTTTCCCTGTGATTGAGAATAGGGTCTGCAATCGCCCAGCATACCTGAACGGCAGAGTCAAAGATCATGAGATGTGTGCTGGAAATATCGAAGGAGGAACAGACAGCTGCCAGGTACAATTTTTTTTAAAATATGTTTACAGTAGAACAGTTCACCATACATGAGAAAAGATTTCATAAAGTTAGAGTACTTTGGATTTAGAAGTTCTTTCAACAATCAACTATTAAACTCACAACACATTAAAAGTCATTAAAATTGCAGACTGATAAATTAAAGCTACCAAAATCAAATCAAATCAAACATTCAAACCAGGAAAAATTTGATTTTACAAACATGTTAAAGTTTTTTGAGTCCTCTGTTATCACACACACACAAAAAAATCTAATCAACACTAGACAGATGTTTGAACTTCTTTTATCTGTTATGCATGTAAATTTTCCATATTAACAGTAAATATTTAGATGGTTATTTAGATGATTTAAATCGAGATATAAAGAACTGTGCTGACAATGATTACCTGATGGTTGTTTTAGTAACTGGAATATTGACTAAACATTTCTCTGATACTTGTTTGAATTAAACCTCCACTTATTTGTAGCATTGATTAAACATGGAAAAAGTGACCCAATTTTAAAATTATATTAACATGAATGTGTTTTATGGCACACTCATGTTATCAGTGATCTTTAGTTCTGGGGTGTCAAACATAAGGCACGGGGGCCAGGATAGTCCTGAAGAAGACTCAAACCCAACCCACTAGACAATGATAGAAAATGTGAACGAGTGTATCAATTCTGAACTCCTGTAATTTAATAAGACTGCTCACCCCCATTGCCATTCATAGTACACCAACATAATTTACTAACAGGAACAAGTAAATAAGAGGAAAGTTCCTGTTTTGGGGTCTAGAGTAAATTCTGTAATTTTACTAATTTATTATTTTTTTATTTTTTTATTTTGTTTTATTGTCTGGCCTGCCTAAAAGGTAAAAGGACTCAAGTCAAATGTGTTAAATAAATCTTAGTATCCCACTTTTTCAATGTATATAGTCAACAACAAATACAGTAGATGTGCTATTTCCAATGCCTTAATTAGTCTTCTGTTATATTTTTTAAATGAGCCACTGGCCAAACAATTCCTCTGTTTCTTCTCTGTTAGTTTTGCCAGCAGTTAACCTCAATGGCATCAAAAGCAGCTAGTGTGTGAATTGAACAGTAAAATATATGTATATGTGTGTGTTTTCTCCTTGTAGGGTGACAGCGGTGGTCCTCTAGTGTGTTATTCGCAAAACAGGTTTGTCTTGCAGGGTGTCACATCCTGGGGTCTGGGCTGTGCTAATGCCATGAAACCTGGCGTCTACGCTCGAGTGTCTAAGTTTGTGGACTGGATAGATAGAACCATCAAAACCAACTAAACTGCAATGTGGTTATTGAGGATCTTAACATATGTACACTGTTCTGCTCTGATATTACAAGCACTGCTGACTGATGTGGATACACTATAAACAGCGCATGTTACTGGTTTAAAAAAAGAAGGACAATGAACAATGAATGAAATTTGGAAAAACAATACTTAAACGAAACAAGGAAATTATACAAA
This sequence comes from Mchenga conophoros, assembly GCF_057382185.1. Taxonomy (NCBI): domain Eukaryota; kingdom Metazoa; phylum Chordata; class Actinopteri; order Cichliformes; family Cichlidae; genus Mchenga; species Mchenga conophoros. The sequence continues at coordinate 21,224,398 of NC_140540.1, forward strand.
TATTAAAAACGTACTTCCTTGTGTTTGGGTGAAATAAAATGTAATCATTCAGTAGTTGTTTCCCTGTTTTTCATCTGATCTTCAGACTTCAGAAGATTCTTCATTTGATGATTTTCTTCGTGGCTCCGCTTTTTCCTGAGAGAGAGAAAACATTTTGACACTACACCCACAAATAATGCATAGTAAATGTCTATTGAGATAAGTTTCCTTATCAGTTACAATGAAACTTTAGTACAGACTTTCTTTGAATTTTACGTAAGTTTTACAAAAAGAAGTGATGAAAAACAAATGCTAATTGTAATGCCTTTAAAAAGTAATATGAACTCAGAAGAAGGATTACTTTACTCATTAATATAACAAGTTATACACAGTGCTCTTCATATGGACCTCTGGACTAATACTTTAGCTGTACTCAGTAAACGGGATTCTGAATGTGTTATGACTGAAAAAACTGGGACATTTTACCAATTAGGGAACTCAATATCATCAATGGTTTCAGGGAGAGGTACTCCTTTGGTTTCAGGAAGTAACAGCACCAAACCTCCAGCTATGATTGCCACAGCGCCTGTACCAAAACAAGATGCAGATGATGTCAGTGTAATTGCAAAATTATTTTAATTATTTCCTACAAAAAAAGCTAAAGACTTTTCAATTTCCGATATTGTTCTGTTTTTTAAATTTAGTGTGTCATAATCACACGTAGGCTAGTAAAAATATATATTTCTGACTCAAATTGTTGTTGATTAAAAACTAAATAAAAAGCTTTTAACATCTTTGTAATAAATAAAATATCGAATGAATAAACAATTATCACTTTTTAAAACACTCAGGAGCTCCTACAAAAGCATTAAAGGAACTGGTATCAGTGTAAAACATTCTCTGAGCATTAGCTAAAAATATTGCATTTAATGAATTACTTGAATTATTCACTCCAAAGAATAGTTACACAGGCAGTTAGTAACATTGTATTATACTGTGTGGATGGCTCAAACTCTGGACAGTGGGCTCTATAAAATGAACTGAAACTTGTAATTTAACAGATTACTTCCTTTGAATAACCTATAAGATGTTAAATTCTAGTTTACTGCTTCAGGAAACATCCTGAAGTTGTTGTCGAAAAAATACTGGCTAAAGTCGGGTGACAAAAAAGGACCATTCACAGTCAGCAGCCAGTACAACCATTACTCAAACCTGCAAGAACATTATTCTATAACTGATGTAATTCAACAACACTGTGAGTGCCAAAATATTTTTTGTAATTTCTTTGTAGTTTTACATAAGTAAAAATTCACATTAAGTGATGAAGGGGTTTTACAGCAGCAGTAGACTTTTTTAAAAAAGTTTTAAATGTTTTTAAGGACAAATATGGCAAATCGAAACATAGTGATGCTATATTACTACTTACTACTTTATTCCATAAATAGTGTCACTGCTTTGTGAAATTATATCTGATCCATTTGTTTTTCCTTGTTAGGATCTGTTATTAAGAGTACATTATTAACATTTTATGGATGTTTTTGAAAAGGTAAATCTATGAACTTGATTTGTTACCTTTTAAAACCCAGTTACTAGTTTTATAAAAAAAAAAAAAAAAGTAATAGTTGCTATTTATTTTTATTATATTAAATATGGATAAAATATATAATATGTTATTAATTAATTACAATGAACAAAACTACTTTTCTGCCATTTTAAGCCTAACTATTACATTACATGCATGTTTGAATATATCATTAGGTAATTGTGTAGCTTTTATCCATGTAAATGTGTTTTATTTATCACATACATTCTACAGAAGAAATCCTATACAGCCCATACGGAAAATCTCTGACATATTTCCCCCAAATCTTAATTTTAAAATTTTTTATCAGTATTTTTCTGGCAACCCATCGGCAAAGTAATATTATGCTTTCAGGGGTTTTGTTTGTTTGGTTTTGTTTTGATTTGAGGGAGAGGGACGTTCTTATAAATATAATAAATAACAAACAGCTGAATCTTTATCTAAAATTGGAAAACTCAAGAGATGAAATCCAGACTAAACCTGCTTGTTCAGCTGCATCTGTACTCTTTAATTCTAGTAACATCTATGTGATTTGGTGAGAGTAAACACCTTTAAAGCAAATGTCAAAATAGATACATTTCTCTAACATTAGTTCATCCATCCATCCATTCACTTCCGCTTATCCTTTTCAGGGTCACGGGGGGTGCTGGAGCCTATCCCAGCTGTCTTAGGGCGAGAGGCGGGGTACACCCTGGACAGGTCGCCAGTCTGTCGCAGGGCCAACACACAGGGACAGACAACCATTTGCACTCACATTCACTCGCACATTCACATTAGTTGAGCTATGTACATAAAATACAGAATATTTTTTGTACGTATTTTGTCTGTAGATTCATCCTTTTCCAAAATATATTAGTGGCAATGTAGAGCACAGTCCTTAACATTCTTAAGAATTCAGCCTGAGAAGACATAAATATGAGGTTTTGCACCTTTCATCTAGTATTTAACGTTTTTTTTTTTCATATACATGCTTACTGGTAAACATTATAAACCCACCAAAGATGATGAGTGGCAGTTCCAGCCAGATAGCAGCCAGTCTGTACAGCAGGAATGAGGACACAATGCCTCCAACATCACACAGAGTAGAACAAACAGACACTGCCAGGTTCCTGTATTCAGTCAAAATGATGGAGAGATAAACACAATTTCCTGGTTATAACTTCAGCAGGTTATAATTAGTTTCCTCACCTGACAAATGTGGGGTAGAGCTCTGTGTTAACAAACACCACCATCTCAAAGGCCATGGTGATCCCCAACCGACCGATACAGGCAACCGCTGTCTTTAACCAGAACAAGCCTGAGATACACACAGGAAGTCAATAACCAATGGGTACCAGGGTGGTGACCATGTCTGTGTTTTCTGTACAGTCTATGCATAAAACTCACTGTCAGGAATGAAAGCAGCAATGAAGCACGAAGCTCCAGCTACGATATTCGCAGTGGCGAATGGGAGACGCCGGCCAATACGTTCAATGGTGAAGAGGATAAGGAAGGCGGCAGGAAATTCCACCAAGCCAGAAATGAGAAAGTCAATGTAGACGTTTCCTCCTGTTATCCCCAAGCGCATGACGAGGCCTTGATAAACCACAGCACTGGTGAACCTGTGCACAACAAACACAGAGGTTCAGCATCAACTGCATGTAGGCAAAAAAAACGTGTGTGATTTCAGGCAAGTCTCACCAGTTGAACATGAGGATGAAGGTGTGCTTTCTCATGTTTGGAGTTCTGATTAGGTCCAGCAAAGAGGCAGAGGTAGACTCACCTTCACCATCAGTCAGTGACTGGGAAATAAAAACATGGAAATGTGAGATTAAAGCAGGATTAAAAAGTGTCATAAAATAATGGTAGAAATAAGGAGTTAATAGGTCTTAATGTTTCCTGTTAGTGGAAATGAAATGTTAGAGAATAGTTTTGGTGATTTTCTTTATCTTTGTCAACAAATTCCATTAAATACTAAAATCAGCAGTAAACTGCTAAACATATTTGGTGAATATATTGTTCCTTTAGTCATTGCTATCTATAAACTCTTAAATTGTTCTGTAAGTGAACTATTTAATCGGCCTACCTCCGTATTCTTGAACAGTGTCCTGTGGTTCTCTCTGGCCACAGCTTCAGTGATCTTCAAAGCTTTGGAGGAACGGTTCTGAGAGATGAGCCACCTCGGAGACTCTGGGATAAACCTGAGAAACAAAGAAGTGTCTAAAGGTGCAAGTCTGTAGATAAAAATCTTAACTGAAAAGATTTATACATTATTTAGGAGATGAGGAGCTTTTTAACTCCCTGGAAAGTGACTATGGTAAATATGCAAGGTGAAAATGGTTATTATTATGGAACAAGTAATTAAACCAGCATATTAAGCTCATAGCTCTTTTGCACATAAATCTATTTAATACTTACATTTTTTTGTCTCCATGTATTTATTCATGATATTTTTATTTTATCTATTTGTACATGTTAACCGGCATCTGCGTGTGGACAGCAGAGAAAGAATTTCATTGTACAGAGAGAAGCTTTTTCTTTGCACACATGATAATAAACACTTTGAATCTTGACTCTGAAACCACAGCAGGAGAGGAAGAAGTACTACATCTCCGTCCACCTTGCTGACTTCCATAACCTTACTTCTTGCTTTACTATTTAAAGGCCAGAGTGCTTCCTGCATCAGCACAGAACAAAAGCAATGAGATACATCATATATAAACCATAGTCCCAAAGATAATGGGCAGTTTTTGTTTTCCTTTTACTATAATAAATTTAGTGGGAAAATCTATTTTGATCTAAAAGGGAAGCACCATCTCATGCTAGAAGTACTGTAAGTCTTGTTTCCTGATCCAAACTCACATACCACTTTATTACGTAACCTGCATATATGCCTATTTGTGCAATTATCCAAACAACTTGCAGTAGTGCACAAAATCCTTGATTAGTATCCAATTGATTAGTATCCAAATGTGTGTGCAAGGAAAGCCAAAAACAGGTTTGAGGGTCTTTTCGAGACAGAGGCGAGGCTGCCATCTCGCGCCATCGGCCCCTCTGGCCAATGGGCAATATTAATAACACTATTATGTGAAAAAATGACATAGAGTGTTGGACATTTCTGAACAAGTACAGATCTAAAATTTTACATAAGAGTGATGAAAAAGTGACTAGTAGTTCATTTCAAGTGAGCATTTTTTTCTGGATGATCACGCCATGTGGACTGTCATGTCCAATGCCTTGCCCCCGACTCCCTAACCCTTACTGTGATGCAATGATTGCCTCAGAGATCAGGCGATCAGCATGCTGAACACTGGAATATTCATATATACATATATATATATATGAAGGTGACGCACTGTCATAAATGCCACTGGTCATTTATGAGCGCAAAGGCAGGCACAGACAGATGTCTGTTTTTGTTTGACATTGTCATGTGTACACGATGACAATGTCAAACAACATTGAGATTTTTTTTTTCTTTTTTGTTTGTTTGGTTTTTTACCAGTAATAACACACGAAGAGCACGTAGGGCACAGTGAAGGTGACCTGGAGCCAGCGCCAGTCTGTGATAAAGTAGGCGAGCAAAGGAAGGATGAGGAGACCCACACTGAAGAACATCTGGTACAAGATACCCACTGTTCTCCTGTACTTCACACCAACAATCTCTGTGACTAACAGAGGGACAGGAATGGTATTAAAAGTAAGACAATTTTGTTAGAAACAAAACAATGTGACATGCAAAAATAACACAAGTATATAAATTCCACAAATGTAAGAAAATTCTTGCATTATTCACCTAAAAATAATTTGAAAATGTATGATCAAAAGTTAGGTCGTGTCATTTCTACACAGTTAGCTATGAAAATGCCTCAGAGAAAAAATCTGTTTCAGAAAACATGGAGATGATTACGCAGCACATATGAGGTCATCCAGCCTCCTTTGACACTGAAGCCAAGGATGGTCCTGAACACAAGGATGGAGATGTAGTTTGGCGCTATAGCCACTGCGATTCCTGCTACTGCATTCAAAATGTTGGACACCAAGAAACTGATCTGCCTGCCAAACCTGCAGAGTGAAATGGAAAATACATCAGGTGGGGATTTGTTGAATGAATATTATTTTGAAAATAATATATTCACTCCAGGACACATCAGAGCCACAAGTCTAGCCACAAGAGGCCTGCAGGAGTGTGCCTATTCATACCACACAAACATGCCTTCATGTGTTTCAGGGGTGTTATAGTTATATTTTTCTATAAAACACAGTTGTAATTATACAGGGTGGGCCATTTATATGGATACACCGTAATAACATGGGAGTGGTTACTGATATTAAAGTCCTGTTTGTGGCACATTAGTATATGTGAGGGGGCAAACTCCTCAAGATGGGTGGTGACCATGGTGGCCATTTAGAAGTCGGCCATCTTGGATACAACTTTGGTTTTTCAATAGGAAGAGGGCCATGTGACACATCAAACTTATTGGTAATGTCACAAGAAAAACAATGGTGTGCTTGGTTTCAACGTAACTTTATTCTTTCATGAGTTATTTACAAGTTTCTGACCACTTATAAAATGTGTTCAATGTGCTGCCCATTGTGTTGGATTGTCAATGCAACCCTCTTCTCCCACTTTTTACACACTGATAGCAACACCGCAGGAGAAATGCCAGCACAGGCATCCAGTGTCCGTAGTTTCAGGTGCTGCACATCTCGTATCTTCACACCATAGACAATTGCCTTCAGATGACACCAAAGATAAAAGTCTAAGGGGGTCAGATCGGGAGACCTTGGGGGCCATTCAACTGGCCCATGACAACCAATCCACTTTCCAGGAAACTGTTCATCTAGGAATGCTCGGACCTGGCACCCATAATGTGGTGGTGCACCATCCTGCTGGAAAAGGGTGTCTTGCATTGAAATCTGCTGCAATGACCCGGTTACTGCGTTCACCAGATATCAACACAATTTCAATCCGCTCCTCACGTGTTAACCTCGACATGTCAATGGCTGTGAACAAAGAGAAACTTGTAAATAACTCATGAAAGAATAAAGTTACGTTAAAACCAAGCACACCGTTGTTTTTCTTGTGACATTACCAATACGTTTGATGTGTCACATGGCCCTCTTCCTATTGAAAAAACAAAAGTTGTATCCAAGATGACCGACTTCTAAATGGCCACCATGGTCACCACCCATCTTGAGGAGTTTGCCCCCTCACATATACTAATGTGCCACAAACAGGACTTAAGTATCACCAACCATTCCCATTTTGTATCCATATAAATGGCCCACCCTGTATATGTTACCTGGCCAGCACAGTAAACTTGATGGTTGTTGGAGCCTCACCTGTCAGCAAAGTATCCAAAAGCGAAACTGCCAACCAAGAAGCCCACATTGAGAGTAGACTGGAACATGTCCACCAACCATCCATCTGAACACACCAGATTGAACTGAAAAAGGAACAAAGACATTTTTTCATGTCTATATGAAAACTTCCAATTTTACTTACATACCTGCACAGTTTAGTCAATTAATACAGAGAAATTTTAGGGAATTCTCTTAAATCTAAATCAACTTTGTTAAGTTTACGCAAACTGTCTTCTCACCTCTGTGACGAAGGATTTCCTGCCTTCATACTGATACTCCCAGCTTTCCTGAAAGACAAAAAAAGTAAACATTTAATCCAATACGGACAGTTTAAACACTTCACACAAAGCTTTTCAGTTGTATTTTGCTCAAAGAAGTCCTGCCATTAATTAATTCTTCGATCTTAAATATGATCAACCTATCTCTAATGATCGGCTATGTACCACAGGCCTTCAAGCTAGCTGTAGTTAAACCTTTACTCAAAAAGCCATCTCTAGACCCAGCAGTCTTAGCTAATTATAGGCCAATCTCCAACCTTCCTTTCATATCAAAAATCCTTGAAAGAGTAGTTGTCAAACAGCTAACAGATCATCTGCAGAGGAATGGTTTATTTGAAGAGTTTCAGTCAGGTTTCAGAGCTCATCACAGCACAGAAACAGCTTTAGTGAAGGTTACAAATGATCTTCTTATGGCCTCTGACAGTGGACTCATCTCTGTGCTTGTCCTGCTAGACCTTAGTGCAGCATTCGATACTGTCGACCATAATATCCTATTAGAGCGATTAGAACATGCTGTAGGTATTACAGGTACTGCACTGCAGTGGTTTGTATCATATCTATCTAATAGACTCCAGTTTGTTCATGTAAATGGAGAGTCCTCTTCACACACTGAGGTTAATTATGGAGTTCCACAGGGTTCAGTGCTAGGACCAATTCTGTTTACATTATACATGCTTCCCTTAGACAGTATCATTAGAAGACATAGCATACATTTTCACTGCTATGCCGATGACACCCAGCTCTATCTGTCCATGAAGCCAGATAACACACACCAATTAGTTAAACTGCAGGAATGTCTTAAAGACATAAAGACCTGGATGGCCGCTAACTTTCTGCTTCTTAATTCAGATAAAACTGAGGTTATTGTACTCGGCCCTGAAAAGCCTAGAAATATGGTATCTAACCAGATTCTTACTCTGGATGGCATTACCTTGGCCTCCAGTAACACTGTGAGGAACCTTGGAGTCATTTTTGACCAGGACATGTCCTTCAATGCACATATTAAACAAATATGTAAGACTGCGTTCTTCCATTTGCGCAACATCTCTAAAATTAGAAATATCCTGTCTCAGAGTGACGCTGAAAAACTAGTTCATGCATTTAGTACTTCCAGGCTGGACTACTGTAATTCATTATTATCAGGATGTCCAAAAAACTCACTGAAAAGCCTTCAGCTAATCCAAAATGCTGCAGCAAGAGTACTGACAGGGACTAGAAAGAGAGAGCATATTTCTCCTGTTTTGGCTTCCCTTCATTGGCTTCCTGTTAAATCCAGAATTGGATTAAAAATCCTGCTCCTCACATACAAGGTCTTGAATAATCAGGCCCCATCTTATCTCAATGACCTTGTAGTACCATATCACCCTATTAGAGCACTTCGCTCTCGCTCCGCAGGCCTACTTGTTGTTCCTAGAGTATTTAAAAGTAGAATGGGAGGCAGAGCCTTCAGTTTTCAGGCCCCTCTTCTGTGGAACCAGCTTCCAGTTTGGATTTGGGAGACAGACACTATCTCTACTTTTAAGATTAGGCTTAAAACTTTCCTTTTTGCTAAAGCATATAGTTAGGGCTGGACCAGGTGACCCTGAATCCTCCCTTAGTTATGCTGCAATAGACGTAGGCTGCCGGGGGATTCCCATGATGCATTGAGTTTTTCCTTTCCAGTCACCTTTCTCATTCACTTTGTATTAACAGACCTCTCTGCATTGAATCATATCTGTTATTAATCTCTGTCTCTCTTCCACAGCATGTCTTTTATCCTGTCTTCCTTCTCTCACCCCAACCGGTCGCAGCAGATGGCCGCTCCTCCCTGAGCCTGGTTCTGCCGGAGGTTTCTTCCTGTTAAAAGGGAGTTTTTCCTTCCCACTGTTGCCAAAGTGCTTGCTCATAGGGGGTCAAATGATTGTTGGGTTTTTCTCTGTATCTATGAAGCGCCTTGAGGCGACTTATGTTGTGATTTGGCGCTATATAAATAAAATTGAATTGAATTGAATTGAATTGTTTTGTTTTTCGGACATTTGTCTTCCCCAATGGGAACAGGCTCCAACTAACAAGTAACTCTGTAAACTGTAAGGTTTCGCACTTTTAGAAGCCTTGTGTTGCTTACAACACAGTGTCTTACCTTTTTCTTGTTGATCCGTACTGAATACAGTGAGGCAAAAAAGTATTTAGTCAGCCACCAATTGTACAAGTTCTCCCACTTAAAAAGATGAGAGAGGTCTGTAATTTTCATCATAGGTATATTTCAAATATGAGAGACAAAATCCAGAAAATCACATTGTCTGATTTTTAAAGAATTTATTTGCAAACTATGGTGGAAAATAAGTATTTGGTCAATAACAAAAGGTCATCTCAATACTTTTTAATATACCCTTTGTTGGTAATGAAAGAGGTCAAATGTTTTCTGTAAGTCTTCACAAGATTTTCAGACACTGTTGCTGGTATTTTGTCCCATGCCTCCATGCAGATCTCCTCTAGAGCAGTGATGTTTTGGGGATGTCGCTGGGCAACACAGACTTTCAACTCCCTCCTGTCACGGCTGGGCAGCAGTCGTGTGGTGAATTGAGAAAAGGATCCAAAATGCAGGCACTGGCTGGGGTGCGAGTGAGTGTTTATTTACAGAGGTGATAAGGTGACAAAAACAGGAAGAGCAGAGCGGGGAGTAAACAAACCTAAACTGGGGAAAACTAAAGAACTAAACTTAAACCAAACACGCACGGGAGGAGGAACAAAATGCACAAAGAAAGATGGCGGAGAGACGCAGAATGAACACCGGGTTACACAGAGTAATGCAGACAGACATGGCGTTAGACAGACAACGCAACAGAGAGCACAGGAAAACACAGGGCTTAAATACACAGGGAGTAATCAGGGAATGGGCCACAGGAGGGAGACACAGCTGGGAGCAATTAGGCTAACGAGACAGGGGAGCGGTAAAACTGAACACACTGACATGAGACATGAACTTTCAGAATAAAACAGGAAACTAAGAGACACAGAGAACCAGACAGGACACTGAACTTGACAGGCAGACTCATGAGCAGACACAATAACACCATGGACAGACAGAGAGAACACAGGCAGGCATGAAACAAAAACACTAACACATAGCAAACCTAAACAAAAGACAAAACAGAATAACCGAGAACAAAGAATAATATAAAGAAACACAAAACACAGAGTCCTCAGACTCAGGACCATGACACCTCCAAAGATTTTCTATGGGTTAAGGTCTGGAGACTGGTTAGGCCACTGCAGAACCTTGAAATGCTTCTTACGAAACCACTTTTTCGTTACTCGGGCGCTGTGTTTGGGATCATTGTCATGCTGAAAGACCCAGGCACGCATCATCTGGAATGCTCTTGCCTCCTTGGGAGGTTTTCAGTCAAAACCTCATGAAACATGGCCCCATTCATTGTTTTGTTTACATGTTTCAGTCTTCCTGGTCCCTTTGGAGAAAAACAGCCCCAAAGCATGATGTTTCCACCCCCTGCTTCACAGTAGGTATGGTGTTCTTTGGGTGAAACTCAGCATTCTTTCTCCTCCAGACATGACAAGTAGAGTTTTTACCAAAAAGTTCAATTTTGGTTTCATCTGACCATATAACAATCTCCCAATCCTCTTCTGGATCATCCAAATGCTCTCTAACAAACTTCAGACGGGACATTTACTGGCTTAAGCAGAGGGACACGTCTGGCACTACAGGATTTGATTGATTTCTTCACACTAAGCTGCTTACCTTTTGCAGATTCAGTCTTCCCAGCCTGGTGCAGGTCTACAATTTTGTTTCTGGTGTCCTTTGACAGCTATTTGGTCTTGGCAATAGTGGAGTTTGGAGTGAGTCTTTTATGCTGATAAGTTCATACAGGTAACGAGTGGAGGGCAGAGGAACCACTTACAGAAGAAGTTACAGGTCTGTAAGAGCCAGAAATCTTGCTTGTTTGTAGGTGACCAAATACTTATTTTCCACCATAATTTGCAAATAAATTATTTAAAAATTAGACAATGTGATTTTCCGTTTTTTTCATCATTTTGTCTCTCATAGTTGAGGTACACCTATGATAAAAATTACAGGCCTCTCTCATCTTTTTAAGTGGTAGAACTTGCACAATTGGTGGCTGACTAAATACTTTTTTGCCCCAGTGTATATGGACAAGGAAAATTGTTTTCTTTGGTTGTATTCTTAATAACTTATTATCTACCCATTATTAAACATTGCCAACTCAGGTGCTACTGAGTAGAATGAATTAAAATATATGAAGATTAACAGAAAGCAAGAGATATTCATTCATACTCATAGTGGCATTTTGGAGCCAGCCTCAAGTGTCCATTAGAGGAACTTTAGTATTTGGCACTTTGTTTTCTTCATGGATGACTTTTCTTCAGTCACCAGTGGCTGAAAACTAAAAGAAGTGCACTGGGGGTAGAGTAGGCCCTGAGCACAGAACAAGCAAGAACAATGTGTAGAATCTAAAACCATAGTAAATGTCTGTTGCGCTGATTCAAATTATTTTAACGCAGTGCTCAGGGAGATATCTGGTCTCTGACTCATCCGCAGAAGGAAAGCGACGAGTCCTAACATCCAGTCAGTCTCATAAGTAAAAATAGTGTAAACTATCTTCAGCCACAAGGGGTTCTGCAACAGATGGTCTGTCCCCCACAGAGTCGTATTATCAACATCATGGAGTCTGTGTGGGACTGATTACATCAAAAGCGGCTGAGAGAGCAGAACACAGAACAGCTCTGTGAATTTCTCTAACATGCTGGAACAATCTACCAACCAAAAAACTGTACCTTGAACACTTTATCTTGTGTAAAAGTAGTTAAAGGCTGTTTTGTTTTGTTTTGTTTTGGGGTTTTTTGGCCTTTCCATAACGTCACTGATGAACAAAAACATTAAAAAAAACATTTTCAGTCTTCTTTTTGTTTCTACTACCTATAACAGCACTGAATCCATTATTTAATGCTCAAGACTGACATTATTAAACTATAAAACTATAGTTAAATTATAAAACATCACCCATTTATCTACGTAAACTGTGCATATGAAACTATACATGAAACTATATGAAAATTATACATAAACACTGTGAAAAACAGTCATATAGGAACTGACCTTGCATGCTGTAAGTGGGACTCCACTCAGGTCCAGTTCCTGTGTGTCACAGGTCAGCTCTGTGGCATTCCAGTCCACCTCATACTGCTCGCAGGTGCTGTGCTGCACCAGTCCAGAGTTATTGACCAGAGGCACCGTCAGTCTGCGACTGTCTGTCAGGTTCCAGCCACATGCATGCCTCCTCTCCACCACTGCAGGGTCCCGACACCAATGATCAGGGGTGAAACCCTGGAATACGATGCCGACGTATACCCCTGCAAAGGGCAACGACAAGAGGCAGAGCAGGGCAAAGATTCGCCTCTGACAGCGGCCAAATGACCCGGCTTCTTCCAAGAGGTCATCAAAGGTCATCCTTACTGTCGCAAAGTTTAAGAAATCAAGTCAAATCTTGTTCTGTTCAGCAAACCATGGATCAGTGCAAACTATCAGAGTCCCTTCAGGGGTGCTTAGACCTCGTGCACCTCACACTGGTCGATCCACAAGTCCAAAGGGGCCAGATGAAACACAGCTGGGTAACAGCGTGTTACTGTTTAATAAAGTCAAACACAGGAAGAAAGCAGGATTATGCAATCATTAAATGTATGTCTTCTTAAGGAATGCTTGAATGGCCTTAGCTTCAATATTTATGCACGATCATCACATCACATGACACGGATGGTCAGCTGTCTTTTATTTTTCTAAGAAAATGGTGTGACGTGTATTAACTACACAATAAAAATGACTGTGTTTGAATCACTCTGCCTCCATCCACTGTATTCCTGGAATTTGTAAAAAAAAAAAATGTATATATAGAACAGTGTTACATTAAACAGTACATATTTATTTTCTTAACCGAAATCAAAGAAGTTTATAGAATTTAGAGAAAAATTAACTTGATTAAAAGAAGTTGAGCAAATCAGAGAAATCTCTGTCTGGCCTTCTTCACCTTGGAGCAGCTGCTCTGTGCCCGACTCTGTGTTTAGGCCCAGGGACCGTGGATAAATACACAGACATGTTTGTGGATATTGTTGTAAGTGCATTTATTGACTTCAAGGCATTCACAACCCGCTAACCCCAAAGTTTAACCTTCACAAGTAAGTGCCAAACCCTAACACTAATGTAAAATGAATTCTATCTTACATTATAAAACTAATTCTTCAAAGAGAGACATTTAAATGACAGCCAAAATATTTTGACTTCTAAAAGACTGACACCTGAAAAAATTTTATGAATACTTAAAAAATGTATTTTCTTCCTTCTATAATTGTTGCATCTTTGTAGTGTGCAGTGTGTGTTATTCAAACTTGACATTGTTACTAACACATCCTCACCATCATTTTCATTTTCTATGTCGTGATTTTGATCAAAACCACCTTTGAATGGTCTTCATATTAATAAAGGTTATGAGCATTTTCTAAGTCCTTCAGAAAAACCAGGGTTCAGTTAAAGACATGTACATTTCATGTCCTTAAAAATGTTACTATTGTGCAGTGATCTGTCAGTGCATTTATATTAAGCAACTTCTCATCTATTTTCATTGTAAATGGCAGTGTCTGCTATTCCTGCACCACAGTAGAAAGAAACAATGACACACAGTTGATTGTTGACTTTTATGATACAATTAGACTGAAGCTGGAAGCTGCGTGGAGAACCCTGATTTTACTGAAATATCATTATTATTATGAGGGTTTTGATAGGATGTGTTTTTCTTACTTTAACCTTTCTTAGGTAGCATTAGGATCATCATATGATCATATGGTCTCATGAGTTGTCCTCTGTTACATGCTTTGTTTTTCAGAAACATTACTACCATTGTCTTGTGTATGTCACATGTAAGGTCAGCTGTTTGTTGTGCTCATGTAAGATTTCTCAACTCTTACTTCTATCATATTTGTAAATTGCTTATATCACAGATTTGAACAAAATTAAATTAAGCCTGATTAATTCCAAAGACTAGGCTGTGTTTTTTTGGTTATAATAAGAAATCGTCTCATCTTCCTAAGTTTTTAATAAAACAGATTTCAAACATCCAGCCAGTTTTAGAAAGATTGCCTCTTCCTGTTTTTGCCTCCACGCCATTATAGACTGTATAGAAAAGATGGACATAGCCAGGAAACAGAAAGTGTTGGGTTTTTTCCACAGTCTCGAATTCATTATTTGCTGCACAGCAACATCTTGTCAATGATAAAGTAGTCACACCCTATCACTCAATTAATAAAAACTAAACTAAAATGAATAAATAAACACTGCAACCAAACAGAATTCAAAACAAAAAATAATAAAGACACAAAACTATTCTTGCTTTGACTCAAACCTTTAGCCTATATTTTGTTATACAAAAGAGATGAAAGTGAAATATAAAAAGAAGATAATAAACCTTTATTAAGATAATAAACCTTTATTATCTTCTTCACGTGCTACCTGAAGAGTCAAAGTTTCCAAAACTTTACAGGATTGGCCGAAGAATAATTAGTTCAAAAGGCCAGTCGTTACATCTGAGAACAGATAAATTCTTGAGGTGTTACATGCACTACAGCTGTGTTTCATAACGATGCAGCAGAAAATAATTAAATTGCTGTGTTTTTAATCACATTTTTTTTCTTCTGTTTTGCTCCAAAATCTCTCATAAACAAGGATTTCGACCTGCTGCCCTTTTGCTGTCCTTGTCAGGACAATGATTAACTAATAACTGAGCTGTCCTATTGGTCCTCCCAACATGCTAAAAGAAGTCCAACAATAAACCAGGAGGTATCTGATCATATTAGGGTCTCACCATGGACCTGAACACAGCAGCTTTCCTCCTTGGAGCTTTGCTCTGCAGTGGTAAGATATTCATCTTTGAATGATAATTATTAATAAATGTATCATAGCCATTGAAGAGGCAGTTGTTGGATTCACTGTGAGAGTGCCTCATCGATATGTATTAGGATCTTAAATGCAGAGTTTTTGTTCACACAGCCACATAAATGTAATGGAAACAGGTCAGAACAGACAGCATTGAATAATCAATTTAAAGCTAAACCTCATGTCTACAACTGATAGATGATGTTAACTGTGGGCTCAAAGCAAAGATGTTTTATATAATGGATGTAATGGATGGAATTTCTCTCAGCCCATCTATGGTCTAAAACGACCTTCTTTAGCTGTCTTTTATCTGATTGACTATCTCTTGCAAACAGAAGGTTTGAGTGGAGGTAGGCGGGGCTTCTATGCTAATAGACACACCTGTGTGGCTGTGATGACCAAAATAGAGATATCAACTCTCAATGCCATCATACAGAATGAAAAAATAGAAAAAAAAAATCCTGAAACCTAGTGTTTAGAGGAATCGGAAGCGTGAATTTTTCCTTAGTAGGATCATTTGTAAATACATTGACATCCCCATTTGAAAATTTCGACATGCTTAATAAGAGTATCCACCAGTGTAACTAATAATGTAGACTTTCTGATTCAAGATTAGGTCAAATCAACAAAAGAAAGTGATTTTTCTTACATTTTTTATCCTATCTACCTTAATTACATCCCAGTAATGTAACAGAAGCTTAAATAATTTTGGAAATGTTCAGGCAAACAGCAAAGAATAAGCTAACAAATCAATCAGTTAATAAATAAAGCTTTGGGGGATTTTTTTTTGTGTGTGTGTATGATTGCAGTTGGTGCTACTGAGATAGAGGGCTACTCCAGAACTGAAGGGGCATGGATCCTCTCACTGAATAAACGAATGTATTCAGTCAGCAGTTTGGCCGAATGTGCTACCAAATGCAACACTGAAACCCTCTTCACATGCAGGTAAGTTCATACCTCACACTCCCAATTGTTTTCATCTTGGGTATTAAACAGTGCGCACACACACTACATTTATATACATATGTACTTTTTTTAAAAACAGGACTTTTATGTATGATGAAAACGACAGCGAGTGCTGGACAGCAGCTGCAAACTCTAAAACAGAGAATATCATGCGCAGAAGAAACACAGCTTTATATGAAAAAAACGGTAATGATCTTCAAATTCCTGATATAAGTGATATAAGACTGAAATGTCTGTTTTTGCATTTTATTTTCTTTGTCTCTGGTGACTGTTCTACTCTGGTTTGTGTGATCTTTTTAGTTTTCCTAACATTGTGGTTAATTTTTAGCCAATGTGTCATGATCAATGATGTTTGGACTGTGTCTGCAAACACAGTGGAGCTGGATTGCAAGTTAAACACTACTGTGGTTCAATCTGATTGAATACAACACAATAGTAGAGTCCTGTTGTTTCTTTTTTCTTTTCTTTTCTAGAATATCTCTTAGAATGCGCAAATGGGATAGGAACAGATTACAGAGGAACAAAGTCCAGAACAAAATCAGAACAGGTCTGTCAGAGATGGGACGCAAGCTACCCACACAGGCCAAAGTATGTATTCAACTGATTTAACTTAACCATTTCTTATCTTTTTATTATTATTTTATTTCTATAGAACATTTAATAACAACAAAATGTTGGCCAAAGTGCTGTGCAAACATAAAAATTGCACAGTAACAAATGACATCAATAACAAACGACATCAATAACAAATAACGAATACCAGGTAACAGATGAGTAAGTAGATAGATAGTAACTCTCATGCAGTGTTGAAAGCCAATGAGTAAAAATGTGTTTTAAGATTGGATTTGAAAAGATTGACGGTCGGGGCCTTTCTAATGTGGAGAGGTAAATCATTCCACAATTTCAGCGCCACAACCGCAAACGTCCGGTCACCTCTGTGAACCAGTCTCGACTTAGATGTGACCAAGATCTAAGAGCTCTAAAGGGCATATAACGCTGCAGTAAGTCAGACAGATATTCTGGAGCCTGTCCATTCAGTGCTTTATAAGTCATCAATAAAATTTTGTATTTTATTGATTACATTAATTTTTGTTAATGTTTCTGCTGCAGTTTCACGCCACAGAGCCACCCACGAGCAGATCTGGAGTCCAACTTCTGCAGAAACCCTGATGGGGACAAAGGGGGACCCTGGTGTTACACCACTGACCCCCAGAAACGCTGGGAGCACTGCAACGTACCCAGCTGCTCTGGTAACACACACACACACGCACACACACACACACACACACACATATCTAATTATACTCTAGCAGCTATTTTACATTCAATGGTCTTCATTTGGTTTAATACTAATATATAATTTGGGACAACATTATCTGCTATCCATGGCCCAGCATATCAGATACATCAGGGATTTTCCTTCCCAGAGGAATGTATAGTCTGCAATGGTGAGGACTACAAAGGAAAAATCTCCACCACTGAAAACGGCTTCACCTGCCAACGCTGGGACTCTCAGAAACCTCACAACCATGACTACCATCCCAGCAGGTAAGTGCAAAACCTTTGTGAGTTTAACAAGCCTTTTCTGGATTACTTTCTGGATACTTCTTCTTATACTCTGTGCAGTCTACCACAAAAATATCTTGAGGAGAACTACTGCAGAAATCCAGATGGAGATCCCCGACCATGGTGCTTCACCACTAGCCCATCCAAACGGTGGGACTACTGCGCCATACCGCGCTGCAGTAAGTCTCCATTTTTAAATGTTTCCTCATTAATGAACCACAAAAAGGCTTTCACAGCTGTTGTTTGTTGCCCAGCGTGTTCTTCTGCAACACAATTAGCATGATGGTCATAAATTAAGAATGTCATGTGCAAGAGTTGTTGCAGACAAACAAATATATTCATGTTCCAATGAAACCAGACATTCAAACTTCATAGTTTTTGTTGCTCAATCTATTTACAGGCAGCAAAATATTTAAATTCAGTTTATTCAAGTTCAACTAATGTTATAGTGACCTGCTATTTTAAGTACCATGATTAAATCCAATCAAGGTGCAGAGTTAAGCAGGCAACATTTATTTCAGGTGTTCTTTATTGATGGCAAAATCCCAATTCAGCAGCTTGTAGACAAAACACAACAGCCCATTCAGAAATCCATGTTGAATAAACATTGAAATATATATATTTAGATAAACTCAAGCTACCATCATCCACTGCCAGAAACTACTTAAAAGTATAAGTAAAATGAATAACAGAAAAGGAAGAATAGAACTAAAGGAGACTTTATGTAAATGAAGTTGTAAGAAAGTATAAAAGACAACAAAATACAGACAATATGCTTCACTTCTTTTTTTGCTGGATTGTACATGAAATACATCTTTTCTTCCGTCTTCAGCTGCTGAACCTTCCACCATTGTCCCAGAGGTCGACTGTGTCACCGGGGAAGGTGTAGCATACCGAGGAACAATTGCTGTAACTGAGTCTGGCAAAACGTGCCAGAGCTGGTCGGCTCAGGTGCCACATAAACACAACCAGTCCCCAGAAAACTACCCTTGCAAGTAAGAGCTGTATCCAGGAATTAATGTCCATCCTAACGTGGTGAACCAAATATTAGTGGGAGTTTTTGTCAATAGTTTTCAGCTCTAGTGTGTGTAGCACCTACGTGGAGTCATTACCTTGGTTATTAGGGTAATCGTGGCTCAAGAGTTGGCAGTTCGTCTTGTAAAATGAATAGTGGAATTGTAAAGCGCTTTGAGGGTCTTGAAAAGTGCTATATAAATGCAATCCATTATTATTATCCATTGGTACTGTATATGAGTAATTTTGGGCTAGTATCAGAAGATTAAGAACGACCCTTAGAGCTCTGGTACATGAACAGCAGAGGAACCAGACAAACACTGTTGTGTGGCTTAAAAGTACTTCAGTGATGTTAAGCCTTTTAAAAGAAATTTGTGAACAACACAGGATTACAACAGGTTTTAACAGAACTTCAAGTATAAAAATTTCCCCCAAAGTAGCAAAAAAATAGAATAAAAATAAAATTGTGAACAAGTAAAAGATTAGTCTTTTTAAGTTCAAATGTTACCGGTGGGGTCCATGACAAACGGATGTATTGCAACAGAGTCCGTCCGATGAGGAGTGTGTGTGTGTGATTGTCTGTAAACCACCGCCTCTGTTCAAAGATGGTCGCTCACAGTGGACATAGATGGCTTCTTTCACTCCTCTTTCAAACCATCTGTCCTCTCTGTCCAAAATGCCAATGTTCACATTTTGGACAGAGAGGACAGATGGTTTGAAAGAGGAGTGAAAGAAGCCATCTATGTCCACTGTGAGCGACCATCTTTGCGGGGGTTTACGACACCAACTCTCTGCCATCTATAATCCAGTTTTGAGATCCCTTCCCAGACGTCTTAACGCCCACTCACATCCTGGGCCATCTGACCTCAGGAATTCGCATGATAAGGTGGGGCCAGGTTTCACAATGAGCTCACCCGAAACTCTGGCTGATTGGGACCCACACCCAGTTTCACACCTTGGCTCAGGCGATTAGAGGATCATCAGGGGTCCTTTTGTCCCTCTGTGGGGGGAAACTCCCACTAGGTTTATATCTGGGACTCTCCACCATTTGACCTTAGAACTGAAGAAGCTTCTCGGATGAGAGGTGAAACGTCTTCAAGCAACTTAAAGAAGTCCAGATGCTTTTCTTTGCAAGCTCCTTTGACTTATTTTTATATTAAGTAAACACTGCATACTTTTTATTTAAAAAGAACTGTAAAAAGAACAAAAAAGAAAATGTTTAATATTACTTTACATTAGATGGTTTGAAATGTTCATTGAATTTATTCAGTAACATTTATGAGAAAAATATGAGAAAAGAAAGAAGAAATCTCTTCAAAATTATTTTTTCAGTGCAAATATGTTTTCATCTTCTTTGTCAGAGGTCTGGATAATAACTACTGTCGTAACCCCAACAATGAACTGATGCCCTGGTGCTACACAACTGACCCCAGCAAACGCTGGGAGTACTGCAACGTGCCACGGTGTGGGGTTGCACGCACACAAGGTATAGTGTTAGTTAATCTATCTCGTCCTTGTGTTTCAAAAATGAGTGAATCGCCCCCCTTTCAATATCCCTTGCTGCAGGTGATCCAGTGATCCCCCCAAATGAGGAAGACTGCTATGAAGGGAACGGTTTCAGTTATCGGGGCATAACATCAGAGACCATCAGTGGAAAAGAATGTCAAAGTTGGAGCTCCATGACTCCTCACAGACATTACAAAACTCCAGAAGCCTACCCTGATGCGTAAGTATTAAACACATTCAGTTTTTATGGCTAACACAACAGGATGACACAAGAGGATAAGACAGCTGACCTTGAGAGGGGGAAAAAAATTATAAAAAAAAACTATATTCTAACACAAACATGAATCAGGAATTCATCACTACATACAAGAAGAATGTTAGTATGCTGAAGATGTACCTTAAACCTATGTGGTAAAATCCATGAATTTTAATTTTTGAAAATTTTTAGCAGTCAGAATTCTGACTGGCAAAAAACCAAAAAACAAATTTTCCAACCCCAATTAGATCCATCTATTTATTAAGCCCCCTCTCTGGGCTTAACTCTATATGTAACTCTATAACTCTATAAAAATATCTTGTTTAATAGGTTGATGTCTTAAAGTTTCAGGGGCTTTTTTTTTTTTACAACAGGGACCTCAGAGGGAATCTGTGCAGGAACCCTGACGGGGACCAAGCTCCCTGGTGTTTCACTACAGACCCCGCAGTCCGCTGGGAGCACTGCAACTTGAAGAGATGCTCTGTCAGACCTTCAGAAGTCAGTTCTCCTCGGCCACACATCACCTCCATTGCCATCCAGACTCCACCGGAAAAAGGTGAATCAGCTTTAAGTGTCACATGTTGTGCTTCCTTGCCAGTTTGTTTGACCTTTCATTTACTTCCCCTGTTTCGCTGCAGCTGTTTTAGACTGCAAGATCGGAAATGGAGCGACATACCGAGGTCCAACCTCTGTTACTGCGAATGGTGTGACATGCCAGGCGTGGAGTTCTCAGACTCCTCACAGTCACATCAGCTTCACCCCAGAGACTCACCCCACCAAGGGTCTGGACGGCAATGTAAGTGCGTGGGTGTTGCAATAAAAACTCTTTGTGGTAAGAACAGATTTTTTTTCTAGCTTCTAACTTCTCTGTCCACTATCAGAGCTGCAGAAATCCAGACAACGATATAATTGGACCGTGGTGCTACACTACTGATAGGGACAGGATATGGGAACACTGCCAGATCCCTGACTGTGGTATATGAACATTGTTTGTGTTGGCATTCAGATTCAGTGTGTTTTATTTTAATTTGTTACCATCTACCAACCTTTTTAACCACTCTATCAGCATGAATGATGCTCAGTCTGAACTGCAGACTGTAGTAACCCTTGCTTTCTATTCACTCATCTCAACCTGGGTCTGATTCTATCCACATGTGTTCTGGTATTCTAACCATGTTAACAACAGTGAATATCTCACTTAGTTCAATGAGATTAGCAACTATCAAACAAATATTGTTTTGGTCAGAGAAATTCACACATTGTCTCAACAATAAAAAATCTCTGTCTCTATCTATGCTGCACCGCTCTATCATGCTACTATAAATCCCATTATTTAGAAGTGGAAATAGGACTAATACCTCTTTGCAGCTAGTAGGTGCCAGTGATGATAATAAATATTTTTTTCTCTTTGGACTTCAGATAATTAAAGATAAAGACAAATGGCAGTAAGTGAATGTGAAGAGCTGACTTGTTTGGGAGAGCCAAATCCTGTTCAGCTCTGCTGAGAATCCAGGCAGACAGAGTTGGAACTTTATTTTGATCGGCACACTATGTGCAAAGACACACAATCATACCATCATGGGAAAGATGGTAGTGGGCAGACTTTCTAAAGCCAGTGAGTGCAGTGATACAGGCCAGGTACACATATGAAAATATCCATCAGAGCAGGATCAACAACAAACCTAAAAATACTTCTCAGAACTGTTCAACAGTCTGTGCAGCTGTACTTCTGCTGCAGGTGTACCATGGCTTTTTGCAATTCAAACCAAAACAAATCACCCCAGACAAACAGATTAGGACTTGACTGAGATGATACCCACTGACCTCTAGCTATTTTCCACTCTGGAAAACAAAACACTTCTGTCCAGGCCTCAAACCCCATGTTTGTTCTCCCCAGTAGTGGTAAATACACAAAAGTAAAACTTAATTTAACAGTAAAAAATTGCTTACAAAAACACAAACCACATTCGTATTTGTTAAATTATACCTAAATAGAAGGCATAGAGTGATGCTAAATGAGGCCATAAGAGCCAAAGCCAAACCAAAAGAGCAGAATCTCTTGATCTCAATAATGTGTGGAGACTGGAGCCTGTCCCAGATTTCAGAGGGTAAAAAGTGCAGGATTACCACATAGAGATGTCCAGTCTTTTTAATCTACAGTAACCTAAAATGCAATGGAACATGTTCACACAGCCAGCTGATGGATCCCAGCACATGACTTTGACACTGTGAGGCAATACATGGTGCTGCTGAATTATTGTCCAGCTAACCAAGACATGCTAGAGATACCAGATAAAATCCATTTAGTGAGTAAAATGGATTAATAAACCTATTTTTGTGCAAACTTTTCCATTGGCTTGTTGCTAATGAGACTATAAAGTTTAAAGTTTAAACTAATTCAGTGTTTTTGTTTCACTCATCTTCTGAGAATTCATGACAATGAACTACTGCTTTATAGTTGAAATGAAGTGCGGAACACCAGTAATCAAACCAAAACGTTGTTTTAGTCGTCTTGTCGGCGGCTGCGTGTCGAATCCTCACTCATGGCCCTGGCAAATCAGCCTCCGAACCAGGTGAGAAAATAACACCAAAAGGACTTACATTCATAATATAACATGTACAGAGTAATTTAAATACTTTTGACTGTTAACTGTAAATACTGTAAAGACTTGTTCTTGTAGTTATAGAAATAAATACATTGAATGTTAATAGTGATATGTTACAGTATTTTATATTGATTTTGGCCTGGGTTTTGTTTGTCTGTTCACTTTTTAGTTCATTTGTTTTTGAAAGCAAGCTGCTGCTGCATCTCGTCTGTATTGTGAAAGAAACACCTGTTTCTCTTTCTACTAGTATAGGAAAACATGTCTGCGGAGGAACTCTGATCGACCCTCAGTGGGTCCTTTCTGCTGCTCACTGCTTTGAGAGGTAGGAACAGGACCACCATTAACAATTAAAATCAAATTCTGCAATAACTCAAACAGTGATTGATTATTCCACCAGCTCCATTTGGCCTTCAGCCTACAAGGTATTCCTGGGTATCCACACGGAGAGAGGCAATGAGCCATCGAAACAAGAGAGGAGACTTGAGAAAATAGTAATGGGACCAAACAGAGCAGATATTGCTCTGCTTAAACTAGAGAGGTCAGTATGGGTCTAATCATCCTGGGTCAGCTATTAATGATATTACACAAACAACTTGGTGCAGATCTGAACTTTGATCTTAGCTAACCTGAAGGACTGAAGCATGGATGAAATATGTGTTTTTGAAAGTATTAACACTGAGACTCAGCTACCAGACTTGTTAGAAAACAGGCTCTCATACTTTAATCCAGCATACAGATACTGTCTATTAATTATTTAGTTATCCATCTGATATTACAATTATCACAATATCTATGAAAAGAAAGTGTGAAAAAAAAAACCAATAGTGCTATCAGTCAAATTCATCTATAATTAGCCGTGAATGGGTAGCACCGTCTATTACAGCTTGCTTATACTATCATAATAGTGGGGTAATAAGGTGGAAACGAGTAGCCAATAATGTGGAAGTAATGTATAAGTGTTATGTTGTATGAAGAGTAATCATACTGGAATAATATTACATTAAAATGTATGTAATTGTGTAATAATATAGGAGCAAAAGTATCCCCATGAGTTAAACCAATTAGCAATAGCTTAGTGACAAACTGGTAACAATATGATACATACTAGCAATAAAATGGTAACACCCATGCATTAAAATTGTTATATTATATTATGTGATATTAACTTATTTACATTTGGCTCAGTGTCCCAACCTTTTTGGAACGGAGTATGCAGAAAAATAAGTAACTTGTTGACACGAGTTTAATCTTGTGAATGCCATTAAAGATATTTGCATTTCTTTCAGCCCTGCTATAATAAATGATAACGTGCAGCCAGCTTGTCTCCCAGAAAAGGACTATATAGTTTCCAGTACAGCAGAGTGTTTTGTAACTGGATGGGGTGAGACTCAAGGTACGTCACATAGATGTGTGCTTTTTTTTTAATGTCTGTGGATCTTATTGTAATGACAGAGTAAAAACTGACTGATACAAACTGATACAAATCACACGTTTATGTGCTTTTAATCAAAGTTTGTTTGAAGCCACATCTGGTCCTCATAAACATAGGTGGGACATCAAGTAGGCAGGATTTTCTTGTTGATAATAGCCACTGTTTCACAAGTTTTATTTTCTTCTGTTTCATTTGAAGTTAGTTTTTTCCTAACAAAGATGTATTAGTGCTATAGTGATACCCATTCACATCTTTTTCTAGCATTTTTGTTCTTGATTAAAGAAAATGTTTAAAACAAATGTTTGAAATGTTTTCACAGTTGCTTTACAACTCATGATACACTGTAAGCTGAAAAACTCATTCGCACACTTTAGAAATGCCAATGTAGAGATGATTGACACAGAAGGAAAATCATTGAGTGCAATGAAAACCTTTCACCAGCAAGTGGCAGGATTTGAACAATAAGCTTTACTGTGGCTCTATATCGACCAGCAATAATTACTATTTTTGAACATAATTTCTAATTAATGATTCTTTGTTAATTAAACACATTACATCTTGGACAGGGAGGTTTAGCAGTTTGGTCAACTCCACTGTACATGTATTGCTACACATCTTATGATGATGGCCATGAGGAGGAGGAAGGTAATTGCACACAGGTGTGTTGGCAGGTACAGGAGGCGATGGTGTCCTGAAAGAAGAGGGTTTTCCGATTATCGAGAACAAGGTGTGTAATCTACCAGAATACCTGAATGGCAGAGTTCAAAACAACGAGATGTGTGCCGGATATATCGAGGGAGGAGCGGACAGCTGCCGGGTATGAAAAACACAAACCTATGAAAACTGGGGAATGTTTATAAAATGTGTGTGTTTTACTTCATCTTACTGACCTGACATATTTTAATAGATTTCCAGAAACTAATGACTGAAAAAATCAGATATATAAATGTTTCATTTGTTTACAACAGTTCAACATAGAATTTAGTAATAGTAATAATGTTTCTATAGTAAATTCAAACAGTTAATTATTCTCCACCCATCCATCCATCCATCCATCTTCATCCGCTTTGTCCGAGGCCGGGTCGCGGGGGCAGCAGCCTAAGCAAAGAGGCCCAGACCTCCCTCTCCCCAGCCACCTCCTCCAGCTTATCCGGGGGAACACCAAGGCGTTCCCAGGCCAGCCGAGAGATATAATCTCTCCAGCGTGTCCTGGGTCTGCCCCGGGGCCTCCTCCCAGTGGGACATGCCTGGAACACCTCACCCAGGAGGTGCCCAGGGGGCATCCTTGTCAGATGCCCGAACCACCTCAGCTGGCTCCTTTCGATGTGGAGCAGCAGCTGCTCTACTCTGAGCCCCTCCCGGATGGTCGAACTTCTCACCCTATCTCTAAGGGAGAGGCCAGCCACCCTTCGGAGGAAGCTCATTTCCGCCGCTTGTATTCATGATCTCGTTCTTTCGGTCACTACCCACAGCTCGTGGCCATAGGTGAGGGTAGGGACGTAGATCGACCGGTAAATCGAGAGCTTCGCTTTTACACTCAGCTCCCTCTTCACCACGACGGACCGGTGCAGCGTCTGCATTACTGCAGCTGCAGCCCCAATCCGTCTGTCGATCTCCGGCTCCCTTCTCCCATCACTCGCGAACAAGACCCCAAGATACTTGAACTCCTCCACTTGGGGCAGGAACTCATCCCCGACCCGGAGTGGACACTCCACCCTTTTCCGGCTGAGAACCATGGCCTCAGATTTGGAGGTGCTGATCCTCATTCCCGCTGCTTCACACTCGGCTGCGAACCGTTCCAGTGCGAGCTGGAGGCCCTCACCCGATGAAGCCAACAGAACCACATCATCTGCAAAAATCAGAGATGAGATTCTGAGGCCACCAAAGCGAAAGCCCTCCGCCACTTGGCTGCGCCTAGAAATCCTGTCCATAAAAATTATGAACAGAACCGGAGACAAAGGGCAGCCCTGGCGGAGCCCATCACCCACCGGGAACGAGTCCGACTTATTGCCGGCAATGCGAACCAAGCTCTTGCAACGGTTGTATAGGGATCGAATGGCCCGTTAATGTAATTTAATATAAACTCAAAGATGCTTTGACATTTGTGAAATTTACAGATAAAATGACCAAAATCAAATAACTTGCATGTGGAACTGTACAATAATCCAATACTTGGAAAAATCTGATTGTATAACAGGTAATTTATGCTTTTGATACGAATGTTTAATTATATTAAATAAAACCTGTTAGTCCAGCTAAAACTACACATACTTGTTTTAACTTTTTACATCCGTTCTTCCATATGTGGTTTATACAGTAAGGATTTTCTGAGTACATTAACATTCCAAGTCGTAGCTTTAATATGAATAGGTTTACATCAACATAGAAAGAACTGTGTGGGAAAAATGGCAGTTTTAACATGGCGTACCCAGTTGCAAGGGTTTGTTGCAGGGATATGTTGTCCTTGAAAAAGAAAATTAAAAAGAGCTCACTCATAGTTTGACATCTTTCAAGCTGAAGTTGTCAAACAGTATGAGGAGTAATGATGTGGCTATGCAAATGAAAAATATAAGAATCAAATATTATGAATTTGCTTTCTTACACATGCATTTGGGGAAAACCGGCTTGGGCTATATTTCACAGCTGTCCTTTCTTACATGTAGCACTCAACAGGCAAGCAGTTTCAAATACTGAAAATTCTTCAAGTGTGTGAGGTGAAAGAGCTGCTTTGATGGAGCATACAGAAAGTAGTAAACTCACTTTGGTGAATGCAGTGGTCAGCTGTTTGTGTCATTCAAACATCAATTTCACTCGAGCAACAAACAGACTTTTCACTATTTAGCTGGGAGGTTAAAGATCAGACATTTTTTGTCAGGTGATTCTGCAAAAGTTCACAGAGGAAGTTCTTTGGTTTGCCAGAGTTATTGGGGTTCTTTCCAGAAAATTATTATAGAAATGTTGGAGAATTTCAGTCAACCCGAGTAGCACAATTTAAAGACAAAGATCAAAGGTTATTTGCATGGCTGCAAAGAGTGTCATCAACACTCTTGAGGATTTAAGTAAACACTTGACTTTGTCTATTGTGTGTTAAAAAGGCTAAACAGCACACATCACTTTCAGTATTGGCACAAACATATTTTGATTAAACATACACATTCATTAGACATGGAAACATGGAAAAACAAGCCCAAATATTTAGTGTGGACTGTAGACATAGAAAATTTGTGTTGCTTCTAAAATGGATGGGAAATAACTAAATACGAATGTTTTGTTTTTGTAGTTTCAGGTATTTGGCTTATTTCCTGAGCCATTCTCACTTTTACCCCCATCATTTTAACACAAATATGTTTACTTTCTAAGAAAGAGATTTTTAATATTCCAAATAGTTTGTTTATTTGGCAAATATGCATTAGTTTATTACTTACACAATAATGCAGAAAAAACCCAACTTCCTTCGTGTTTCCTGCTCTTTTTTAGGCTGGTTTCAGCAGCTGTTAACTTAAACATAATCAAAAACTGTAGTTATTTCTACACATGTGTTCTCCTCCTGTAGGGTGACAGCGGTGGTCCTCTGGTGTGCTATGAGCAGAACAAGTTCGTCGTGCAGGGTGTCACATCATGGGGTCTGGGCTGCGCCAATGCCATGAAACCTGGTGTCTACGCTCGAGTGTCTAAGTTTAAGGACTGGATAGACACAACCATCAAAGCCAACTAAAAGCTATCATCTGCAGTGTGTTTACTGAGGATGTCTTAACCTGTATATATTGTTCTGCTCTGGCAATGATTGACTTCATGACATGGAGTTTTTCGGTGTTCTATTCTCTCCTGAAGTGGATAGACTAAAAGCAGAGCAGCTTACTGGTTTCAAAAGCAATGAAAATGTTTCTGTAACAGGTTAAACTTTTTTTTTTTTTTTTAAGAAGCCATGCTTTACAGAAAATGCATTACAAATCTACTTCTTTGTGGTTACATTGAGTGAAATACAAGATAAAGATTCAGTTGTTGTTTCCTACTTGATTGTGTGTGACTTAATTTAGTTTTAAGACATTCCTACAGTTTAACCAATTGGTGTGTGTTATCTGTCTTCATAGATAAAGCTGGGTGTCATCAGCATAGCAGTTAAAATGTATACTATGCCTTCTGATGATACTGCCCAAGGGAAGCATGTATAAGCAGAATTGCTCCTAGCACAGAATCCTGTGGAAATCCATAATTAACCTTAGTGTGTGTGAAGAGGACTCACCATTAGAATGTAAAATATGTGTTGTGTGTTCTTTCCATAGCTCAACATCCCTTACACCACGTATTGTCTGATCATAGCGCCAAAGTTCACGACCTTCAACTACCTGACTGAGCTTCAACTCTTTAAATAAGCACAGAAATGCAAAGTGTATATAAAATGATTACAACTACACCTGTAATGAAAAGGTTAGTACGTGATTATGATAACACCAGTAATACAAATTATAACATAATACCAACAGCGTCAATCAATGTTTTTGATGAGAATAAGAATTAATGCAATGGTTAATGATAATGGTTATGAATAGTAGCAGTAAAATATTTCCCTGATCTCCACAACATGAACAAATTGGAGTCTATTAGACCACTGCAGCACAGTACCTGTAATACAAATAGCACGCTCTAATTGATGTAATAAAATATTATGATCAACAGTATTGAAAGCTGCACTGAGGTCTAACAGGACAAGCACAGAGATGAGTCCACTGTCAGAGGCCATGAGAAGATCATTTGTAACTTTCACTAAAACGGTTTCTGTACCGTGGAAAACTCTGAAACCTAAATGCAAAAGGTTAACATCAGCTTACAAAAGAGTTGAAAGAGACAACTGAAAACATAAACTCATATGAAAAGTGTTTACTGAGGTTATTAATTAAGTGAAGGCACAGATGATGGCGCACTTTAAATCTTATAACAGTAAATGTTTTAAATGAAAATACTTGAAGCTTGGTTGCATTAAAGATAACTTTAATAACTGTATGACGTGGTTCCATAAAAAGACACAAGTTAGTCTAAACACTAAACACTGTGCACAAAGAAAAACTGAGAAATTGTTAAAATTGGCTCCTAAAATAAAAATCAAGGAAGTAACTAATATATCCACAAGCAGCACTGTTAAACAGCATAAATAAATACTTTGGTGTGCAAAGGAGCTTAAACAGTTGCCCGATCTTTGTTGGACGCTGTATTTTGGTAGTTGGGCAGCAGGTTCACCATCTGCTGGTTCTTCAGTCCGATTTTCTCCTTTGCTCTGAAAACACAAAGTCGCGTTATGCACATCAACTACAAAGCTACGAGTCTAAAACACCCATGCATTATTATTCATAAATCTGATTGTCAATCAGAACATAAATCAACAGCTTTTCTGATAACTGATTATATGTTTTAGTCAGTTTAAGCAAAAATACTAAATGTGCTGTGTTGGGGAAAAAAAAGTCTCTCAATCTGTACTTACTATAGATACAATAACAGAGATATGACGGGATTTAAAGGGGCTTAATTTTCTTACTGCACTAACTACTCACTTTTCTGGGAACTCAATGTCGTCGATGGTATCGGGCAGCGGTACGCCTCTGGTCTCAGGGAGCAGCAGCACCAAACCTCCAGCCAGGAAAGCCAGAAACCCTACACAACACAATTCAATAATGCATTTAAGCTTTGATAGTCACATTTATCTGACTTTTACTCTCAGAAAACCCACCAAAGATGATGAGTGGCAGCTCCAGCCAGATCACAGCCAGTCTGTAGAGCAGGAATGGAGCCACAATGCCTCCAACATCACACAGAGTGGAACAAACAGACACTCCCAGGTTCCTAAAGACATAAAAACAGCATTTCTTTTAATCTACTAAAATAAAGTATATTTACTTTTTAAACTTTTGATGCGAAGACATGTTTGAAAGGCTAAATATCCACAGTTACATTAGTTATCTACATACAAATACAAAAACAGCTGGATTTGGACAGGTTCTGAAACTGTGACATAAAAGAAAAGGATAAAAGTTCATATTTTGATCAGTTTCACACTTATATTACCAGGTACAGCTTCAAACGGATTTGGCAGCAGTCTAAGCTTTCTGTGAGCACAGTTCTATCAATAGTGATTTGTGATGTTCTTTTGTTATACTGTACACAGAATTTACTGTTGTTTACTGATTACCTTAGTTGATGTATAAATTATACCTGTTCATCCCAAACACAATACATTTTCTGTATTATACCTGACAAACGTCGGGTAGAGCTCAGTGTTAACAAACACCACCATCTCAAAGGTCATCGTGATCCCCAATCGGCCGATGCATGCCACTGCCGTCTTAAACCAAAACATGCCTGCAAGAACAGACAGAACCATTAAAAGAAAACTTGGAAATCAACGTTCAAGAGCACCAAATAAAATCACTCACTGTCAGGAATAAAGGCAGTGATGAAACAGGAGACTCCAGCTACAAAATTGGCCGTGGCGAAGGGGAGGCGTCGGCCGATGCGCTCAATGGTGAACAGGATGAGGAAGGCGGCAGGAAACTCCACCAAGCCAGAGATGAGGAAGTCGATATAGACATTTCCTCCCAGAATGCCCAGCCTCATGATCAAACCCTGGTAGACGACAGCACTGGTGAACCTGGGAGAAAAAACATCTCATTAACTTCGAATCTTTATCCTAAATTCCATCCATCCATTTTCTTCCGCTTATCTGGAGCCAGGTCGCGGGGGCAGCAGCCCAAGCAGAGAAGCCCAGACCTACCTCTCCCCAGCCACCTCCTCCAGCTTATCCGGGGGAACACCAAGGCGTTCCCAGGCCAGCCGAGAGATATAATCTCTCCAGCGTGTCCTGGGTCTGCCCCGGGGCCTCCTCCCAGTGGGACATGCCCGGAAAACCTTGCCCAGGAGGTGCCCAGGGGGGCATCCTTGTCAGATGCCCGAACCACCTCAGCTGGCTCCTTTCGATGTGGAGGAGCAGTGGCTCTACTCTGAGCCCCTCCCGAATGGCCGAACTTCTCACCCTATCTCTAAGGGAGAGGCCAGCCACCCTTCGGAGGAAGCCCATTTCCGCCACTTGTATTCGCGATCTCGTTCTTTCGGTCACTGCCCACAGCTCGTGGCCATAGGGGCACAGCTCAACCGGTAAATTGAGAGCTTCGCTTTTACACTCAGCTCTCCGTGAATCGCTACCTTATCGTGGTGGAGAGGTTTGTCTGTCCAAGGGATCCCAGGGGCTATGTTGTCTGGGGGCTTTTGCCCCCTGGTAGGGTTTCCCATGGCAAATTGGTCCTGGGTGAGGGACCAGACAAAGAGCGATTCAGAAGACCCTTGTGAGGAAAACATCAAGGGAACAGTTTACCCTGCCCGGGATAGGGTTACAGGGGCCTGGGGAGGGTGCCCAAGGCCAAGCGTCTTGTGGCCGGGCCTTAGTCCATGGGGCCTGACCGGGCACAGCCCGAAAAAGGGACATGGGCCCATCTTCCTGCAGTCCCACCACCCGCAGGAGACACACGTAGGGGTCGGGTGCAATGTGCGTCAGGCGGAGGTCCTGGCGGACCGATTCCCGGCTACCAAGACTGGCAATTGGGAGACTTTATCCTAAATAGATTTTTTTTTTTTTTGATAAAGAAGAGTCATTTATAATAACAGTTGTGTCCTGCTTTAATTGAATCCTTACCAGTTATAGCTGAGGATAAAAGTGTGTTTTCGCATGTTTGGCGTTCTGATCAGGTCCATGAAGGAAGCGGTGGTTGAGTCTGCGTTATCATCTTTCAGGGTCTGCAGGATCATTTATATAACATCACATAGTAAAAGTATTTCTGGTTGTTTTTATGCCTTAGCTTCAGCCTGTTTTACTATGTTTCTCTATGAAAAAAAATCTCACAAAAAATAATGCAGTCTAATCCAATCCAGATCGTGTCTTTTTCATGGAAGGCTTGAAACCGCTTATTGCACCTTTTAAAACAGCATGGCTTCAAAGTAGAAGAGTTCAGCTACTGAACTGGCTTGCCTGGAGTCCAGACCTTTCACCAACCAAAAACATCTCGTGTATCATGACATGAAAAACACAACAAGCAAGACCCAGAACTGTTGAGGAGCTTCATCAGACACAAATGGGACAACATTTCTCTCTCCAAAGTCCACAAACTGGTATTTTCAGTTCTCACACATTTACAGGAATGTAAATCTATTTCTATTTCCTAAAAGGTAAGTTTTATCTCACTTAATAAGTCACAATGAATTAGACTTCAAATTGTCATGTTATATGCTGATAGATTTTGATTCCAGGTAACAGATGCAGAGATTTTGTGTCCAATGGCTACCTCGATGTTGGAAAGAGTCATCTTGTTTTCTTTGGCTATGTCCTCTGTGATCTTCACTGCTTTGGAGTTTTGGTTTTGAGAGAGAAGCCATCTCGGAGACTCTGGGATGAACCTGGAAATGTAAAATGTCAACAACAAATCTGTTGTTAAATACAAAACTATTTAAAGGTACAAATTCTTTCTTTTTTTAATTGATAATGACAAATTATCAGTAGGTGCGTGTATTTTTTCACTAAGACAAAGAGATTTTTGGGTTTTATTTTAAGGTTTAATGGGTCGTACAAAGAAAGAACAGGCAAAACAGACAACCCACGTAAGGGTAGCATCTGATAAAATATAGTGCTAAAGGTGCACAGGTTGACATAGCGGCAAAAAACTAAAGGTAATAATATCTTTTCTCCACAGTACCTCTGGTGTAATATACCCTCATTGGCTCTACAAAAGAAAACATTTATTCTAAACCTGCATTTAAAATGTATTAATATGTATATAATAACTGGATAATGTTTTTTTTAGCATAAGTGAGAAGACTACTCACTTTTATAAAACATTTGGAAATGACTACAAGACACAGATTTCTAACATTTTAAAATCACCTACATGTCACTGAAATTGGCTACAGCCCAAATAAATATGTTAAATAAAAGTTGAAAGATGGGTTAATAAAACTTCATTCATACTGCTGTATGTGGTTGTGGTGACTCTTACCAGTAGTAGGACAGGAACAGGATGTAGGGGATGGTGATGACGACCTGCAGCCAGCGCCAGTCTGTTATATAGTAGGCGAGCAGAGGGAGGATGAGGATGCCGATACTGAAGAACATCTGGTAAATTACTCCGACTGTACGTCTGAACTCCACGCCCACGATCTCTGTGACTGAGATGAATAGAGGAAGGTGTGTGTTGGAGTCAAATTGTTAAATGTTGTCACTGTTTTACTTAAATTTGTAAGTCTTAGTTCAAGCAGCAGGATCAAAGACATGCCTTTGTCTCTGACCACCTCTCCAGCCTGTTGGACGGTGGGGGACGCACGCACGCACGCACGCACGCACACGCACGCACACACGCACACACGCACACACACACACCCTTTTGTA
This sequence comes from Mchenga conophoros, assembly GCF_057382185.1. Taxonomy (NCBI): domain Eukaryota; kingdom Metazoa; phylum Chordata; class Actinopteri; order Cichliformes; family Cichlidae; genus Mchenga; species Mchenga conophoros. The sequence goes on from NC_140540.1 coordinate 21,258,286, forward strand.
ACCATAGGGGGGTTTACTATGGGAGGTGCTTGTGTGTACTGTAACTGTTTTCAATAAAAGGCGTTCAGCTCCAAAACCCTGGTTCTGACCAGTCTCCCTTGCTAGCAAGTAAAAGCTGTTCAGGGAATGACTATCCTTGATTGACTGTGGTGAAAAGCAAAGGTAAAGGTTATAAGGTGGTCTTACTCAGCACATATCCAGCTACCCAGCCTCCTTTCACTCCAAACCCATAGAGAGTCCTGAAAACCAGTAAAGATATGTAGTTTGGAGCCACGGCCACCAGGATCCCTGCAACCCCATTCAGCAAGTTGGATATGAGGAAGCTCATTTTCCTGCCAAACCTGAAGTCAGACATCAACAATCATCACATTGCTGTAAGTCCGTCTCACATAATGTCAATTATTTGGTCATGTAAGTGCTAAAAACAACAAGAAAAAAATATAAATAGATAGTAATTTAATGTATTTTGAGTCAATTTTCAATCACTGTCACAATCATAGCCTAACCTGTCAGCCAGGTAGCCAATGGCAATACTTCCAACCAGGAACCCCACGTTCAGAGTGGCCTGAAACATGTCCACCAACCATGCATCCGAGCACACCAGGTCAAACTGGGAAAACACAAAGTGAAAAATGTCCTGAATCTGTCAAAACAAATTGTATGGCATGCTGCCCATGTTTTTGTTCATTTTATGAACAACACAAAATTACCATATTAGTCATTAATAAATCTTTGCTTGGGATATGGACATATTTAGGTTTTACCAAAGTAGTCAGATTCTCTGAGCAACACAGTTCTCTTTTTATTTATGTATTTATTTATGTGTACACACACACACACACACACACACACACACACACACGTGTACAAAAACAAATTCCCTCTCGCCCCTGCGGGCGGTCAATCCTTCAAGCTCGGGTCCTCTACCAGAGGCCTGGGGGCTTGAGAGGCTTGCGCAGTATCTCAGCTGTATCTGAGCTCTTAGCTGGACAGAGATCTCCGATGTCGTTCCTGGGATCTGCTGGAGCCACTGGTAGGATTTCTGGATATCAGCCACCTTCTCTATCTGCCGGTGGTACATACCGTGCAGGGGCCTGTCCTTCCATGATGGTTCCTCCTCTTCCTCGTCATTCTAGGGTTTCTGTTGCCTGAGGTATTCACTGAGCACGCTGTCAGTTGGGGTCATCTTCCTGATGTATTCCTGGATGTTTTCTGCGTCCTCCTGGTCTGGGGTACTGACACTCATTAGTCCCCAGCCTCCTTCCTTCCACTTAGTGTACAGCCTCAGGGTGCATGACTTGGGGTGAAACCCTCCATGCATGGTCAGGGGTTTCCTGATGTTGATGTCAGTGGCTTCTATCTCCTCCTTTGGCCCACTTATTATCCCAGCAGGGTAGCTGATCACGGGCAGGGCGTAGGTGCTGATAGCCCGGATCATGTTCTTACCATTCAGCTGACTCCTCAGGACTTGCCTGACCCTCTGCAGGAAGTTGGTGGTTGCAGCTTTCCTAGCGGCCTCTTCATGGTTCCCATTCATCTGTGGAATCCCCAGGTACTTGTAACTGTCCTGTATGTCTGCAATGTTGCCTTCTAGTACTTTGTTATCATCCAACTACATTTCTCCAGTCCGACTGACATTCCAATGTCCAGAGGTGTGGACTCGAGTCACATGACTTGGACTCGAGTCAGACTCGAGTCATTAATTTTATGACTTTAGACTTGACTTGAAAAAATGTTCTAAGACTTGTGACTTGACTTGGACTTTTACACCAATGACTTGGGACTTGAATTGGACTTGAACCGGTTTACTTGAAAAGACTTGATATTTTACCCCAAATATAAAATTTAACATGCATATTATATAGAGATTGAAAATGTGACGTCATTCACGGGTAGAACCGCAAAGGATTCTGGGAACTCGTGGCAAGCGGTACTAGCGCACGCAGGCTTTCAATTAAAATCAGTTATACAGCAATAAAAAGAAACACAAAAATGTCAAGAAGCTGTTGTATTATTAACTACAATAGCCGGTCGCATGACAGCCACGGGAAGCCGACGGGTAAAGAGATCGGTTGTTATCGGATTATGTCGTTGAAGAGAAATTGTTCGAGCCATGTTTCCGAAGTAACAAAGACGCGACTGGATTGCAGCCATTCAAAGATCAAATATAACGTCCCAGAACACTCCAGCTCACAGGTTAGTCTGCTCCAAGCATTTACACAAAGGTCAGTCTGCTGTTGTAGTTAATGCGTCATTTTCATAACATAACTGGTGATATACAGTGGGGCAAAAAAGTATTTAGTCAGCCACCGATTGTGCAAGTTCCCCCACTTAAAATGATGACAGAGGTCAGTAATTTGCACCAGAGGTACACTTCAACTGTGAGAGACAGAATGTGAAAAAAAAAATCCATGAATTCACATGGTAGGATTTGTAAAGAATTTATTCGTAAATTAGGGTGGAAAATAAGTATTTGGTCACCTCAAACAAGGAAAATCTATGGCTCTCACAGACCTGTAACGTCTTCTGTAAGACGCTTTTCTGTCCCCCACTCGTTACCTGTATGAATGGCACCTGTTTGAACTCATCATCTGTATAAAAGACACCTGTCCACAGCCTCAAACAGTCAGACTCCAAACTCCGCCATGGCCAAGACCAAAGAGCTTTCGAAGGACACCAGGAAAAGTATTGTAGACCTGCACCAGACTGGGAAGAGTGAATCTACAATAGGCAAGCAGCTTGGTGTGAAAAAATCAACTGTGGGAGCAATCATCAGAAAATGGAAGACATACAAGACCACTGATAATCTCCCTCGATCTGGGGCTCCACGCAAGATCTCATCCCGTGGGGTCAAAATGATCATGAGAACGGTGAGCAAAGATCCCAGAACCACACGGGGGGACCTGGTGAATGACCTGCAGAGAGCTGGGACCAAAGTAACAAAGGTCACCATCAGTAACACACTACAACGGCAGGGAATCAAATCCCGCAGTGCCAGACGTGTTCCACTGCTGAAGCCAGTGCATGTCCAGGCCCGTCTGAAGTTTGCCAGAGAGCACATGGATGATACAGCAGAGGATTGGGAGAATGTCATGTGGTCAGATGAAACCAAAGTAGAACTTTTTGGTATAAACTCAACTCGTCGTGTTTGGAGGAAGAAGAATACTGAGTTGCATCCCAAGAACACCATACCTACTGTGAAGCATGGGGGTGGAAACATCATGCTATGGGGCTGTTTTTCTGCCAAGGGGACAGGACGACTGATCCGTGTTAAGGACAGAATGAATGGGGCCATGTATCGTGAGATTTTGAGCCAAAACCTCCTTCCATCAGTGAGAACTTTGAAGATGAAACGAGGCTGGGTCTTCCAACATGACAATGATCCAAAACACACCCCCCGGGCAACAAAGGAGTGGCTCCGTAAGAAGCATTTGAAAGTCCTGGAGTGGCCTAGCCAGTCTCCAGACCTCAACCCCATAGAAAATCTGTGGCGGGAGTTGAAAGTCCGTGTTGCTCGGCGACAGCCCCAAAACATCACTGCTCTTGAGAAGATCTGCATGGAGGAATGGGCCAAAATACCAGCTACTGTGTGTGCAAACCTGGTAAAGACCTATAGTAAACTTTGACATCTGTTATTGCCAACAAAGGTTATGTTACAAAGTACTGAGTTGTATTTTTGTTATTGACCAAATACTTATTTTCCACCCTGATTTACGAATAAATTCTTTACAAATCCTACCATGTGGATTCATGGATTTTTTTTTTCACATTCTGTCTCTCACAGTTGAAGTGTACCTCTGGTGCAAATTACTGACCTCTGTCATCATTTTAAGTGGGGGAACTTGCACAATCGGTGGCTGACTAAATACTTTTTTGCCCCACTGTAGGTTACAAGCAAGTCTGGCGCTGAACAGAAATTGTGGCGCTATGCTCCTTTATTTATTGTGCATAAATAGTGAATTGTCCTGACACAATATTGCGTTTCGCTTCTGTTATTATGGTACATTGACAAAAACATATACTTTTATTCACAGGATAAAACAGGTTTTTTTGTATCACTAATTGCCCAGTACGATTACAGCATACAATATTATTGTCACTGCTACATTTCTGTAACGCGTACCAGAAATTATTTCTACTACTAATTAATTACCGTTAAGCTCAAAGGTTATATTAATAAACGGTTAACGAATGTGTATTTATGACGACGATTTGTGAGACTGGTAAACTTATGATACGTACGATGGTCTTTACTTTCTACACGGTGCATTTCAAGGTCCTGTACCCATCCGTCGGTAAACTGTACCTGGGCTTGTTGCAGTGACCGGAAGTTACTAAACTTCACGAGTGTATGCACTCACAAGAACCGTATAATTATAAATATGCATATAAATATGCTACGATGAGATAGCTGACTTCATCTAACTAGCAAATGTTGTCCAGGCTACGTTGGTGATGCAGTTTTTTTAATGTATATGATATTTTTGTCATGCGATTTTAAAGCCGGTGTTGTGCCAAAAAGTGATTTCCAGTGTTTCTGTGTATTTTTTATGTGTAATATCTTTACGTATGTTCGTAAATAGACTTCGGTGAACAGGGGATACAAAGGGGTTACATAAAGAATTAAAAAATTATCTGTTTTTTAAGTATCTTTACAACTTGTACTTACATTATAACCAATCCGGTCCTTTATCCCCACTTAAAATATTTTTACAGAACTATTGTAATATTTGCTGCCATTTCTGCTGTGCTCTTGGCCAACTTACTCTTACAAAATACATTTTTAATGTTAATGAGATTTTTTTTACTGCATAAATAAAGGTTATATAAAAGTCGCTGCCAAAAACTGATTGCGGCTTGTATCTTGCTACACGAATGTTGTTTGTGGCTCAAGATGACTTTATGTCATCCATAAGGGATGCATTTGACATATGTTTAACATATTATAGCCCAACAAGTTACTTATAGCACTTTAAATATGAGCAATCGCTTTTTGGCAAATACCGGAAATCAGTTTTTGGCAGACAATCACTTTTTGGCACAACACCGGTCCTACAACCGCATCCAAGAATAACATGCAGCTTATCTCAGAACTGTCGGTGAAAATTATTCTTGGAGCTAGGTTTAATTGAGCTGCATTTTAAAGAGGTGCAATTTCACAATTTGTGTATATTTTCTAAGTTCACTATTTTGTCATGTGTTGAGAAAAACACAGATTTAAAAATTACATGGTCTAATATTTACATTTAGCATAACTGCAACATTATTTTTTCTTTTTTTTTTTTTTTAAAGACTCGAAAGGACTTGAAATTCAAAATTTCAGACTTGTGACTTGACTCGGACTTTTACACCAGTGACTTGAGACTCGACTCTGACTTGCCTGACATTACTTGAGACTTGAGGATAAAGACTTGAGACTTACTTGAGACTTGCAAAACAATGACTTGGTCCCACCTCTGCCAATGTCATTGCTGTATATTCTGGGGGTGTGGATCAGTAAAACAATGCCTCATTCATTCTTGGCATATAGCTTGATGTCATCCATGTACAGGAGATGGCTGACAACTGTATCGGTATCCGTAGCCAGTCTTGTTAATGATCTCAGGGGTTCAGGCCTGTGCAGAACAGCAGTGGGAACAGAGCATCTCCTTGGTAGATCCCGCACCATCCCTTGATGGTGACTTGTGCTATGGGCTTGAAGTTGGCCTCTAGTGTTGCCCCCTGAGAGCCTTCCTTTGATCTTGTATAGATCTAGGCATCCCAGGATCCAGGATCCAGGCCTTCTCGTAATCAATCCAGGTCTTCTCATAACCAATTAGTGGATTCCCATTCATTTCCTATACTGGTCCCATAGGTCATACATATATATATATGCATAACAATTTTATTACAGGAAAAGTAGAACACTTACAATGATTGCTGTAAAATGTTATCTGCACATACAAGATAGATGGATATGTATATATATATACCCACTTTTTCCCTTCACACATTAAAATCTATTAAATAGAAAAGCCTGAACATTTTTCTGTAAAATCTTTGAGCACCCAATTAAAAAACACTTCACATTGCCAGAGAATGCTTTCTGAATGATATATAGTTACATTTCATTATAATGCAAAAATAAAGCATGCAGAATCTTTTTAAGAAATTCTTTCTCAAAAATAAAGAAAATGCAATTTTCATTCAACTTTCATGTTGGATTGAGCAAATATGACAAGCTGCCCCACAAAAGCAACAATAGCAGTAGACTTAATCTAAATTTTACCAATTATAAATCAATAAAATAACTAAAAAAACAAAATAAATATATTTAAATATAGACAAATATAAATATCTTTATCAGTGTGGGACTTTACAGGTTGGCTTGAATTGTTTTTGCATATTTTAATTAGCCAACACAGACCTTTTTTGCATTTGCCCCAAATTACAGTTCCAGGCTTTTACCTTTAATATTATTTGAGATATTCATGTTCAGACACTGCCGCAGATTTCAAGGTGCAAAAGAAGCAAAAAATTATTTTAAGTCGAGACTGAATGACCCCTTTTTTAAAAAACAAATCATTATTTCTGTTTTCTATATTCCAAGCTGCGTCATGTTGTTGAATTCAGTTTTTTTACTCAAAAAATATTTTGTCTATGTTTTGTTTTTTGGTCTGTGTGTGTTGGCTGTGACCTCTTGTTCCCCACCTCAGTAACAAAAGACCGTCTTCCCTCGTAGTCGTACTCCCAGCCATGTTTGCAGCTGATTGTGGGAGTTCTGCTGAGGTCCTCCAGCTCCTGTTTGTCACAGGTGAGCTCAGTGGCATTCCAGTCCACCTCGTACTGCTCACAGCTGCTCTGCTGACCAGAGCTGTTGTCCAGAGGTACTGTGAGCCTGCGACTCTCTGCCAGGTTCCAACCGCATGCCTCTCTCCTCTCCACCACTGCAGGGTCTCGACACCAGTGATCAGGGGTGAAACCCTGGAAGACTATCCCGACATACACACCTGCCCATGGCATGGACACCATACACAGCAGGATGAAGATACGCTTCTGGCAGCGGCCAAATTTCCCAGCTTCTTCTAAGATATCATCAAAAGTGGTCATGATTGTAGAAGGGTTTCTTTACTTTAACCAGCTGCAAAAAACACTCAGCCGGAGTCTAATTTGTATGCTGAGCTTCCCTCTGCAGAGTGCCCATTGAAATGCACATGCACTGGGTTTTTAAACAGCACAAGAAGGAGCAAAGGTCCATAGAAATGCGTTCGTACTGCACCGCCTGTTCCCATAGAGCATTAAAAGACGTTTGCTATCCAATTTACTGACGTCAGAGCCCAGCAGAACGTCTGCTTTGGGGATTAATTTACATAAATTCATCAGCGTGGACACATTGGCCTGGACGGTGACACAGTGATGATGTTTAATCAGTTAACATTTAAGAGGTACTTCATTGGAATCTGTTAGACATTAAGAACTGAGAAAGATAAGATCAGCTGAAAGAAAGTTGAGTTTCTTGAGTCTTTTCAGACAAGTCTAAAGAACTTGGACTGACACTAAACGTGCCTTAAAGTTAAGTCAGTCAAGTTAAGCCTGAATCTTGACTTAACAGGATCAAGATTTAATCTTCAAGACAAGCTCGTGTGTTGCTGGAAATCCTTTTGAAGACAGATCAAACTAAGACTCAAGTCTTAACTAGTGTGAAATCATTTTTAAGCAACTTGAAGCCCGAGACAGGATCAAGTTATTGAAAACAAGAGCAAAGGATTCTCCCCCCCACCCAAAATTCTCCTACCACATTGTACCTGAAATATTTTAATATTTGCATAGGTTTTAGTCTCAGCTTCTTTGAGACAAATTTTAAAGACCTAAGACCTATTCTTGGATAAAACCTCATTTTACCCAAGAATAGAGGTTAGGAAGTCTCATTCAAGACAAGTTCATTTCATTCAACGTTCAAGGCTCGTTCTTCTTTCATACGGTAAGTCAGTCCAGACAAGATGAGATGACAAAAATAAGTTTCAAATTATTGAGCACAAGCCAGATGTCAGGACGTCTTCAGGTCAAATCTCAAGTTCGTCCAAATAAGAACTTAATTGCAATGTTGCCAAAGATGACTTTTAAATAATTTCTTTCTTTTAGAAATTTTGTCAGACATAAAATGAGATTACACCACAAAAGTAATAAACAGCAGATCTCTTATTTATTCAAATAATGCATTATTTTACATATTTTTTATTTTAAATAGGAAAACAGGCAAAGAGCTGAAAACATCAAACATAACCTTACATCAACTAAAACATAATGATGATATCCCATCATACCAAATCATTGAAGAAAGTTTCTTGTGCTTTTTTTTCCCCCTCTTTTTTCAGTTGGTTTGTGTGCTGCTTGATGTCAGTCTCACATACTAAATTTGTTTCATCATACCCAAATGTTTCCACGACTGTGGACAAAAACAAACAAACAAAAAAAGCACAAGAATGTCCAGTAATAACTTCAAGAAAGAGATGGTTCAGTACAGTACCATGCAGATGAGCCACGGGAACTTTGGTGCAAAGCAGAAACAAATTTAATGCAACAATGAACAAATAACTTCACAAACTTTACCTCCTGCTACTCTGAAATGAGGAGTGCTACAATGTTGAGACTCGGGAGAGATGACTACAAAGTGCCAAACACAGACACTTTCAATTCACCTCTCAGACTAACAGGGTCAGGATTCTGGTAAAAAAAAACTTTAAGAAGAACAGCTCAAGTTCATATAGCAAAACCACACGCTGAATGAACGAACACGTAAAAGGAAAGTTTATAAAAAGTCTTCGTTACAATCATATTTTATGATAAATACTGATCATAAATATTTCACCTGTTACCAATGTCATTGTCATGTTTCTGGAAACCTGACCATGTGCCGTGTACTCTCATTCTTTAAGCTGTTAAAGGTAGATACACTTGCACTGTTCAGAATTTCAGATCAGTAGCACAATAATATGATTATATGATAAGAGAGTTTATTAAGAGAGTTTTAAAATGTCAAAAGCTGCTTTGGAAATGTTCAGTTTGTAATCAGAGAGAAACAGAAAAAGTAAAAGGAGGAGTGCGATCTGTTTCTACTCTTTGCTATCACAACACTCCTCGAACCCCTTTCTGTGAAACACTGAAGTTTACAGTGCAAATGACAATTATTTTATTAAATGCTGTTTCTTGTTATTTTATCAGTATTTTTTGGGCACGTGGCATCGTACAAAAACGCGCTTAACAATTATGTGTACAAAGCTTTAGAAATACCCTGAATGGCAAATCTTTGTTATTGAGGTTTTAGCAACAAACTCACATTTGAATACTGAGAAAACACAAATATTAATCTACACCAGCAATGCAACGGCAACTAATGTGATGAATATACGATCAAGGGCACGTTTTTTTATGGTAGTAAATGTCTGGCTATGGATCAACAAATGCACTGCAAAGTGATTTAATTAAGCTCAGGATTGTTCACCTCCTTTCCCCAGTTGGAGAAAATGAGAAGTTATTACTGATGTACAGAGATAAAGATTTATGCTACCAAGGCCTGCAGCTCACCCCTTCCTGGTTATACAAGCAGCAACACAGTTTTCAGATATATTTTTTGTTCCAATTACAAGGCTGAAACTCAAAACTTATTATTGCCAGTGAAAGCAAACAGTTGTTTATAGTAGAGGAGTCAAAACCAAAGAATAGTACAGATTATTTTAATTAAAAAATCGTTTTAGCTTTAAATGTGCCTCCCTGTTAGCAGTAATTAGGCTAAATCTTTAGACTTGATGTCTTCAGGGAGTTTGCAAAGTTTTAAACTGACATTTCAGTCAATTTGACCAACCAACCAAATCTGATTAATTAGTGGAAACCTACCAAATAGACTTTCAGTTTGTTTGTTTGTTTGTTTTTTAAACGATTTTCAAAAAGTCCACCTTCCTTTATGAGGGTGTGCTACTTTTCTCTAAACCAATTAACTGGAAAAAATTGAGCTATTTTATTGGTTTTCAGCTGCTCTGCACATCAGAAAGAAGAGTGAAGTGAAAACAGAATAATCCAACCTAATTGTTTTTTGTGATGATCATGTGTCCATAAAATCACCGTATTTGAGGTGTGTTTGTTTTGTAAAATCACCCGGTCTGAGCTCTAACTGTTGTAGAAAAATCAATCTCAATCATGCTGTGTTTACACTGTGCAAGCTTACAGATTTAATTACTCTCATGTGGAAATATGGCATAAAGTAGGTTTCCATTATTACTGACATCCTCTGTGAAAAAGCAAAACAGCCTGCATTTTAGTTTCACTACCATCTTTTGCATCATGCATTTGGCTGAACAGGGCGGATTTCAGCACTACGAAAAGTTGGCTTCACTTTTCACGCAGCAATCAGATCTGAGTACAACAACCGAGCCTGTAAAGTACAAGAGCACACGAGCATGAAAAGGGAAAAAAAAAAAAAATCGATTTCCCTACATTAGTGCCAAGGGTGGCAGTAGAAATATGGCTTTAACAGGACGGGAGGGGACCAAATCAATCCAAAGGAACGCCTCCAGTTTCACTTTCAACTTTCTTCAACCATCCATTCATACTTAAGGCCATCTCCATTTTCACACAGAACAGAGAAACAAACGTAATCAGCTCGGACGAGCCGTTAAATAATCACCAAAACAAACGTGTGAACAATTCACCGGTGAAGACTAAACGAAACGTCCATATTATAGAACATTATCATCTATTTACAACGTCTCTGATCAAATCAAGACAATCAAAGAAATTCAATCCGTTGCTGGACATGATTCATAGATGAAAATGCAAAGTAAATTCATCAGTATGAAGGCATCGTGCTTTCTTTTCGAGGGCAAAGAAGGGGAAAACGGGTCTGCTATAAAAGCAACTGTAAACAGCACGAAAACAAACTGGTGTCTTCATTCCCTTTTTAGAAAGAAGCTGGCACCTTCACTGCCTAAGCTATGGGAATAAATATCATGACAGTTTTTTCATAAAGTACCTGCGGGCCAATGGAGAGCAAAGAAACAACTCCAAACAGGAAAAAAAAAAGTCTTCCTTATTAAGTACCTTCACACAGTCCACAAGCAGACACACAGCCAGTGTTAGTACCATTAATCAAGGTAGGAAAACAGCTTCAGTTCAAAACACCAGAAGAAAATAGAAGATACATATATAACTTAATTTTCATTCACATCTTATCATGCCTCATTTCAGTGATGATATCAGATTTTCCCTTCTTGTAATGATAGTGTTGTGGTATCATTGTTTACTGTTTGGTGCATATGGTTATGGTGACATGTCTAGTTGACACATCAAGCTGGAAATCACATTAGAAAGAAGCTTTGTGTGCTCCCAGAGTCGATTTTAAGAGCTGGCCTGTTCGTTCTTCATCAGACAAATGTGGCAAGGCTGAAGTATCGGGATTATGAAAGACAATATGGTGGAGTTCAAAAGAACCTTAAGAACACTTTAAATGAGCTGTCAAATAAAAATTATATGTGGACGGTGAACTGGACTGAGTCGGTGTAAGCCGAATGAAGGTGCCGCCCAATAAAAATATATCCCTAAAGAAAGGAAAGGTTTCTGTCTTCGGTGTGTTGTTGGCATTTCACTGTTGCTATTATGGAGACATTCACTGAGAGAGAAGAGTTCGGATTGGATGGAGAGAACCAGGAAGGACAGAGTGACATCACACCCTGAGGAGGTCCTCGTCACTGTCGTCTTCTTCCCGTTTCTTGTTCGCTGCCGTGTTGTTACCGTGGTTAAGGCCAGAAGAGCGAGGTTTGCTGCTCTTCCTTTTCCTATCTGACTCGTCCAGGAGGCCCACCAGGTCCTCGTCGCTCTCCTCCTGAAATGAAAGACTTCTGTGAGCTTTTGAGAGCAATGGGTGCAATCATTGCTACCATGAACGACTGAGAGGATACCAGAGAAAAAGACAAAGAACTGACTTGCAAGAAGGCGCTGCGATGAGCCGTAGAGTGCTTAGCGAGTCCTGACGATTTTATCACACGTACCCCGGGGACACTCAGCACCTCGTCCTCGCTGTCGTCATCCTGATCGTCCAGCGAGAACGACCGCAGACCCTCTGTATTCACAGGCTTGGTCGTGATGTGACCGTTGCTTTGGTTATTCTTGCCACGGTGCAAAGACGATGAAGATGTGGGAGGAGCATCGATCTCCTCCATCAGCCATTCCATCTCCTCCTCTCCTCCTTCTTCATCTGTGCTGACCTGAGTATTTAAAAGGCACAAACAATAAGATGCATATTAAGCTTTTACTCATCTACATGGTTGTTTAAAAAAAGCTTCACTAGAGTATCTGATTTGTAGCATGCTATGGCTTTTTGAATATTCGCTAAGCTATAAAAATAATCTTAGTGTTTAATCATTAGTGATGTAACATGTAATCCTTAAGTTGTCCTTTTTTTATTTATTAATATGATTACTTTATCACTTTATATTATTACCTTAAGAAAAACTTAAGTCCAAGTTCAGGTACAGCTAGAATATGACACGGCTACCACAGCTTCATACAGCCATTTCAAAGTGGGCGTGGCTGCACCAGTGAATACTCAGATGTCTTTGCTGAAATTGGAATAGTGTATTCTCGCACAAATTTAGTTGTAAACGCAGACTCGACTCCGCTGGTTACCAACTGGTTGTACTCTGGTTAGATTTCTATATAAAACCAAAGTTGCCACAAAAATAAAGCTGCTTTGTCATTTGGCAATTTGTATTTAAATCCATGTCCTGCAGCTGCTTCATTTGTGCAGGCATTTGTTAATTTTTCTTCTGGCTGGACTCTGACTCTTTAAGGAGTTGATGTGAATTTCTGAGTATGTAGACAGCAACAGATTTGTGATTTTCGCTGATTTATCACCGTTTATCATTGTCAGAGTCCAGGCATTTGCTAGCTTTCCCCCATTCAATCACAAGCAGAAAGCCTTGATGCACCAACGTTGCTTTGAATGCAGAAACTAACTGCGAGTGGTAGCACAACTGGTCCCCATCTTTGAAGCAACCATTTCAAAGGCAACAAGACTGACAGTTAATTGCTCCAAGTTGAACTCATTTGGGTTGTGCTGCTTTCTCCAGCCATTATTAGCCTAGGAGTGGCTGCAGCATAACATGTTCCTTCTCTAGTTACAAGTTACAGAAACCCTTTAAATAACATGAGGGATCATGTTGGAGTCGGAGTTTTGAATTATTTTGTTTGTTTTGTTTTATTGTGCCATTTGTTATTTTGGCCTTGGCTTCACCCTGAGCAGCAGCTTTATTCCCTGTCAGTGCCAGTAACCCACTCGTGACTCTTCCTTGCGTTATGCTTTCTGATCTTTAGACCGGGGAAAATACAAAGTAACTTTGAAACTCGTTCATTCATTAGCTCAACCAACCTTGGAATATTTATAGGAGACTTGGTTTCCTCTCCTACAACAACCAGCGATCTTCTGCCTCACCAGTTCCCTGGACACAGACAGGTGAGATTATGAAAGAGGCTTTCATACAAAATATATATTTTTAAAGATGTATATATATATATATATATATATTTATATTTATATGTACCAAAAATGGATACTCATGGTCTCACCTCCTCTCTCTCTTGTGCAGCAGAAGCCCCATCAGACACACAATTAGAACCACCAACAGGAGGCTCAGCACCACCCCCATTGCTTGGCTCCGCCTAGACAGAGACGGAGTGTCTTCACCGTCATCATTTATCTGCCTGTCAACAGTCCTGAAATTCAATCCAGAGAGGAGACTTCAACATATTTATCTAGTGTTTTGTGCTCTTGGGATTAAAGTCAGATTGTAAAAAAAAAAAAAAAAAAAAAAGGACTCACATCAGATCGCACACAGCGTTTGTGTGCCACACAAACAGATACTGGCAATTGTCCGTCTCCAGCATAAACTCCGGGATGCCGACACCTGCTGACGGGTTACAGTGAAACCTTATTGTGGATGAAACCGTTTTGTTCTTCACGCGGCCACACTCTGACTCAGAAGGCACTATCACATCCACATTTCCTCCTGATGGAAAAACAAAAACATGTTAAGATGCTGTGACCTCCAAATGGAAGGACTCACGCTAAAATGAAATGGCACTTTGTTTCTTATGCAGGTGTGGGTTTTTTTTTTTTTTTTGCACTGATGTCATTGTCAATCACATGCTTTGCAAAGGGTTTTGAATGATAGATCAAAATCCTCTTCTGTTTACCTTTTATGTAGTACTTGGCTTTGTTGGATGAGCCAATCTTGCGGCCGTAGGTGTCATTCGGTTTCACCTGGCAGATGTTGGCACCAAGACATTTAGGCAGGGATTTATTGGTGATACCAGACAACTGGATGTGGTAGATGTAGCGGTCGCCGTTGTTACGAATGTCTCCAGACGCCTGATGGTGGCTAAAAGGCAGAAAAAAACCCAAATGAAACTTTTATGACAGAAAGAATTTTAGAAGTGCGTTTTTTTGCTTGCTGATTGAAACTGAAATTTATATGAGGTGAAGTGTAATGAGTGGATGACACAGGTGAACTCTGTTACCTGAAGTAGAGTGCTCCCAGACTGAAGCTGACTCCAGTTTTAGGAACCTTTATGGTTCCATTTACCATCTGTACCTCCGTTGGTTTCACTGCACAAGCTTCCAGAGTCTCCCAGCCTATCAAGAACTCACATGAACCCTCATCAACCCTGCACAGACAAGAGAATATAGGATATTCAAATAAGAATAAAGCATAACAGGTCTACTTTAAGATGCAGAGGACCAGTTCAAATAACAAAATAACAAAAACAAAACAAGGGCACTGAGACTTGTGGGAAAAAAGACAAATGAAACACAAGTTAAAATTGTTTTAAAATAGGCAATGTAAACACAACTTTTATGTGAATATACACAGAGATACAGATCAGGAAAAACAACGTGACAATTTAACAGGAAACATTTGTTGCATTAATTTCAGACAATGTGATGCAACTGAACAACATTTAGTCTGCTGAGAAATGTTATGTTACTCAATTAACTAAAACTAAAGTTTATGAAATAAAGCAAGAAAAAAAAGAAAAAATAGCTAAAAAAATTTGCTATAATCTTAAAACAAATAAACAGGATAATAAATGATTCAAAGTTTAAACATTCTGTTAATTTGATACAGTAATTTAATACCAATGTTGTATTAAATGAATTAATCAAATTTCTACTGAAGGGAAACATTAAAAAAAATCTCTAAAAGAGGTTTTGTTACCTGATAACTTTGGGGTGTCCTACTGTGGAGCCGCAGCTCAGCTGGATTATGGTCTTGGCTTTCTGGCGTTTAGGGCATAATTCATCTCCTGCTGAATAGTTCACAAAAATCTTCCCACCTGTAGAGGAAGGGAAATCTCTTGAGACTGTCGGGATAAAGTTCTCTAACATCAAAAACACTCCTGTGAGAGAAGAAAACAAGACCTAAAGGCAAACAAATGTCTAATCAGTGATCCTTGCTTACACATTTAACTCTTAGTCTACACTGTTTTCAGTTTATTTTTTATAATAATGGTAGTAAAAAACATTTATATAAAATATCCTTTACACAAACTGACACCAAATAAATGTAAAGTATTTGCAATGGTTTGCACACCACTGGACTCCATTTTCTGCGTGTAAACTCGGCCCAGGACTTCGGTTTTTCCTGCTGCTGTGCGGCGGCATACGGCTGCATCTTCAGGACAGCCTGGCAGCCCACCATGGATACCCTGACACAGGTTGATGAAATACCTGAAGCCACAGAAACAAAGATGCCAAATTTTAAAGAGTGAGGAATCATAAGACCACAGCATGAGTTTAGAAATTCTTTTTAAGAAAGGGCTAATGCATCTTATATGAGGCATATGCATTGCTAAATATAAATAGATCTAATAAATAGTGAAAAGTTGGAAAAGCATCAAAAGTGTGTGCAGAATGACTGCCGAGCTCCAGAATCGAACTGTGGATTTACTGCCTTCGATTAAGGAATCAAAACCACACTTACGAATCTCCTTTGTAGCTGAACTTCCACGGCTCAGTGAGGGAGGAAAGTGCTCGGAGGTCAAAGGTCTTATGCTGGCTGACGAGCTTACACTCCATCTTCCTTGGGGTACAAACTGCATTGGTGCGCCACTGGAAAGTGACTGTACAACCTGCTGTCTCTGAGAGCAGCTCTGGAGAACCACTTCCTACAGAATGGTCGCATGTAAACAATATGGAGGACTGATGCTTAGCCGAGGCTGGGAGAGAGAGAGGGAAATAAAAAGAAAAACAAAAGATTTTCAGTTTTGGAAGTGAAGACAACACAGCATTAGGATAAGTATGTTAAACTATCAGGAAGGAGTTAATGCCTTTATTTAGACAGAAGAAGAAGACAACGAGAAGCCCACCCCCATCCTAAGTTGCCCAAAAATGAGCATTTACAGCTTGATAAAAAAATTGTTTTGTTTTCCTCATTCATAACAGGTGTAAGGACTGGGACTTTAGTTTTACCCTTTATAATAAACTGGTTCAGGTGTGTTGTTAAGGGCAGCTCTCCTCTGGCCTCACCTCCAATAATTTCGAGTTTAAACAGGTATCATCAAAGAGGCGACATCCATCTTTTATATACAGTTCTTAGTTTTGTATTTTTTCCCACGTCAACATGAAGCCACAATTGATTATAAGTCATTTCTCTAAAAGTAAACAAACTAAATCTGACTGCTAAAACACATAAAAATGTTTTCGCCATGCATGAAAAAAGAAAGAGTTTAATCTTTTCAGAAGTGCATCTAAGCATTGCTCTAATCAGAAATATTGCACCTATACAAAATTTATCATTACTTTCCTTCATGTGTGTTGCACTGCTGACACAACACAAGATTAGCTATTCTGTAAAACTTTTATCTGTGCTTTGGACCACTGATAGTGACAACTGCAGTTAGAAGTTAAAATAAAAAAATACCAACGTTAAAGTTCATATTTTATAGTAGCCATCATATTTTTTTGTGTGCTTATTTTCTTATTACCCAGCTTTCGTGTTGCCATGTCCCAGCTTATGTCTAAAAGAAACAAACCTCTCACATCAACTCCTCAAAATACTCAGCAACTGAAGGAAGGAAGCTGGACTACCCACAGAGAACACATGCAAACGCAGGGAGAACATGCAGGGAAAACTTCCTTAATTTGTTTCTTCTGATAAATGCTGCTATTTGCAAGCTGCGGTGACCAATAAAAATGCTGTTCAGTCATTTTTCTTAAATAAATACTAATATCATTATTGCGAATTTGTATGACATATTGTGTATATTTTGAGGCTGTGAACAATAAAACGTCATTTTCTTTCAGTTTTTTCTTTTGAAGCATTTTTCCCATTAACATCATACCTTGTTTTTGAGCTAGCTATAAGAGTTTTACTAATTACCGAAGACTTTACCTAGTGCGCAGGGATATCCTCCACCATACTGCATCAGCACAGCCTGCTCTTCGTGTTTGAAGTCCATTGTCATGGCTTTACTGATGCCAAATGATAACCCCAACTTGTCTGAACCAGAAACGTGGCACACTGCACTCTGCTCACAGGCCGGTACTTCCACTGAGCCGCAGACTTTGATGTGATACGTACCCGAGTTCCCGTTTACCTAGACATACACACAGAGCTCTGACCTTCCTATGCTTCTAAACAAAGAATATTTCTGTTACAGTGAAACTTTTGAATCAAATAGACTTCCTTTGGTTAGAAAGTGTTCAGTATATCATCAGCTCACCTGGACTTCCTTGGAGAGGTTTGACAGGTCAAATGTAAACTGGAGCTGAGAGTCAGTAAGCTGGCAGCCGCTGATGTTAGTGGCATCTGAACAGACTATCGGGGTTGCCCACTCAAAGAAATAGACGCAGCCCTGCAGCCTCAGCATTTGCGGAGAGCCCTGTTCAGAGATAGAAAGTAGTTAAAAAATAACCAGGATAAAGAGAACAGGCAAAAAGTAAATACTCTTATTATATAGCTCTGCTGACCAGCTCGAGGCCTCTCCGGCAGGTAAAGACAATGGTTGAAGTGTAGTTCTGTAGAGGGTCCAAAGCACACTTTGTTGAGCTGTTGTAGGTGATGGATACCTCCCTTGTTAATTTGTTGAGCTCTGGACCACGGGTGGTGCGACCAATTTCCTTCAAGAGACAATAATGAAAATTATTATTTTATTAACATTAAGTCCTTGTGATGTCACTGCCTTGGTAAGGCAGATCAAAGCAATTAAACTTTTTTTTTTTTTTTTTTTTAAATAGTGTAAAGGACAGCATTTGTCAAAGAACTCACCACAGGTGGTCCGTCATTTGGATCCATGCAGACAGCGGCTCCAGGTGGGCAGTTGACCCCAGGGATGGGGTTTAGAGGCTGGCAGATGTTGACGTAGAAGTCTGGGTTATCCGGGTCAATGTCATCATCTATTCTCAAAGGAGGAACATGCAGACTGTTAAGGACTGACACAGTGCATATTGTTGTACAGGGACTCGTCATTTTAACTCAAAATGATGCAACTCTGCTATATCTATAGGTGTGAGAGGTGAACCTGTGTCTCACTGACCTGTTGCTGTGTAGTATCCGCTGACATGAATCAGAGGAGTCAGGTCTATGAGAGCAGAGCCGTTCTGGACTGAACAAGTTACCTTTTTATTAAAGGAAAAGCAGAAAAGAAAAATCCCTTTTTAGAGCACAAAACTGTACTGCAAGTCATGAGCCATCAAACAATTACAACTTTAGAGTCCAGGAGTTCAACCATGTTTATTTTCTAATGTTACCAAACTTTTAGAGACTACACAAAAGCTTCAGGGACATCTGCTTATCATTGGACATTCCCCGCTCCTTTGATGACTAAGAAGCTGACTTCAGGTGACCTGTCTGCCTCTGTTAACTTAAGTTTGCTTCTCTCTGGGAAATTATGTGCCATATTAGGAAAGAGCACACCCTGTTTTCCAACTGAACTGCAGTATGTCAAAACAGCTTTTCAACATAAAGGAAGCACTGCAACAACAGGCTGTATTGACTGTATGCAGTCTTTCTGTCTAAACAATTTTCTCCCTCATCTGTGCAGTGAACAGTAAGCAGCTGGTTATATCACAGCAAACACAAACACGCTATAATCATTTATGATTTTTCATCAGCTGTGAGGCTGTAGCTCAGGCCGTAGAGCAGGTCGTCTACTAATCTGAAGGTTGGGGTCTGCATGTGTGCAGGTAGTGACACCAAGGTTCATTCTGTTGCATCCATTGGTGTGCTAATTGTTAGCTAGAAAGCACTTAAGGTGCTTGTATGAATGGGTGAATGAGACAAGCGCTTTGAGTACTCATGGGAGCTGGAGTAGTTTTTATACAGCACTTTTCTACTTAATTTACTACAAGGGAAAACACTAACTTTATTTATTTTTAAATCTTATTACAAAAGTACATTCCTTTTCCACCTGTGATGGACTGGTGAGTCTTCTCTCACACAAACATACTTACAGGCTGCTCACAAACCAACGGTGTGTGGAAAGCGAAGAAGTGCGTGCACGTTTCAGTGTTTGAGCCAATCAGCACTGGCTCTGAGGGGGCTGAGCTCATGCTAGCTGGCCTGCACAAACACAAAACATTCAAACAAACAAACAACATTCACTCGTTTATTCTAAATAAATATATTAAAATCACCAAGGTTGCATTAAAAAGGCGTTTAACAAATCTGTAAATACTTGTAGTGAGTTTACTCTTATTTAAAAGATGAAGCACTACTTCATCAATAAAGCTCTCACACTAGCTTTTCCATCACTACCAGATTCTGAAATAAAGGATTAATTCAAGTTAGTTTTATATTTAGGAAAATTGGAGGAAACAAATGACACACAGTATCACGATGTATACAGGTATGAATTTTCTCTTAAGGGGTACTTTAAATCTCAGTTTGCTATTCCTGAACAATGCAGGTTTGAGAAAATGTGATTCCTGAGAATGCTCTATGCTTGACGTAGTTATAGATGAAAATTAAGATGCAAATGGAGGAAAATGTACCTGCAGATGAAGCTGATGACGGTGCTGTGGGTGAGGCTACGGTTTGCAGGGCATGGACTTCCTTCTTCATAGGTGAGCTCCAGAACATGGTCCTTGTATGAGAGCTTATTGCTCACCTTACCACCACTGACCACATCACTGCCTTCCTTAATGCACACAGCTATAACACATATTCATGGAGATCATTCAGAAAGCTTTAAATGTAAAACACAAAAATATAAATATTCCATAGATCTGTTCTACCAGCTGGAAATCTGCAGAACGCTCAAAGTTTTTTGGGAAATATTTATATTTCTTAGCGAGTGAGTGATCAAATTCAGCTCAGACTCTGGGATTCATTTTTATTATTACTTTTTAATTAATAGTATTTTTTTCAGGACTGCAAATATATCCCATTGTTGAGCATTCGAACCATGACCTTACTGCACTTGTATTGCCACATATTATTCTCTCCCACTGTGTATCTGATGCTGATTAAACATTCTTAGCATAGCCATCATAAGTTACAAATCCAGACCATTTTTTAACTCTCTGGTAAGCGAGCGGTCAATAATTTGAGAGAACCTGGAAATTCAAGTGTCTGGGTTTCAGTCGTTGCTTGTGTTGCAGACAAACAGTTATGACGTTCTTGGCGTTTCATAAAGTTTCTGAATATCTATCAAGACTAAACAGTAACCAGATTAAAGTTGAAGGAAGCAATCTCTCCTAACTACAGAGGCACTTTGTTTTCTTTATAAAGCAACTGACTGGTTAAAAGCAGAACCGATTGCCTGAAAGTGACTCCTGTATACAGTCTGATTCAATGATGACATAACAGAGACCTCTGATCGTCTCAGTGACTGAAGAGAAATGATCTGCTAGACTTCCATCGACATGATTGCACAACAGAGTCAAATTTATCTGCTGCGCCAAATTGTATAATATTCAACTGAGAGAGGCCCTAGACCAGAGAAATATGTGAAGCAGCATACCAAATAAAAGCTACCACCACTGCTGATTTTTCACAATTCATAGAATTAAAATAATCCAAGTATACTTCTCAACTTGGTAGATCTTTCATTTTTTGTAATGAGAAATTGGCTAATATAATCCAGAAATGTGGTGCGGCTAAATTAACAACTCGCCGATTGCAGTGACGTACCAGTGTCAGGGCTGCAACCAGTGTTGGCCACAGATCCACAGATGTTCATGCGGAACACCATCTTCTGGTCCTTATGATGGTGCACAGTGTAACCCTCATCCTTCTTCAAGGGGTTCAGGTCAAATAAATGACCTATGGAAGATGTCATGGTTTAGCACTGCGGCTATTTAGAAATAGATATTTAACTTGTGCACATCTTTACACACTCTTAAGAGAATACCAGAGATCAGCAGACATAAAGAGGAATAAAAAGGGAAAGCAGATGCTTTTTGAGAACTTAAATTTAAATGCATATTACCATAACATTCTCCTTTTATTACTCCAGCAGGTATATCAAAATAAACAAAGATGATATGAGGAGAAAGTGTGTGTTTCTGACCTGTAGCAGGGTTGGTGACTCTGCAGTTGTCATGCTGGACACTATTTAGAGGGCAGGCAGCAGCTGTTTTCCACATGAAGGTGT
Source organism: Mchenga conophoros (assembly GCF_057382185.1). NCBI lineage: Eukaryota > Metazoa > Chordata > Actinopteri > Cichliformes > Cichlidae > Mchenga > Mchenga conophoros. Next base: position 21,279,910 of record NC_140540.1, read on the forward strand.
ACACACAGTCTTCAATGTCAGAGATCAGAGTAGGCCGAGAGTTCTATGTGGGGCATATAAATACATGTTTTTTATTTTTTTTTTATATTTTAAAATAACTCAAATTTGGACCCTACGGGGGAAAAGCAGTGAGCCTCTTCTACATGGATCCTACATTCCACCTCACGTGTGGTTTAGAAAGCCATTTGATGCTCAACAAACTGTTTACTGCATGTTTTACAGCCTGACTGCCATCAAACATTTTAGCTGACCATCTTTTGAGTACAGTTCTTACCACTTTGTTTTTGTCACACTGGAAGCGGATGATACTGATCCTGTTGCGGCTTCCATTTGAACAAGCCTGGCCGCTGGTGTACTGCAGCATTAGGACATTTCCGTCCCACGTAGGACCAGAATGGACCTGACCCAGACTCCAATATTCATCTCCAACCTTCAGGCATGACGCTGCAGTGGAGGGACACTTCCATGGGTCTGTAGCAAGGAGAAGGATTTTCAGTGGATTTCAAGACATAGAAATTTGGGCCAGAATTATATTTAAACTCTAAACCAGAGGTAGATGTAATGACATTACTGTATCCTTTACACCAACCTTTCTGCTTCACCAGCGACCTACAGACGTTAATGTAATACTGTTTATTCGTGTCCCCAGTGGGAAGTTCCGCCTCCCAGTTCCCAGAGTCCATAGCCAGAGGTGAGAGGTCGTACGAGCGACCCTGATCATCACTGACAAGAGAAAAGGAAAAAAGGAGAAAATTCTGGACTGTGGTCCTTTCTGTAAATGATAATTAAATTCTACTAAGTTACACAAACTACATACACTATAAGAAAAAAAGAAGTCCGTGTGTTGGAGTCAAATTGTTAAATGTTGTCATTGTGTTACTTAAATTTGTAAGTCTTAGTTCAAACTGTAGGATCAAAGATGTTCCTTTGTCACATCTCCAGCCAGTTTGTTGCTGGGGGAGGCTGAAGTGTTTTATTGTAGGCATCTATGTGAGGGTTCTGTTTGTTGCTTAGTAATCTTCCTGCTTTTATGATCCTTTTGGTGAGCAGGAGGTCACAAACACACACCCCCAAACACAAACACATACACTCTCTCACACACACACACACACACACCCTTATCTTTTAGAACATAAAATTGGAAGGCAATAATGACACGAGGACGACTTACTTGTAAGAGCAGCTGGTGGTCTTGACTGGGACACAGGCCAGTGCAGTGGGCCAGTTGAACAAATAGGTGCAGTCTGGAGTCTCCCTAATATACTCCGGTTCTCCCTGAAAAAGTGAAGTAGCATTAGACACAATTGCTTAAGAGCTTAGAAGACCTCTGTGTGTTGTGAAAAATAACGGCCCAACATTATGTGTTAAAAAAAAAAAAAAAAAAAAAGGAATCAGAGAGATGTTAATTTTTTTTTTTATTTCGTATACATCTTGTTTATATTTTTTATCTATTCAGAGATCAATTCTGCAACTAACAGTAATGTGTGCAGAAGGCAGGCCCTGAAACACAGTGGTCATTTATGTGGAGACAAACCACAGGATGATTCTTTCAACCACAAATCTCCAAGTGCAAAACTGTCACTCAGTCACCAGTCAGTCTTACAGATATCTGATCTGTTGCTCTCTGTTAACAACCCCTTCAAAGCTACATAGGAGGAGCAGAATTTCTGTGTGTGTTAAACTTACAGGATTCCTGTCAGGGTTGCAGGAGAAGTAGATATTGGTAGACCTCTCATAAACTTTATGGCAGATCTCTCCACTGGTGTAGTTCAGGATGATCTGGTCTCCAACATAAGTTAGCACCTGGTTTGCCATTCCTGTGTTCACACGAGCGAAAATTTAAAAACACGAGTACTGTAAAAATGACAGAGTTTCTTATACAGTGTAATGTTTAATCTGTCTTTTCATACCTGCGATCTTATGTTTTCCTCCGGCAACTTGGCAGGAGGAGACAGTTTCACCTTCTGTCTTTTTGTGGGTGCAAACATCTTTTTGGAGTCCGCCGCAAATTGAAAGATAGTAAGTGTACTTGGCAGCATTTAGGAAGTAATCTCTACCCTTCAGAGAGCTCAGATCAAATTCATAGCCACTCTTAGGGTCACGAACTCGACAGTCAGTACCTATGAGGGAAAGTTCGGATAATTTATTGTCCATTTCCATGGTGGATCAAATGCTAAAATGTACAGATTTTGTCTCTATGTTTAACCTTAAGGAACAGTTTCTGTCCACTGTCACAGACGTTTTTACCTTGTGACTTCCTGATAGGGCAGGCCTCGGACGTCCGCCAGATGAAGACATATTCACAACCATCTATACGGTCAAACATGGGAGAGCCCTTGAAGTAATTACAAATGGACACAAATAATCAAAATTTAGATTAAAAGAAATTGCTACTGGAGTTGAACATGCAACATTTAAAAGACAAAAATGAATTTTTATTTGTGATTTGCCTAAAACAGACAAGACCAGAAAAAGCTACAAAAGGTATTCAGAGATTAATTCGGTACACATCTCAAACAAATAAAATGAAGGTATGCCTCTATCATGAAATCCATTTGCAAATACCTCAAGGGGAACTTATTTTATGTATTTTTGGTAACAAAGTAACCATAAAATGTAGCTTTCAGTTAGTGAGTTAAAGTCTAACAGTGCTACTGAAGAAAGCACTAAAATAAACAGTACACGTTTTCTCACTTAGCCTCTATCGCAGTTAGAAACTAGAAAATAAACATCACATTTTTCCTACCAAATCTGATCCACACAACTAAAACATTTATATTATAATAATATCAAATAGTCATCTTGTGAACATTATGACTGGGTTAGTTCAAGAGTCTAAAAACACTCACCGGGTTTTCATCACACTGAAAGATGATGCGAGTTGAGTACTGGGACGAAGACCCGCATTTGTCTCCATTCTGGTACACCACGCTGATGGAGCCATCTTCTGCTGCCTGTGGGCTGGACTGGATGTATCCCAGGTTGTATCCTTTGCCATCAATGACAACGCAGGATCCCAAAAAGCCCACTGCAGACAATACAAAATGTTATACTCTAACTATTTGCCTGCATTTTTCCAGTAATATCCCGTGCCATCCTTACAGTCTAGCATTTAGGAAAATGCCTTTCCAAAAAACAAAAACAAAAAAAAGTCATTCATATTTTTATTTAGCTTTGATGACAACATGCATTTGCTATGAGATCATTTTTATAAACATCACAACATTTATTTACATCCAGAACTGAATTAAATGTTAAGAACTTGTATTGATGATGGAAAAGTCAGACAGCTGCATAAAGCTTTTTCCATTTGTGGAAAAACTTGGTCATTTACTTTGTAAGTAGAAGTGCTCTCTGAATGTTAAACATAGCTGTGATTTCAAATGTTGATTTCTATTAATTTTTTTTTTTTTTTTTTTTTTTTTTTTTAAATTGGACCGCATCAGTTCCTCAGATTCCATTTCCCCACTTTGGTTACAGATTTTCATAAATGCATTGCACAGTTTCTAAACGAGTTTCTGTAGTTTCATATTCTTCGTTTTTTCTTTGCTTGATGCAGGCCAATAATTTGACCCTTGTGAAACGGAGAAAAATCTCTTCTACGCCCACAGAATGGCAACGTGGTTGTTTACAAAGAGAGAAGCTACTCACTGCATCAGTTAGGGTTCATTAACCCGTTCCACTCAAAGCAATATTAATCACCGATCTCCAATGGAAGACTCTTCTTATTCTCTGCTCTGCTTATTTACACCAAGTAAATGAAGTAAGACTATCAAAAAACATATGTCAGACTTAACTGGGTGTATTTTATAACAATAAATTGTAAATGAAGGCAAATCAGTTAACCAGCAACCTGTACAGTTTAAATGTGGTATCAGACTAGGTTAACAGTTCATCTGCATATTTTAATACAACTTCTGGAGGCTTACTGCTGATTTTTCGCTGTTTAAAACAAATGGCTGTGGAAGGAGCAGATACAAAGTTTGCTTGTCTTCTTCACATTGGAGTTTGCTGATCAGGGGCTTTGGTAAAAGTAAAAGTTTAAATGGTGGTCACCAGAACAGCAGCTTTTTTGGGCGCTAGAAACACGTGTTCTTTAACTCTACCTGCGCTCATCTTCTCAGCACTGGCTCAGTCTCTTTGCAGTGTGTAAACAGACTCTGGTTTCACATTAAACTGTGCCAACGTCATAGTCTCCGCTGCTGTTGTTGGTGTTTCTGTTTAAAACTGCACCCTGTGTGGGCTTAATGTTGTCAGAATTTTTATTCACTAGCTGCTCTAAACATGTTTGCATTGCACGTCTGCTTTAGTCGCAAATGTGGGTGAAACGCTCACATTAGCATTTCCATGGTGACAATGGCGAGCTACGGAGCCGTGCCTCAAACAAAGCATCGAAGACTTCGTATCGAGAATTTTTTATAAACAAATTATTCAAAAATAATCAATGAATAGTTGCAGCCCTAGTTGTGTCAAATCCTCGTCAACGTCAAATCCTCTTATGTCTATCTAAACCTGTTAATTTCTCACCTGGACACTCATCTACACGTGGGAGGGGTTTGCAGACGTTGATATAAAACCTCCTTGATGTGCCTGAATCTGTGTTTATGGGATTCCACGGGTAGTCATCTTCATCCCGGATCAGGTGACTCAGGTCATACTCATTACCATGCAAATCTAGAAGTGAAAAAAATAAATCAGATTTATTCATTAATTAATGAAGACATGTTCAAGTTAGTAAACTTTTTTGTAATCTAACAAATTCTAAAAAAAGGGACACCTGAAAAAAAAGAAGCCATGATAATTTGTGTGTGTGTGTGCCCAAACCTGTGATCCTGCAGTCAACTGGAGCAGGCATGCAGGCCAAAGCGGTGGAGAACTCAAAGAGGACGTCATGGACCACATGCTTAGGGGAAGTACTCATGTCCTCTCGCACCAGTTTTAAGGATCCAGGGTAAGACTTTGGATCACACACAAAATTAATCCGGAAGGTGTCCCGAGTTGCTGATGAAAAAGCAAAAAAATAAAAAATAAAAAAATAAAAAAAATGGAGGAAAGTCACAAAAAGTGCACCACTGTAACGTAAAAATAGCATCAGTATTTTTGTTTATAACCATAGTGTTGTTTGATCAAAATACAAAATGAATGGACACTTGTCCATGTCCATCATCAGATCTCACTGTGTGACACATTTCAAGATCCAGCGTGAACTGCTTTATTCTGTACATTTTCTATTGTGCTTTTGCTACCTGTTGGAACGTCAACAGGTCCCCTGTATGTTAGTTGGAGGATGCCGTCAGTTGAATACTGGAGGGTCTTCTCCTCCCCCACAGGGCTGATGGGGTGCTCGTTCTCCAGCTCACAGCCGGCCATTCCCTGACCACATTCAGCTACATCTGAGCAGATGTTTACCTGCAGGTAGGTGGGATACCACTTTGAGTTTGTGTGCTTTATGCGATATTTCATACCATATAATAAGTAAACATCTTAACGACAAAGTCTGTGAATACACAATCGAATGATGTAGTCCAGCATCACACATCCAATTCAAAAACTAAAAAGAATACAAAACAACAACAGGTAAATCAGCAGTATAAAGACAATATTTTGGATCATTTTAGTCACTTGCCTGCCAAAGCTTATAAATGTTGGTGTTTACGTTTTATAGTTTTAATGTTTTTTTGTTTGTTTTTTTATAGGTTATATTTTTATTTAAAATGTTAAATTCAATTTTATTTATATAGCACCAAATCATTTTATATTGTAAAGGCCCTGCAATAATACAGAAAAACCCCCAACAGTTAGACAACCTCTAATGAGCAAGCACTTTGGCGACAGAGAGAAAGAAAACGTCCCTTTCAACAGGAAGAAACCTCTGCAGAGGTTAAAAAATTAAAAGAAGAAGAAAAAAGTGCTAGTTACACCCAAAGTTAAATGATGTGCAATCATTTTAAAGCTGAAACTGTTCTTTCATCAGTCTGCATTCATAAGGTTTATCCGTTAATATAATTCATTACCCTTTTTAGTAGCATTTAAAAGAAAAACATTGTTTCATACTTTCACATTTTTTAAAATAAACTAAATAAGGACAATAAACATTTTTCATCTTATTCTGAAGTTTCATGAACTACAATCAGAAAGCTTCATCTGCCATGTTTTAGTGCTACGTAATGCGCTATATAGCTCTAATCGTTACCCTACACGGCTGGCAATTAAATTCCCTCCTCACAATGCTTTATTTGATTAGAATTTAATACAACCATTTGGAAAATATCACTTGAAATGCAAAAATGTAATGTTTTCCATAGCACTGCGACACTTCTATGCAACACTTGAGAGCTATAATTTGCAGAAATTATGTATGCTGGCAGAATATTGTTGAAGTGTCTTACCAGGAATTTCTTGCCATTCCCACTTGTATTGTATCCGGTCTTGGAAGCCAAGGGCGTTAGGTTGTACTCAAAGCCAGTGTTGGGGTCCACCACAGCACATGTCTGATATGCCAAAAAAAACAACAACCCAAAAACCCCACACAGATTACAACCATTTCAAGTATTTTGTTAAGTTTACCACAGTGTATCAATTACAATTAAGTCAAATTAAGACTTAAGATCCATGCAAGTACACTTACATTGTTTGTGATGGTTCTGATGGCACAGGCTGCATTGGTCTCCCACATAAAGGTGGCAGTGCAGTTCTGGTACATCAGGAATCGCGGTCCCTTAACCTGAATAGTGCGGAGTGCAAACATTGTTACACTCAAACCACCACTGTAGACAGCCAACAAGCCATTCTCTTCTCAAAACTGCATTTACTCACGAGAGTCCCTCTGGAGCAGACCAGGTGAATGCGCGTTGTATACGAGAGTTTCTGACCGTCCGAATCACAGGCAGAGCCATCTGTGAACTCCAGCATAAGGCGGTCCCGTGCTTCGATGATCGGCCCTCGCTTTGAAATGCCCATGTTACTGACTGACACCTCCTCCTCTACAGAGCCCTGAGGGGAGGCAGGAGGGAAGAGGTGAATAATTGAGTATCAGACACCAGTTACACTCTGCAGTTACTTTGAGATTCTTATTCAAATGTTCACCCTGAGCATGTTATTATAAAATGGGTGGAAGCAATATTAAAAAATAAAAAAAGAGCAGCAACAACACAGAAAAAACATTTGCCGAATGACTTTGTTTACAAAAATATAGCAAATCATATTTTGTGTCACTTTCTTCTGGGTTATTAAATGTTTGGTACGCCTATATTCATGTCCAGATCTTTCCATCTCTAAAGGCACACTAGACTAATCAATAAATATTAACATATTAAAAATAGTGTAGCAAAATAAGTATTATCGTTTCTGTCAACTGTAATATAAATTATATGATGGAAAAAGAGGAATTTGTTGTTGCCAGCTCTGTTGTCAGAGTTGACTGTAACTGTCAATTACACATGTAGGGATGGTAGTTAGAGACAAAGCCAGACAAATTTAAAGTTCAAATCAGTCCACTCTGCAAACTGCTTCTTGGTTGAATTCCTTTAACCAGTGGTAAAGTCATACCTCTCACTGTTCTCTTTGCAAATACAGATAGTTCTTTTTTCATGAGCAATACATTAGTAAATCTGGCCCATAGTGGTATAGTCACAATTCTCTAAAACCAGCAAGAAAAATTAACACAATCAATCATAAACCCGAAGTGGATTTGCAACAAGGCCCCCTTTCAAGTCAGTTTCACAGTCCTTCTGGTCAGGCTATATATACACAAGATTTCAATGCAATGAGAAAAGATTCAAAGTCAAATTTGCCTCAAGACCTTTGAAAAACGCATCCCATCCAGGCCTCGACTACCCAATCAGAGTTGGCAAAGGGGTGTATGGCTGGACTCACTGGTGTCCAGATTCTGATTTTGACAAGGTGTTTTGAGGATGATACTCAAGCTATGCTTTGTGTTACTGCAGTTCACCGTCTGGTCTCCACCAGGGAAAGTTTGGTATTCACCAGAAGACTGACATGAGCTGTGTGTTCTTCCTCAGTAATGTCGCATCTCTCTGATTCAGTGGAGGTGTTTAATGTTACAGACCTGTTTGGTTACATATTTCATCTCGCAGATGGATGCATCGCGGTCGCAGCCATGTACAGGGCTGATGGGGCGGCATACGTTGATGTAATACTTCTTCAGATTATTGCTGTCGGATAAGTCCATCACCTGCCAGTTGGAGGTGGTGTGTGACAGGCTGAAATTGAAGAAGAAAAGCTTGACGAGGAGGACAGCAGATTGGCAACAATTCAGTGCTGGACTGGATGTACTTATTTTCATGGCCTTGGATTTAGACACTGGTAAAGCAGTTGCTGCACAATGCTTTTTAAAAGCATTACCTGGATAAGTCATACTGTTCCAGTGTGTCTGGATCGGTCACCAAACACTCATGGGGTCTTTCAGGGCACGCGTAGGAGGTATACCAGCGGAAGTTGTACGTGTACTTGTCTTCTATCTGAACGAAGATTTTAACAAACAGATGTTTATATACAAATCATACAGGAGACACAAAATACGTCAAACACTGTTTAAACAATCTGACAAAGAGGTAGGGAGGATTTTACCTGGAATTCTGGGTTTCCTGGTCCAATTTGTGGGTCACAGAGGAAAGAGATGAGCGTAGATCTGGGAGTGTGCTCTTCGTTGTTGTATGGGGTGCCGTTACTGTAGTTCAGCTGAATCAGCCCATCGTAGTACGACAGGCGGGAGTTCTGTTCCCCAAGACTCCAAAAACTAAAGAAAAAATATGCTGTAATTTATTCATGTTTCTTCATTGCTGAGTGTATTTAAATCACTCGGTTTCAGGATCTTTAATTTAATAATGAGTGTGTTATTCAATATTGACCTAAACTTTTTACACACAATGTTGTGTGTTGGGATGTAAAATGACCAGTATAATGTACAAAATGCAGATTGATAGAAGGAATGCTTAACTTAGGCTTCCAAAAAAATATAGATCCTAAACTAAATACATTGTTGCACAACGCGTGACGCTCATTTATCCCTCTTCTTTCCACTACACCTTCAATACAGCAGGAATTTGCAGTGCAATCAGATGGAGGCAGATTATTATTGAATTCTTGATCCAATTGGTATTAAAATTAGCAAACTAAGGTAACACAGCAAAAGCACACTACGAATACTTCAGGGATAATTTACATTGATTTCTCAGATTTGTGAGAAAATTCACGTCACTTCATTTTTTTAAGCACGGTTGTTTTTAAAAGTGCTTAAAAGTGGAGTGAAAGTTGAGAAAGTGGGGCAGAACAGAATAAAGAAGTGCGATTCTTCTTGCATGTTTGTAGCCTGTAGTCTTACTTCTTTTCCACCTGGCATGCGCCGGCCTTCTCAGGACACGACGAAACACTGACTGGACCACAGACGTTGATGTAATACTGATAGATGCCTTTAGTCAGGTTGTAAAAACCACCATGAGGCTTGGAGAGAGGCGACAAGTCGAAAGAGAAGCCTGTGGAGAAGCTAAGGTTAGTTAGAGGTTAACAAGAGGATTTAAAGTAAAGAGACAAGAAAAAGGCAACCACAGGTTTTTTTCTTCCTGGTTTGCCATCATGAAAGTAACATGTGAGAGGGCACACGTGTAACCTACCATGATACAGGTGTTACATTCTCCACTAGGTGGCAGTATCGAGCAAGAGTAGTGAAACCATGGTGGTATCAGATAACTTTTTATTAATTAACTTTTTCAAGATTATTATTTTGTCATTCCTGGCATGTGCACACACATGCACAGACAGATGCACACAGCTGGAATTAATTGCTAAGAAAACATAATTCATTTTGGATTTGGAAGTATCAATTTTTAAAACGATCACATATTAAATGGAGCAAGATCCACTTTTCTATCCCCTTTTTGTATTTATATATACAGTGGGGCAAAAAAGTATTTAGTCAGCCACCGATTGTGCAAGTTCCCCCACCTAAAATGATGACAGAGGTCAGTAATTTGCACCAGAGGTACACTTCAACTGTGAGAGACAGAATGTGAAAAAAAAATCCATGAATCCACATGGTAGGATTTGTAAAGAATTTATTCGTAAATCAGGGTGGAAAATAAGTATTTGGTCAATGACAAAAATACAACTCAATACTTTGTAACATAACCTTTGTTGGCAATAACAGAGGTCAAACGTTTACTATAGGTCTTTACCAGGTTTGCACACACAGTAGCTGGTATTTTGGCCCATTCCTCCATGCAGATCTTCTCGAGAGCAGTGATGTTTTGGGGCTGTCGCCGAGCAACACGGACTTTCAACTCCCTCCACAGATTTTCTATGGGGTTGAGGTCTGGAGACTGGCTAGGCCACTCCAGGACTTTCAAATGCTTCTTACGGAGCCACTCCTTTGTTGCCCGGGCGGTGTGTTTTGGATCATTGTCATGTTGGAAGACCCAGCCTCGTTTCATCTTCAAAGTTCTCACTGATGGAAGGAGGTTTTGGCTCAAAATCTCACGATACATGGCCCCATTCATTCTGTCCTTAACACGGATCAGTCGTCCTGTCCCCTTGGCAGAAAAACAGCCCCATAGCATGATGTTTCCACCCCCATGCTTCACAGTAGGTATGGTGTTCTTGGGATGCAACTCAGTATTCTTCTTCCTCCAAACATGACGAGTTGAGTTTATACCAAAAAGTTCTACTTTGGTTTCATCTGACCACATGACATTCTCCCAATCCTCTGCTGTATCATCCATGTGCTCTCTGGCAAACTTCAGACGGGCCTGGACATGCACTGGCTTCAGCAGCGGAACACGTCTGGCACTGCGGGATTTGATTCCCTGCCGTTGTAGTGTGTTACTGATGGTGACCTTTGTTACTTTGGTCCCAGCTCTCTGCAGGTCATTCACCAGGTCCCCCCGTGTGGTTCTGGGATCTTTGCTCACCGTTCTCATGATCATTTTGACCCCACGGGATGAGATCTTGCGTGGAGCCCCAGATCGAGGGAGATTATCAGTGGTCTTGTATGTCTTCCATTTTCTGATGATTGCTCCCACAGTTGATTTTTTCACACCAAGCTGCTTGCCTATTGTAGATTCACTCTTCCCAGTCTGGTGCAGGTCTACAATACTTTTCCTGGTGTCCTTCGAAAGCTCTTTGGTCTTGGCCATGGCGGAGTTTGGAGTCTGACTGTTTGAGGCTGTGGACAGGTGTCTTTTATACAGATGATGAGTTCAAACAGGTGCCATTCATACAGGTAACGAGTGGGGGACAGAAAATCTTCTTACAGAAGACGTTACAGGTCTGTGAGAGCCAGAGATTTTCCTTGTTTGAGGTGACCAAATACTTATTTTCCACCCTGATTTACGAATAAATTCTTTACAAATCCTACCATGTGGATTCATGGATTTTTTTTTCACATTCTGTCTCTCACAGTTGAAGTGTACCTCTGGTGCAAATTACTGACCTCTGTCATCATTTTAGGTGGGGGAACTTGCACAATCGGTGGCTGACTAAATACTTTTTTGCCCCACTGTATCAGAAGACAACAGGTGTTTTCTTTATTTTCTTTTATAACAGTTCATTTAAACTGCATAAAAACTACAAGATATGCAATGAGCTCTAAACTGAATTGTCTGGAAGATGATGAAAAAAAAAAACAGATTAAAAAAAAAAAAAAAAAAAAAAAAAAAAAAAAAATTGTAAATCAAGAAATACTTAAAACTTTGAATTGTGATTTTTTTGCCTGTCCTTCATTTCTTCCACATGTAAAGTATATTTGACAGCAAAGCACAATCAGCTGTATTTGACACAGACTGTCAGATTGTGTTGAGAATGTTGACGCTGGCAGACAAATACAGAGTAGGTGCGCCCCACTGAAGGCAACAGTGTTAATTAGAGCTAAAATCAGTAGTCAGTTAATCTCAATTCACTGCTGTTAAATTTAAACTTAACTGAATTCAGTGCGAGACATTAACGTCAGCATTTAGTCATCTTATCGACTGACAGAGGTTTACCCCGACTTTTACAAACAGCAGTGTTTTTCAAATACAACACTATGTTCTCCTGCTTGGAAAGGACAACTGGGTGAAACAAATGTGATCAATGCATTCACTGTCTACTGAGGTAAAGCAGACTAGCCCAGAGTTGCTTTGCAAATCTTTAAAGAGCTTTACTGTGTGAATCAGTGAAGAAAATTACAACTTAGTCTGCAGTCAGTTAGTGTTTATTATAATCTGTAACTCTACAGAGATGTTGACAGTCAACTGATTTATGGGTCTGATTTTTCCACTTTTACAAATGTGTTTCTGTTTGTTATCATTTTTTAAATTCAATATAAGTGCGGGATTAATTGTACCATTTTCTAGCAGTTCACAGCCAAAACAAACTATATCATGACTGTAGCCAGTGGAAATAAATTTTAAGAGCTCAGAAAGATATACGATCAGATTTCCAAGTGAGACGTGAAGGATCATGATTACCCTCTTTTATCTTTCGGGGAAAAACTTACACAGAAACTTATTTATGGATTTGTGGCTGAGAAATACCATTTTCTCCTTCCTAAAAGCCTCTATTAACCCTGTTGCTACCTTGTTTTCTTCCATCCCTTTTCTTGCTCAAATTAAAAACGAATGAGGAAAAGCCCACACATATTTTATAGTTGTCTGAGCGTGTCATACCAGCTTGAGGGTCCTCCACCTTGCAGTTGTCTCCCTGCGTCTTCGAGAGGACGCAGGCGGCGGCTGTGTACCACTCCAACTCATAAATACACTCATCAGATGAGACGCCAAGAAGGACAGGAGCACTATCGAGATCTCCTGCAGGAGTACAGGAAAAAGAAACGCAAAAGAGTCAAAAGTAGCAGAAACATAACTAAGAAAACAGAGGAGAAGAGGGTTTAAAAAAAAAAAAAAAAAAAAAAAACCTGGTTTGCACTTGAGAGTCAGGATAGTTTTGATCCTTGTCTTGTTTTGGGTGCAAAAACTTCCATCAGTATACACCAGCCTGATGTCATTTCCAGTTTTGGTTTTCTGGGGAGAAGAGAGGAAGCTTCCCAGGCTGATAGTTCTGTTATTCTTATCTGAATAAGAGACAATACATAAAGCACAATGGTCATATTCACTGCAAGAAAAATACGGTTTGTCTCATACTTATTGGGGGAAGTATGCATGAGGACCAAAATACTATAACTTGTCAACAAATCTATTAAAGTACTCAGATTCAACCAGATTAATCTTTAAGAACGCCCTCCTTGTGGACATTCTTACCCACGGCACACATGGCGGCATCCACTGGACAACCAGCTGCCCTTCCTGTAGGGATGACTTTGTGGCAAACATTCAGGTAGTAACGCGAGTCTGCCTTTGACGATTTATCATCCACCACCTCCCAGTTCTCACTGCCCTCTGACTCTGAATCAAGAAAGAAAAAACAAACATACAAAAAAAAAAAGTTGTTTTTTCCCCCTAATTTTTCAGTCACACCTGAAAGCATGGTACTGAACAGGTGCTACGATGAGAAGCTATGAGCACAACCAAGTGAATTAACAGTAATTATAATAAAAGCAACAGGGAAAACAGAGTAATATAATTTTAATTAGAACCACATAGTAAATTATTGTGTGTAAACCTAAAGAGACAAAACACGCTAGATCGACAGTTTTCAAAGTGAAATACAGAAATTCTTTATGCTGAGTAAATAAACTTAAGCATATGGTATTTGTAGTTAGGTATATACATGTATTTATGTAGCTATGTACCCCATTTCCTCCTTAACAGGTCGGCCAATCTGAACCAAACTTAATACCAACATCACTGCACGACAACGACATGAAAAATTATAATAAATCCCAATACTTTTAATTTTCCAAGATATATTATGTCATTTCATCATCATCATCATCATCCCGTGTCACTCATATGTAACCTAACAGTCACCAAAAGTTGCACCAGGGAAGAAATTGTGCTCAAGTCACCGCTAAACACTAAATTAAGAATTTAAAAAGGCACCACCTGCCAAAAACTAGGCTTTTGGTGGAAAAGCAAAACCATTAGTGGAAGAAAAATTTAACTGATCTGTTAAAACTCACCTGGGTATCTTGTGAGGGGTGAAAGGTCATAACGCTTGTTGCCATCTGTGACCCGACATAACAGATCCTCCTTCTCTTTGACGCAGGCAAACGCCGTATCCCAGTTAAAATAATAAGTGCAGTCGGTTTCCCCAGCAAACACTGGATTCCCTCGCCCGCCGTGGGCTGCAAGAATTAAAGGCAAATAATATAGAAGTAGTTAATAAAGACTGAACTTCACCTGAAACTCCATATTTATACATTAAAGGAACAATGTGCAAATTATACAAGGTGAGCCTTACAATCATTTCTTATTTATTTAAATGGAAATTGTGCATTTATTTTATGAATGTGAATTTTATTAGAGTTGTCTTAGAGATCAACTCCAACGATGCTCATGAAAACTAAATATTATTTCGATTTCCCTTTTTGGAGTTTGACCTCCTATTTGCCTTGTCTGTGCAATTTGCTTTGTTTTACAAGGCAGAACACCGTGTAACTCTTTTACTATACAGATATGTCCGCTCCGTTTTTTTATTCTACTGCCAGGTGGTGCCAAGAATTTCAGCATCTGTGAGAAAGCAGAAACAAGTTGACTCACAAGCAGTCTTGTTGCACTGAAAGTTGATGATGGTCATTCTCTCAAAGCCAGAGGAGCATTTGAGGCCATCTGGATAGATCAGAGTCAGATCTCCATCTGAATAACTGAAGAGGAGGAAAAACAATGGAAAGGGGAAGTAAGGGGGTTGGAAAAGCAAGATTTGCTCTACAGTTCCATGCTCATGGATCAATGTCAGGATATCATTTTGACAATTTACACATCTCAACAAGCAAGTTTATTAAATCAAATTAGAAAACTTATTTTCAAAACCATTTACAACTTTAATAATAAAACCATCTTTGATCCTTTTGTATTTCGTGATTCTCTGACGAATAGTGATCACGGCCAGTGGACTATTCCACACCCATACTCCTATACACACACTTCACAAACACACAGAAATTACCGTAATGTCTGGTTCTGATATTGTCCAGCCACAATCTTCCTTCCTTCGCCATTCTTCACCTGGCAGGATGATATGAACGGCCCGTCACCACATTCCTGAGTGGGAACCCTACCACATATGTTCAGGTAGTAGATGTAGCTGTCAGGTGTGCCACTGGGCCCAGACTGTGTATAGTATGGATGATCCGAAGCTAAAAACACAAGAAAGCATTTGAAAGTTTCAGTCAACATGTTACTGATTTTTATCTTACTGCACATTACCTATTAGGAATATCAACAGAACCAATAACTACTTTTCAATATCAAAATTCTGACAACATGATAACTACACATATATGTATGTGTATAATGTTTGTTTATACATATATAATACATATAGCTAGATGATAGTTAGCTTAGCTAAGGCTGGAGGCAGCTCTTCTAAAACTCTTATTAAACTGTACAAACTGTTGCTTAATATGTGGAAGATCAAAACAGGACATAATGTAAGAATTTGCGAACACCTGGTATATGTGTTTTGTTTTGTTTTTAAATAACCGTCGAATAAAACCTGTGTTTGAATTTCCTGGACCCTGAAAATGTTGAAGAATATCAAAGCCTCTTAAGGTTTTTCCACTTTTTCTATTAAGCTAAAAATGAAGGAAGCATACTGGCTGCATCTCAGCACAGCGCTCAAAAAAGAAAAGAATGCATTCAAAACTCATCAGATCTCACTCCAGTGACCTGCTGGAGGTCATTTTGTAAGGCTCTAGTAGAGCTCATCCTGTTCTACCCTTGCACAAAGGAGCAGATACTCATCCTGCTGATCGGTTAAGGACTTTCTATGGCTTTGTCCAGCTCTCCTGGAGTAACTGTCTATATCCTGGAATCTCTATTATGCTCTTGAAACTGTGCTGGGAAACACAATAAACCTAGTGGCAATGGTACATATTGATGTGCCATCATTGAGGAGGCTGAACTAGTGAAAAAACAGTCAGAAAAGATGAGGGGAGAAAAATGTCAGTGGGCTCCACCTATAGAACCATTCCTGTTTTGGGGGTTGTCACCGTATTGCCCCCAGCACACCTATTCTTAATTTCATGACATCAAATATGATTAGCAACCCCCTCTGCTACTTATTTGAGTAGGTCAATATTCCAGACATTTAATAGGCTTCCTTTAATTTTTTGAGCAGTGTACAAAAGAAAATGTGATGCCTTTTTATCTTATCCATAAAAAAAAGGGGGGGGCGGAAAGAAAATCACTGATGGCCATTGATTTGAAATAAGCAGTTTGTCAATTTAAAGAACAAGAAAAATGTTTATACAGTCACACCAAAAAATGAAGCAGGCCGAGATCTGAAAACAAATATGAGAAAAACATCTTTTTCCTTAAGTTTTTCACTTGAAACTATCCTTTT
This sequence comes from Mchenga conophoros, assembly GCF_057382185.1. Classification (NCBI taxonomy): domain Eukaryota; kingdom Metazoa; phylum Chordata; class Actinopteri; order Cichliformes; family Cichlidae; genus Mchenga; species Mchenga conophoros. Next base: position 21,296,362 of record NC_140540.1, read on the forward strand.
GTCCCGAACTGCAGACTGCATCGTGGCACACAGACTTCAAATGGACTGTGGCAGTGAGTGGAAAAACCTTTCACATTTCTAACAAAACCAGGAGGTTCATACACCATTTAGTCATAAAGTCACTTCCTCTAAATAGGCCCAAAAAAAGCAGCAACATGAGACAGTTAAATATGTAAAACAAGTTTTGTGTAACTGCCAAAAAACTAAATACAATGTTTGAGCTTTATTTTGCTTTTACACTACACTTCTTCAATTTAATTCAGTTTTATTTATATAAACAACAGCTGCCTTAAGGCAACTGACAGTTTTGTTTTTACTAGCAGCCCTTTGATAGTTACAACCTTATTTTTCTAATTGTAGAAACCAGTTTGAGGAACAAGGATGTATTTGTCACATGGCAGCATTTGTAAAGCTAATAACTCGTCATGTTAATCTGACATCAGCTGAGTGTGGTTTACTACTACTTTATTTTTATTTGCATTTGATTTTAATAGTTCCCCCATTGACATTTCATTCTTCATACAACTATAAGGAATAACTTATAAAAGGTTGTTTAAGCTGTTTAAGATGTTTTAGAGGAACAAAAACTTACAGGCTAAAGTGAGAGGAGTTAGGTCTATGGAGATGTCATGCTGTTCGCTGGTCAGTTTGCAGGTATGGCTCTCCAGATAGTCTCTGTGACAAGCGTATTCAGTGACCCACTCCACCTCGTAATGGCAGTTTGGCTTAGCTATCATCGTAGGAGGGCTGCTCTGTGAATGTGAAAATTAAGTAAAGTTAGGGGTTATGGTTCATTCTGCTAGCTGTGCAAAAAAACAAAAACAAAACACCCCCCCTCCCAAAAAAACAACAACAATAATAACAATGATAACAATGAGTATGAATACATTTTAAGCAGTGAAACAAACAATTCATCATGAAGACTGTAGCGTAACCTACCAAATGCCTGCTTGATGGGCATCTGAAGGTGATGTTGACTGCTGGTTTGCTTGATCCACAGATTGCTGGAGGATTCGAGTCATCACTTAAAGAATACTGTAAACTCAAGCTGGAGAGGAAAAAGTGCAAGAAGTATGAAAAACTACTAAGAAAAGGTCTTCTTTTCATGTTTATTTTTTCATATAACCAATCTGTGCTGACTTAACCTGTGTTCAAACTTACCAAAGGTTATGTCAACACATACATGTATTTAAAAACATGACTATAGCACATCTGCACATTCTTGACCTTCTGATAATCTTTTATTCCTGCATATACTGCCTCTTAGACTGCCAAGATTAGAATTTAACTTCAAGTTTCAACTCTAAACCTGAAGCACCAGACTTAGAAGACAGCTCCAAAAACAAGCTTCAGGAGAGCCATACCTGCAAACTTCACTGTCATAAACAAACATGAAGAAAGTACCTGTCATCAGTCATTAGCTCTAGCTGCTGGGTAGGAAAACCCATGTTGTATGAGCCATCTTGTGTGACGAGGCAGGCTGCAGAGCCCTCTGTACAGCCTTTGTCTGGAAGGTCTGAGAGACGATTGAGGAGAACATGAGATTTAAAAAAAAGATTCTTAAATTTCTTCTTGTTAGAAAACTAATTCAGTGTGATGACGATATGCAGGACAGCATGTAAACAGTCACAAGTCCCTGCCCCTTTGTTTACAGCTGCTTAACGGGTGTTAAACAGCACTGAGCTTGGTGTTCCTCCGAGCAACATTTTTTCACATCACTACTGGTGTCATTTGGTGAACACAATTCTTTGGTTCACCCTCACCAATGTGTTAGTGTTTTGTTTTTTGACTGAAGCAAACAGCTTGATCTCAGTGGGAAAAAAGAAAAAAAGCCTCAAAAGAGTATTTTACACCATCTGCTCCGCACCAAACAGCATAAACATAAAAACAGTGACTATGTCGTGGAAAATTTGGCAACAGTGTGTGCTATGCAATGCAGTGAGCAATGCTGCAACTTTTACACAACAGAACCCAAGCAACCACTCAGTAGGATGCATTGTGATTGGCCTGTTTAGCACTGTCAATTCTGTGAATGTCAGTTTTTAAATTCAACAGTGAGAGACTTAGAATCATCTCTTCAATAGAACTCTGGCCCCAGTGAGAATAATCACCTATGCCTTTGCACACCTTAGCTTATTTGACAACTTATAGTGGGTTAACCACCTTCAAGACAATCAAGGGGACAGCCCTCCCCTATTAGTGGTTAAATACCCGGCAGTCTCCATCAGTCGTCTTAGAACTGAACCGGGCTCTTAATGAGAGAAAAAACATCTTATTAACACCAGAAGTTTTGTCCAGCTGCCTTCTTTTCAAGCCCTCAAAGCCAAACACAGAGCTAAAACCATGTAAATAGTGGAATCTGGAATCCATGTAAATGAAATGACAGAAACATGAAAACTACAAGTAATTATATATTTAATTTTAACACCTTGATTTTTTTTATTTTACATTTAAATTGAAAATTTTAATTTGCAAAAGCACCACTATTGCTTCTATTTCTATTGCTTTCCAGTAATTGCTTTGTTTAACATACAATGTGGCGACGCTATGCAATATTTTATTGTGCCACGTTATAGTAATGACCATCTATAGACCTTCAAGGAATGGACCTAGATTTAGGGAATACATGAAAACAAAGAAGAAGGGCCTTTAAACAGGCTCCCTTTCTGCTCTGTGCACACTTTGGCAATGTAGTGTTCCTCAAAACAAAAAAAACCCTCATTATTACAGAATCCAATCACTTCCTTTCCTTCAAGTACTCACTGAGACTGCGGCAGATGTTGATGTAGAAGTCTATGCTGTCTTCGCCGTCGTCCACTAGATAGCCATCTTTCAGTTTTATCAGAGGACTGAGGTCATGCTTCCTCCCATCAGAGTCAAACACGTAGCAGGGCACCTGGGCAAAGAAGAGCTGGATTAACTCTACAATACAGATGTATTCGTGCACCACTTTATGCTGCATTCACAAAAAAGCCCCCCCTCAACAGTTTTACTATTGTGTTACCACAAACTTTGCACGTGTGTTTATAGCTATCTGATAATACACAACTTAGTAACTGTGATCATGGATATATCATACTCTTTGGTTTATTTTGTTGCTTTTAACATTTTCCTGAACAAATTTATTTCACACATTTTTTCAAATGTTTCCACATTAACAGGATCACTGTCACAACATGTGACCCATTTTCTGCACAGATAAACGCTGTAAACATCTTCGCAGTGATGGAATATGGTTATACAGCTTTCCATTTCCTCTTCAGCTCATTGTGTTTAATCACAGTGAAGATTTCATTCCTTCTTTCTTCTAAATGTAAAAGTCTGTTGAATGAGTCAGCGACCCCATCAGATGCTCCACCGCACCTCTTTATGTGGCTTGAATTTGTCTTTCTTGCAGGCAGCGTAGGTCTTCCACTCAAAGTAATGCACGCACTGAGACACGGTCACAAACTCTGGAGTCCCCTGCAGAACAAAGACAGGAACATGAGTAAGAAAGGTAGTTTCATGTTGACACAGGTGATGAATGCATGCTAAAGTATACGGCACATCATCGTCCATGACATCAAAGATTTAAGCATTTAAGATGCTGAATGTGTCATTGTTTCCATTATCACAGAGAAATACAGAGTATTAACCTTTGTTGTAGTTATATTGTGGGGAGGAACTTCTAAGTAAGTGTTGAGCCTCAAACAAACACAACCACAGCCTGCTGCTGCTTCTGGATTTGCTGATGGTTCAGTGCTTCATTCAGAGTTTCTCAAAAACTCTTTGACAGCAGCATTGTTTTTTAAATTCCAGGTATTCTCCACATTTTAGCTGCTGTTTTACAGAGTCAAAAACAACAACATTTTCTCCCATTAATCCCTTTTACTTTACTGTCATAATTGTGTATTCTAATATTACAAATGCTTAAAATTTCAAATGACGACATAAAAGATCAGTGCATGTACAAATAATGCCAGCCTATAGCTGTGTGACATGAGAGCAGATATTCTTAATAGGGCCACCTTAGGCGAGCTGATACCCCCACACAGGCACTGTTTGGTTGGTTCGAAGAAAGGTAAAGAGTTAAAATTGTTGGAGACAATGGATGAATTAACGGGTGTGAACTAAGTATTGGATAAACCAGGATTATTTTGAGCTGTGAATCGTGCAGTGCTACTCTAGCAGTCCTTTTTAGTGGACTGAAAGGACATCTCTGAATGCTTCACAAGACGTCACTCCATTTCACTGATCCTCAAGCCAATGCTGAACATTGCGACCTTAACCTTTATTAAACAGGTAATCCCATTGAGACTCAGCTTCTCATTTACAGGAGAGACCTGTTCAGACAGCAATAAATAACAATAAAAAAAAAGTAGTAAAAAAAGAGGTAAAATTAAAAACTTAAAAACATATATATTGGGCATATGACAGTAAAGGGAAACAGGAACATAATTTGTTTGCTAGAAAATTCCAAAAGTGATTAATAATAAACACATCAAGGATTAACTTCTAGCCCAATAACCTTTATTTATTTTCCTAAATGTACTGATAAAAATAGAGATAGAGGATTTAACTATAACATCTATAACATTACCATTTAGACCGGACTTAAAAAGGAGGGGTAAACTACAACAACAAAGTAAATATAGGAATAACGTTAAAGCGCTCGGTTTTTTAAAACTCTTTTGCAACATGTCTGAAACAAGGCACAGTTCTGTTAAGATAACGTCTACTATAATCTGCATTTTGCTGTCATCACTTCTTTTCAGCATTTAGTGATTTGCCCTAAAAATTGTGGAAGCCACTTTTATTTCTCCCCGTCGTACACTCTGAAACAGAAAACTCCTCTTTGTTTCTCGACAGGAAATGATACTTCAACCCACCACTCACCCACCCCATCAAAACCACAGATACACACAACGCAGCGAGCAGGATCACGCTATGAGGTATCAGTCATTATTCTACATCATTTCCAGTCACAGATTCACTGACAAGCAGCGACAGGAATCCAACAATCATCATCTTAGAGTTCCAAATGTTTGTTTCACTTTCAATCAATTAACTTAGTGTTTTAGTTTTTTGTCTTTTGCACATTTCTCCACACAGACACAAATACCTGATGAAACAACAGAGCGCCATTTAACTTCCTGTGTTGAAAAACAGGATGTTTAATACTTTGTATCCAAAAGACATCGAAAGTGTCAGCAAAAACACGCAATAAACTTGACCTTCTGTGCATCTTAATTTTAGAATAAATAAGGTAATTAACCTCAAATTCATTTGTGGATTGTACTTGTCTTCCTGTTATAAACTTAACATATTTCTAAAGTCTGTTTGAATAGGTGAGCTGCACTGTTTGTAAAATACAGATAATCTTCCAAAACATTTTTCCCTCTCTCTGTGTCAACTGACAAAATCTGCCTTTAGGAACAATTACGTAAAATCAAATATCACAATATCACAAATGTCCTACCTCCTCTAATGGATTACCCATCATTTGTGCAATCACTCTGCACAGCAGCAACCTTTGGGGGCTAAATAATGATGTCAATGTCAAGTGCTAACTCCACAGACTCCCCTGCTGAAAGCCCTTGAACATATGAGCTGAAAATGACATGTGTAAAACCTGATTCAAATACAGAGTCTGGACAGATCATTTCCACTTGCCACCTTCCTATGCATCACACAGCTATTAAAGATTAATGTTATGTTTTACTAATGATGTTTGGATTAAAAGAGCAACAACAGAATGCCAACACACAATGTCTTTTGATCCATCCATCCATGTATTTAGCTTACTTGTATGTTATTTCCATGCACTAATCAGCATTGTGTATGGAAGTGTATGGATAAACTCTGCACACCAAGCTAGTGTTATAGCTAAAACTTAACACTCAACTTGTCCAAATATGGTGAATTCTCTCTCCTAAAAAAGGAGCATGTGCCAAGGTGGCAGTGTGATTAGCAATGCATGGTTGCATGTAGCTTTCCTTACACAGGGAGCTCTGCTTTCTCCCTTCATCATTCATAAAGGTTAAAAAGAGAGCGAGAGATGAAAAAAGAAAAGGTGTCCATAAAGATGAAGCCAAGGCTTCAAAATAGTAGTTCACATGCTAATTGGTGGACACCATGATTCATGCTGCAAGTAAGATTTATTATTCAGAACCTGTTTACTATGCCATGCTTCCATTCTGACCCATGTATATAACACACAATGTGACTAAACTATGTCAAAAGTTTACATCTAATGTTACTGCAGCACATCAGTGGCTGAACGATTGCAGAGACTGCTGCTGCACAACACGTCAGCACACACCAGGTGTTAGTGGACAAAGGAAATTCATGTAGAACATCGAACAGTTAGTTTGATATTTTCTGTGCATTCCCATTAACGCAGCTATTGAACAACAGGTAATCATCCATCTAAGAATATTTGGTATATTCTACTGATTGTCAGTCTTACCATGGTTTTCCCACACTGGAAGCTGATGCTGGTCTGAATCTTGTTGTTGCTTCCAGGACAAGTTTGCGTGCTGTTGAAATCCAGCACAGTGTCAGAGAGCTTCTGCAGCGAAAGGTCACCTGTACATTTGGCAAAGACAAAGAAAACAGTCATTACAAAATAATAACATGCATGTAAAGAGTTAAATGACTGAAAATCATTAAACCCTAAATTACATAATATAACAACAGGTCAGAGAAACCTTGAAGTGGTGATTCATTTTAACATCAGAAATGGTAGCTTTCCTTTAGATCAATGTAAATTCATTTAACTTGATGTGGACAGATCACATAGATCACTGAGCTTGCCAGCACGAAAACATTTATCTAATAAAGGTATGACAAAGATCGTTCAGTTGGTACAACAAACATACATACACAGGCTCTCGTTCTCAGACCATTCATCCCAAACAGTCACTGAGACAGTTTGGCAGAATAATGTTGTTGCCCTCCAACATCCACTGACCCAGCAGGTCAATGTAAACTCTGCATCGCATTTCCAAATCACCAGACGGCTCTGTACCTTAACATTTTGACCCTGGTGTCTGTACACTGTCATTAATCATTTCAAAGCACTACAAAACAGAAAACTGGCAGCAGTGGGAAGTCTTGTGCATGTTAAGAATTTGACTTGATTTAAGACTCAGCCTGTTAAATAAACTCACCGCAAGTCAGGCAGACGAAAAGCTAAGATAATAAAATGTTACAAGCTGAAAAATGCTGTGTAGCTTCAAAAAACAAATCTGGATCAAACATCCAAAGACCTCAGTGATGAGCTGTGTGTGTTTAATTGATCATTTGAGTTTAGGGCAATCAATCTAATTTTGAAAATTTAGCAACACTTGTAGCTTCCATCGATTACTAAAATAAAACAATCAAGATATAATGCTTATTGATCCTCATTTTTGCCTTCCGGGACTTCTGTTTCCTTTACTTCCTCTGGTTTAATTAGTTGTTTTACACTTTTTTATTGGTTTAGTTTAGCTGGTTTACAGGTTTTCATTAGATGCGACATATTAAAGCGTGATCTCTGAACGCTCTGATAAGACTACTATCACGAGAACACAATAAAGGAGTGTAACTAAACAACCATGTGACCTACTAACACTGACAGCTACTGCAGGTCTTCAAACTACTGAACTTGGCTGAAACACGGCTCACGTCCCTGCCTGTAATATTCAGTTACAGTGGTTATCTGTTGTTCTTTAGCAGCTGGCACAACATAGATAAGAAGCAATGAAATTCAGTATGCAGCATGTATGGATTTAACAGAAATGTATCTACATAATTTGATTAGATGAGCTCAGATGCTGCTTAGAAGCTGGCTGTAAGAAAATTAATGTTCACATATTTTGAAAAGCAACAAAATTAGCAATGCTTTCTCCTTGTAGTTTACTGTAATAAACAGATTTATTTATTTTTATTATTATTTGTCCACGGTCTACCTCTCTGCAAAGTATCAGGAAATTTCTCTTGGCAGTCTTTTAGATGACATTGAACACATAGAAGCTGAAAGCCTTGCAAACACAATAGTAAAAGACAGTGAAACCCTAGGATCAGCCTAAGAGCTACTTTCCTCTTATAGAGTGGAGGAAGCGTTCATTGCTCCAAAGATTTTGACTTCAGGAAGTACAGGAGACGAGAATGTCAAAGTGTGTGAGAGAACAGTGCGTGGTTTCTGAGCACAGTCACTAGACAGCATGGATAAAGGCTCGAGCAGGCAGTAAACAGCACAAGAGAGAAGGAGGGGGAGAGGAAGCCTGAGTCATGTCTGTGTTAGTCAGTGTGAATGCCTGATGATGTGTTCCCGGGTCATGTGATAAATCAGCTGATGTGACTGAACTTCAGCTCAGCTGATCAGCACTTCATGTTGTCCATGCTTGTCTTTTTTCACTTTACACGTGGGCGCTTCCTCATAAGAAAAATAACTAAAGCTTAATGAAGACAATCTAATGAAATAAGCTGGAAATGCAGGCCACAGATGCACTCAGGAGTCAGACGAGCAGTACCATACACCACTTTGTCACCAGAGGAAGGTCATGACCTCAAGCTGCAGGATAAGTTGTTGTTGTGGGACTGAAATAAATCTGTCTGGCAGCCAGACAAAAAACAAAGGCAGGGATATAACTGAGGTTGAGAAAAATCCTCAAACAATCACCGCGAGCTTATGTCATCATATCAGCGACAGTGGCTATAAAGATGTGATTCATTAAATAAATCTTTAAATATTTCAGTGAAAAGAACTGGTTTTAAATACCATGTGTTAATTAACCCTTTATTAAAGGTGCAAATGCAACACAAACGTGTCTGTTAATGAACGATGATGGAAGCAGCACATTGGTCACCTGGTCCAAACAAACCCTTTTATTAGTGGTTTCTAAACAGTTGGGCATTCCTCCTCCCAGACGGCCCAATGCTTTGGGCTGTTTGCACTCACAGGGAGAGAAAAAAAAAATGTGGAGCACAACCAAAGCTGAATGAATCTGATTGATGTGGGAACAATAAAGAAGAAAGAGAGCATTCACGCCTGTTTGCAAGATTCATTGAGATGGCATAAACAGCAGTTTATGCCATCTCAATCCTCTCATCAATTAGAGGATTTTTAAGAAGGAAAGAAGTGACACTCGTCAAACATGAAGTGAGGATATTAAGACAAAACACATCTTGTCTGAGATTTACTTTCACATATCTGCTGAGTTACAGCCTGCGGCAGCAGCTCCCGTTGCTTTTTTTTATAACTTTACTTCCTGATGAAGTTAAAACTAATTGCTTATTGTTTTTTATACAAAGGTGAAATGGAAATCCTTTGTTTTGTAAGTCATATAAAAGTTGAGTATTAGGAGTATGCTTATGCTAATTTTTTCCTCATGTTCTTGGCAATGGAGTCTCTTTACTATTCCCCGAAGAGCTACTCAGCCAATGACGGGGTTTCGATGCTAGACAAGTTTCAGTGATCATCATGGGGAATATGAGGCATCTCTCAGGGTGCTTATTAAGCCTTAAACAGCACCGTGAGTCCAGTTTGATGCATTTTGTTGAGCATTGCAAAGAGGCAATGCTACACTCATACAGTGTAACGAAACATGGCTTCGGGGCTTCTCCGGTGGACTGGGACATTAATCTGAGCGGTAAGAAGGAATGTGGCAAGACTGCACTAGCTGTGATTGAAACGTGGTGCCATCCTGGATATGTTACTGCAAAGAAACATTTGTGGCCTGAATACTGAAGATGAAGAAATGCATCCATGTGACTCGCTGAGGGAATTTGTCATTGCTGCTGCTGCTGTTTGAATCAACACACCGTTTGGATTCCTCTGTCAGCTGATGCAAGGCTCATCCCAACAACTGTGGCTGTGTGAATGGATGAGGATAATAAATGGGTCCAGATGGTCCTCAACACCACTTAATGACCATACAACTGAACACTCTCTCCAAAATCTTAGTCGCAGATACAGGAAATCGTTACCACCTCAGCCTGTAATATTTACATTCATTTTAGATTCAAGCTTTTGTATCATATTCGATTTTGAGATCTTCACTTTTTCTACAACTTCACAATTTTTAAGATAAATTGTCTCATCTCACATCATCGTTATCATCTTGAATCAAAATAGCTGATGTGTTGGGCCAGAAAACAGAAAACAAATTCAACTCCTTGAGCTTGACTTTGGAATCAATTCTAAGGAGTACCAAACCATTTTCCCCCTCTCAACAGAAGGACAGAATGAATACTTCTTGGACTGTAAAAGGAACAATAGACTTGTTCTGTAAACAGGAAAAAAAAAAGTAACGGAGTGGAGTAGAACAGAAAAGCAAAGCAGACCAGAGCATAACACAGACAATGGTCGACAAGGTCTGTGATGAATTCTAGTGGCTCATGATTTACTCTGGTGAAGTGTTTTATTTTGGCCAAGAACTACTCTAAACAAACATATTTAGTTCATTATCAAGTAATAGAAAAAAAGAAAGTCAAATTCTGGCATTTTAAAAGACTAAAAACATTTTTAGCTAAAAAGAGGTGTTGTTCTGCTAAATGTCTACTTTATGAGATCTAATAGTTCTCATAACACTTCTTTTTGTTTTGATTTATCACCTTACAAGTTCTGAGAGCCCAACGTCACTTTTTAAATGGTTAGAAGAACCAACAAAGAACCACATTTAAAAGACCTGACAGGCACTTTTGGTTAATAAAGCCATCAATCATCAGATTGATTCCAAAGTAATTCTTATTTGACTAGTTTATAGATTTGATGTCTTCATTTGATTACACCAGTTCTATTTAACTTAATTAATTTTGCAGGTCCTGAGACAAAGCGTTTTCTTTGTTTCCAAAAACAAACCATGACAGAAAAAGTTGGAGAGCCACTCGCTCGGCTGAATTGCAAAAAGACGATGGACCCCTCAAACAATTTGGGGGACGATGAATAAAGACACAGACACAAGAGGCCTTTAAAGACAGATGCTGTTTGTGGATGTTGCTGACACACAGCATCGGCAGCATCAGCAGACCGATCAGCACAGAGACGGGATCTCTGATGAAGCTCTGAAAGACAATTAGCACTGTAACCCCTGCTGTCAGCAACAACACTGAAATTTTCCAAAAGAAAAACAGTACTAATGTTCTCACTTGTCATCCTACGAAACAGGAAAGTGCAATAATATATGCACCTTCTAAACCAAATAAGGTCTCTCTTCCAAAAGTATTAAAAATTTATACTCAAAATTATGTAATTATGAGCCTTTTTTCTTTTTTAATACTTTGACACGATCAACAGAAAAGTAATTATTATACGTGATTTGAATATATTCAAACACAATACTGCACATTTTAAAGAGCATTTATAAACCGTTTTGTGACATCTTGTAGGGAAAAAATGAAATGAAAATGAAAAATGAAAATGAATGAAATGAAAAAAAAATGATTGAAAGGAAAATCCAAAGTATATTCAAGCATGTTGTGATTTCATTTTGGGGGGGGGGGGGTTGTGGTCTTCAAAAACTAAAAATAAATCTGAAATTAACTTTCTCCATCAGTGCTCCTGCGACAATAGAGGCAACACCATGCAGAATACGCTGTAGCTGCCCGTTTATGCATTAATTTATTCGCTTCACAGCGTGATGAACTATTGCATTTTCAGTTTATGGAAGTTAAATGTCACAGATGAGCAAACGGCACTATGTGAAAGGAGGGTTTCATTCTGGCATTTTAATATGTAAACAGTATTTAACCTTTGGCGTTGCTCTGTTTGATAGCATCCTCTCGTGTCCCTCTTATCTAATTTTTTTAAACAGACTCATATATTCTTACAAAGTGCAGGCTTTGACTGTACTGCAGATGGATCATGAGACATTATTAGCAATAAGTAGACTTTCATAACTACTTTTAACATTCAAGTTTAATTAACATGAAATGTTGACATTTAAAATTGAAGCAGAATGAAAAAAGTAATAATTATAATAATTTCTCCACTTTCAAGTATTTTTTGTTCCTGAACTTTTCTTACATCTTTCATTAGCAGTGAAATGGCACAGTGCTGAGGCTAGAAGTAAAGTGATGGAAACCATTAAATCTTTAGAGGATCGAAGGGAATCAGTGAAGTTTCTGTAACGATTGTTTAGTGACTAAATGTTTAGGTAGGCCACAGCAAGTTTTCAGACTTTGAAATGAGCCACTGCAGTCTCACATTTGGGAACAGCTGGCATCAACATTACAATGACACCGACAATAAATAATAATAAATCATAAGCACATTAACAGGCTACCTACAGTGGGGCAAAAAAGTATTTAGTCAGCCACCGATTGTGCAAGTTCCCCCACTTAAAATGATGACAGAGGTCAGTAATTTGCACCAGAGGTACACTTCAACTGTGAGAGACAGAATGTGAAAAAAAAAAATCCATGAATTCACATGGTAGGATTTGTAAAGAATTTATTCGTAAATCAGGGTGGAAAATAAGTATTTGGTCACCTCAAACAAGGAAAATCTCTGGCTCTCACAGACCTGTAATGTCTTCTGTAAGAAGCTTTTCTGTCCCCCACTCGTTACCTGTATGAATGGCACCTGTTTGAACTCATCATCTGTATAAAAGACACCTGTCCACAGCCTCAAACAGTCAGACTCCAAACTCCGCCATGGCCAAGACCAAAGAGCTTTCGAAGGACACCAGGAAAAGTATTGTAGACCTGCACCAGACTGGGAAGAGTGAATCTACAATAGGCAAGCAGCTTGGTGTGAAAAAAATCAACTGTGGGAGCAATCATCAGAAAATGGAAGACATACAAGACCACTGATAATCTCCCTCGATCTGGGGCTCCACGCAAGATCTCATCCCGTGGGGTCAAAATGATCATGAGAACGGTGAGCAAAGATCCCAGAACCACACGGGGGGACCTGGTGAATGACCTGCAGAGAGCTGGGACCAAAGTAACAAAGGTCACCATCAGTAACACACTACAACGGCAGGGAATCAAATCCCGCAGTGCCAGACGTGTTCCGCTGCTGAAGCCAGTGCATGTCCAGGCCCGTCTGAAGTTTGCCAGAGAGCACATGGATGATACAGCAGAGGATTGGGAGAATGTCATGTGGTCAGATGAAACCAAAGTAGAACTTTTTGGTATAAACTCAACTCGTCGTGTTTGGAGGAAGAAGAATACTGAGTTGCATCCCAAGAACACCATACCTACTGTGAAGCATGGGGGTGGAAACATCATGCTATGGGGCTGTTTTTCTGCCAAGGGGACAGGACGACTGATCCGTGTTAAGGACAGAATGAATGGGGCCATGTATCGTGAGATTTTGAGCCAAAACCTCCTTCCATCAGTGAGAACTCTGAAGATGAAACGAGGCTGGGTCTTCCAACATGACAATGATCCAAAACACACCGCCCGGGCAACAAAGGAGTGGCTCCGTAAGAAGCATTTGAAAGTCCTGGAGTGGCCTAGCCAGTCTCCAGACCTCAACCCCATAGAAAATCTGTGGCGGGAGTTGAAAGTCCGTGTTGCTCGGCGACAGCCCCAAAACATCACTGCTCTCGAGAAGATCTGCATGGAGGAATGGGCCAAAATACCAGCTACTGTGTGTGCAAACCTGGTAAAGACCTATAGTAAACGTTTGACCTCTGTTATTGCCAACAAAGGTTATGTTACAAAGTATTGAGTTGTATTTTTGTTATTGACCAAATACTTATTTTCCACCCTGATTTACAAATAAATTCTTTACAAATCCTACCATGTGGATTCATGGATTTTTTTTTCACATTCTGTCTCTCACAGTTGAAGTGTACCTCTGGTGCAAATTACTGACCTCTGTCATCATTTTAGGTGGGGGAACTTGCACAATCGGTGGCTGACTAAATACTTTTTTGCCCCACTGTATATAGGCAAGCTGTAGTTAGCAAATAATTTGTATGAGGAAAAGTTTTTTAAATAAGTACATAAATAAAACACTTTCCTTCCCTCTGACTTTTCACAATTTTGACCCTGTAAAGACATGTTATATTAGGATTCTAGACCAAAAAAAACAAAACAAAGATCAGTTCTACAGAAGACACACTTTTCTCTACAAAACATTTGCCTTTTAGCAGGACTTCAAGGTTCAAGACAAAGTCCAGTTTCATGCGTCATTCAGACACAAAATGAAGAGTGCACATATTACCAAATTGTGCGTAAAATATAATATTTAGCATCCACAGGATGTACACGTTTTCAACACATCCCCATTAACGATCTGTAAAGCACTCTGCCGTGTGACTGTCATGAGACACAGCTAACAGCATGCTTGCAAACAGACCAAAATGATTGTAAGATAAAATCCTTTTTACAGCAATAAGATGCTTGAATGTGCACAGGACACCAACTAATGAGGATTTTCAGTCAGCAGTAACCTGTTTGTTTTTCCATACAAGCCTAAAGCTAACGCCTAAAACTCAACTCTCAAATTAGCAGGAATTAGATTAACTCATTTCCTTTAACTCTTAGCCAAACACACACACGCGCGCCATCACTGGCCACACAATAAACATCGCTCTCAGAACAGCGAAAGTTACTTAACGTAGCGTCTTGCTGTAGTACTATCATGGAAATTGCACTGTATTCACGCTGAAGACAACATACTGCGTTTCTATATTACTAGCACTATACTACTATAATGAGCCATCTGGATGCTGCCATGCCTGGCTGATTTGTGATTCAAGACGCTGTCCTACTGACATCAATTCAGTGCTGTTTATATAGAGCCAAATAATAAGATCAGTCATCCCAGGGCACTTTACACTATTGTTGAAAGGATCCCAAATAAAACCAGACCAGTGGTGGGCGGATGTCTGTCTCAGTAGGTTGTAGTGAGAACAGTCTGACTCAAGAAGTAGACTGTTTGTGTTAGCTTTCTACTACATGAAGCATCTTCCACCCTTTTTGCTGTTGAGAGTTTTCAAAATCCTTTGGACAAAAACCTCAAAGCCAACAGCCATCAAGCTGTATACCCAACCTAACGGCACTAAAAAGCATCTTTACGGTCTATCCGTATATATAGGGAATAACTTCTCCATTTGGATCTTCTTAAAGCTTTAAAGCCATGGCTGCTGTGGCTGACAGGTGTCCTGATACATGCACGTAGGTCTCATCTTCTCTACTTTAAATTAGTTAACTGCATCGCTCCAGCACATTTGTGCTTCTAGGGGCATTTCTGGAGCATATCTTAATGTATGGTAGAGGTCATCCATTTTTTTGATGAGCAACATATGCAGGATTATGCATTTCAGGCTTTAAATCAGCATCTCTCATCCACTTTCAATGGGGATGACATCGTGCATCACCCAAACTGAATTGTGAATTTGTTGTTTTGCTTAGTTTGCAGTGTTTGGCATGAAAAACTTTTCAAGTGCCAGCTAATCAGCTAAAGTCATGAAAATAACCCGAGAGAGTGAGATGACTGCCTGTCCATTCAACAAGAAAATCAAAGAGAAGTTGATCGCTGTGGTTAGTCTGCTGTGTATGTAGAAAGTTAGTAACACGAAGCCAGCCTGCTATGATGATTGTGTTTTGTATGGATACTAATACTGGATCTCAGGCTTAAGATGATAGTGACAGGTTTAAAAAACAAAACAAAACACTGAACTGAGCATTTTACCCCCTGCACCAGAATCATGATTTGTGCAGAACAGTCATTCTTCAGCATGATGGGACAGCAAGAGGAGGAACAGCTAACAAACAGTGGGCAGGTTGGTGGGCACTATAACCCACATAAAGAACAAGGCAGACAGAAAACTCACCAACAGACTGCTCTTTGTTGGTTGTGAGGTTTCGTAAACACATGGCAGTGTCAGCTCCACAGCTGGTTGGTGGTGAAGAGTCACAGAGCTTTAGTGTATATCTCACTTTATTATCTTGATCTATTGCCTCCCATTTATATCTGCAAGACAAGGAATAGAAGACAATAAGCAAATAGATACCCAGGAAATGAGCTTGTTGGCCCCGACCCCACAAAATTACAGTCTGGGACAACAAATGACTATCATTTCCACTGCTACTATAAAGATAAGTCATTGTTTTGGGCTGTAAATTTTTTTGAAAATTGTTAAAATAGTTACAATGAACAAATGGGAAATGAATCTTTAAAAATTTATACTGTGACTCGTGTTCTTTTACTTATTTCTCCTATAAAATAAATCACACTCATCTGTATAGCAAAAACACACTGACATATAAATGACAGTTTAAAATATCTAGTGGTTCACAGAAGTACAGCATTTATGTAAAAATTACGGTTCGTGCTTTGCAAATGTACGTTTTTCAGCTTTTTCCATCACGCAACCTTTGAGGAAATTTGAAGCTTTGACTTCTGATTTGACAAAACAAGAAATACAAACGTGCCTTCGAGTTTTAAATGATCTTCTTCTAAATTTACCACTTCAATCCTTGGCAGAAAATAACTGATGCCTTTCTCTAAATACCTAAAACTTAAATTTAAGGCATTCTTTTCTTTAACAAACAAATGTAACAATAACAATAAACAAAATGGACTAATCTGAGTTAAGTGAGATTAAACCAACTGGGATTAAAAACAGAGATAAGAAAGGAGGAGGTCATAAAATAATTTTTAAAAGCCCCATGCTTCCATTTCAGTGAGTGTGGAAAACACATGTGCAAGTCTTACACACACACACACACACACACACACACACACACACACACACGGTTTCACTTCTGATTTTTAACTAATATTGAAGTAATCTTTTTATGACACAGAAGTGAGGACAGTATTTAATGGTTGTATACTAAAAATTCCAACAGTTCAGAAATGCTCTTGTCATTTTCACTTTTATTAAAATATGAATTGATCATTAGCATCATTATTTCCCCCCTGTTGGGTATAACGTGATATGGTATTGTGTGATATTATGTTTTTCCTAATAAAACAGGTGCTGTAAAACCTAAAAAATACACAAATACACCGTGTTCTCTGAACGTAAGGAGTAATCCCACACATCAATACGGATATTGACCTAAACCAGACTGTAAAGGAACAGACGAGGAACAGAAACTAAGGGAGAAGTTAACTGTAAGCCATGTGTGTTTCTAACCAAGGTCCTCGGAAGCTGCCAAATCGAGGTAATATTAACCCAGGCTGAACCTAAGCGTTGAGTCACCGGGTTATCATTTGCGCTTTATTGCTGAGTCAATATTTGAACAGCAGCTACTGAGACAACGCTGACTTTATTTTAACTCCCATATTTATGTTGTTATTCTCTTCCGGTGCGTTTATTTATATAAATACGCCGCTGCTCTGTGAGAAAAACGCAATGTTGTTAAGGTTTAACATTCCCCAATTAAGCACGGCAGTTTTGTGCACGTTTCGGCATTTATAGCTAAGCTTCACTTATTTCCTCGATGAACAAGAAAAACTAACTAGCATCGACGGTATGTGAGTTTCAGGGGTAGTCTGATTCAGCTGTACTGGTTTGCTAGCTGAATCAAACTTATTTAGGCTGTTTGCTAAATAAGAAATAAAACTACCTATGACTGGAAATAAGCATTAGTAGACATATTTCTCAATTCAGTTTATTTAGACGATGTGTGTACACGAGAGGACAACGGCTGCACCTTTAACGCTGTTAATCTGTCAGCAGCTGCAGTGTTTGTACCCCCAGAAGGTGTGTATGTGTGTGTTGTTACCTGCAGAGGTCCTGGTACCACGGGCTGTTGTTCTCCGTCGTTCCGGACCGAACCAACAAACAGCCTAGAAAGGCCGCGAACCACAGAGCCAGCTTCAGAGGCTCGAAGCGAGAACATTTATACCCAAACATGATGGTTACTGTACCGGGTAACGTCTGTGGAGCCTAACTAAGACGACATGATACAGCAGAGTGTCTCTGCTCCTCACCAAATCAGTAGGAAGTGACTTCATCACATGACAGGACATCACATGACTCTCATGATGTTGACTGAAGGGGCGTTCGCTGTCTGTGAGAAAAATCTGACATCTGAAAACGCGTGAAAAAGTGTAAAGTGTCAAGTGTGACGTAAGTAATAGCCAGGGGTAATAAAACAATTTTGCCTACTTCTTCACAACAGGTGGCCACAGAAGGAATTTGTGTCTCCTCCCGGATATCTGCTGCTTGTTAGGTAAACATGCAAGCCAATACACAAGCGAACCATTAGGAAAGGTTACAAATGAAAAAAAAACCAAAAAAAAAACCCACACACCAAACAAATCAAACAAACCAACAAACAATAGAAACAAAAGCAATGTGTCAAACAGAAAAGGACAAACAAAATAACGAGAAAATGATCATACATGAGGACATATAGCAAGAAAGTAATTGTAAATTTACATTTATGAATGTGGAAACTAGCAACAAGTAGCATTAACAGTAACAACAGTCACATCAACTCTTCTTCTTTCATTTTCATGATTTTTTGTGTTAAAGGGTAAGACATTATATGGATTTTTAAAAATTGTAATTTTTTTAAAGTGTTGAAATATTTTTATTGATGTCCAACAAATCCTAAAAATGACGTGTCTTACTGGTGTTGTTTTATTGATATTTTTTTTTAATCCCACATGCAATAAACCACTTTAAACTAAAAATCACACATATTTTTTTAACCATTTGTTATTATTGTAACTGTTTTGCGCTGTGCTGAACCAGATTCTTTTCCAAGTCATCACTTCAAACTTCACAAACTCTAAACCGTAGTTAATTGCTAATATTTGCATTTGATGACTTGAGACGACTGTTGGGCTGTAGTTTTAGATAAACAAACTGTAATTGGGCTGAATTAGATTTAATCATTTTTTCAGTTAATCAAGAAAATACACAACAGAACAAATTTACAACACAGTGCTACTCACTAACAAAAAACCCATGTCACACAATCATGACTTGAGCTATTGTAACTGTCAAACGTATGTACCTATCAAACCTACTTATCACCCCAATGCATCACTATTGATTAAAAAATGAATTAACAACAAGAAAAGATTTTATCACTCTTGTGATTCTCCAAGTGACAGAATAAACAAGTTGAATTTTTCTAGTTACAAATACGTCACTGTATGTCCGACGTTACATGAATGCGACATTTCTCATGACACATAGCCAAGAGGTTGACTCGAAGTATTTAGCCCCTGAAGTTTGTCTTACAGGTCAATCCTGTTCTGAAGTCGCTTCATTGACTTCTAACCTTCCACTCGTGAAACATTGACAACATTTATTAGAGGATTCTACTGTGAGACATCCTTCAGTCTGATAGCGAACATAGCTGTGACTAAACTGCAGTTCAGGACCAAATTACATTAAATACAATTACATAAGCTTCTCTAGGTTTTCATTTTGCGCCATCTTGTGGTCATGCTCGAGCAACGAAACTGGGAAAGGTGTCAGACTTACTTGTTTACAAAGTAATAAACTGAAAGTTTATTACATTTAATCTGTTATTTGTTAGTTTAGTATACCAGGCTGTGGGTACTGCCTCTGTCAGTAATAAGGCTATAAAATTAGCAATAATTCAGGCCTGTGATTTGGATGAAATTAACAGTGAAGATATAATGAAATCCAAAAAATATTCACCTTTGCAAAAATATCCAGATTACATTTGTTTGCAAGCTGGTTCAGGTCCCTGTGTTTGACAACCTTGGTTCAGAGCCAGCTAAGCAATCTGAGGTATTTACTGCTGTTATTGTTACAGCAACCTAACCTAGGCACATCGTTGCATTATGGGAGGAAGTGGAGAGACGCCACACAAACATGAAATACTTTAGCCAGTGTATTCATACCCAGGACCTTCTTGCTGTGAGCCAACAGTGCTAACCACGCCACCACTGCTGCACAGCAGTCATTTATTTAAAAGTACTTTCTCTTCCAGTATTCATTAAAAAAAAAATTAATTTAAGCAGTCATAGATCTCCAGAATATATATGAAGAAGAGTTGAAGAGCTATGAGGGTCCTTTAAAAGTAGTTCTTGTTTATTTGGATTTTATTGGACAGCAGATTTACAGGTGAGTCACAGGTGGACAAAAAGGTGAACACATATATTTTGCAACCACATTAGAGTCCCATGACCTCCACAAAGCAAGGGCATTAGAGAACAAATACATGATATGACACATTAAAAAAAGGCATGATATCCAGCTCAAATGCATAATAAATGACATTTTGCTGTCTCTCCCATAATCTCAATTCAAGATTGTTTGAGTGTTATATCGCCTCCTTGTGAAATGTCTCTTCCTACACTGCCAACCAAAAATAATGTAGCACCATCTAGTGGTTTAATTTTAGTTTGGACCGTTGTAATCAGTGGAAGTGATGACACCTGTGGAGACAGTAACATGTCTATATCAGAGAGACAACACCTGTTACAGCTTTTCTCTTTGCCAAAAGATGTCTTGCTGCATTATGTGGCTGCTGGCCGCCTTCTGCCTGTCAACAGGTACAGCCTAAAAACATATGTACTGCAAAGTATGGATTTTTAGCTTAATAGTGATAATGTTTTTGTGTGTATGTAGTTGGCAGTGTTCCCATCAGTCCCGCCGGTCCTTTCGCAGGTTGGTGCTCATTAAATTCATTTGCATGTTTGATTTGCATATGCTGCAACATATCAAATCTGAGGATTCTACATTTTTGTAGGTAATGTTTCTTTAAATGCCACTACCACGGGTGGGTATGAGAGCACCACTGCAGCGACTCCAAGAGGTAAGCTCCAGAGTTTGTTTGTTTTTTTAATTCATAATCAATAACATTTCCAAATGTAGTTAAGATATTGAAAGTGTCACTTTCAGTTAGTGCCTATTTTTGTGTGGGTGTGGGGGTGTGTGTGGATTTCAGAGTGGATGCAGTGTGAGATGTGCAGCAGTTCCCCTTACTTGTGACATGATAGATTTTTGATGTGATGTTTTTTTTTTTAATTACGCCCACAATGCCACCACCTCTGCTCCAGACTTGTGATCAGTTTATGCACTTGCACTGTTTTTAGATTTGCTAGAATACAATGATGACTTAAAGATTTTCTAACACTTGATACAATAGAAGTTTCTACAGACAGAATATTTTTTGCTTCATTTGTGTCATATGGTGAAAGTTCTTTACACCCTTAAAATAAGTGGAAACATCATTGATATTAGCTGTATTTTTATTTCAGATTATGCCTTTTCTCTAAATCCCACCATGAATACCACCAGCTCTGCTCCAGGTTGGTGCTCACTGAATCACTCAGAATATTTTTCATTTGCTAGATCATGAATCCAGTCCACTTAACTGTCTCCAGGGTGGTTGTTGTGCATCTGGTATTATTTAGTGTGGACCACTGCATACAATGGCTGTCCAGTAACCCAGAATATTTGATTCTGGTATCGTTACGGTCATTTATATGAAATATATGTACTGGATTTTCATTTCAGTGGGTGCAACTCCTTTAAATGATGCTCTGAATGCCAGCAGTCTTGCTGAAGGTTGGTTCGGAATTATTTTAGAGTTATGTCTTTGGAAAGCCATTATTGTCCAATATATTTTGTACATGCTTAAAAGTGGAAATTGTCAATACTGGTCTTTGCCTTTCAGATCATATTTTTTTAGAAAACACTCTGAACGCTATGAGCTCTGTTCCAGGTTGGCATCTGGTTAATTCACTAGCACCCTTATACATTTGTTGCTTTCTCTAATTAAGAAAATTGTTTTGGGAATTGTACCATTTCTATGGTTATGTATAACCAAAGAACAGATTTAGTATTTTGTTTCGTGCGCTTTATAAACACTGCTTCCATTTCGGTTGGCACAGCTCCTTTAAATGATGCCCTGAATGCAAGCAGTCTTGCTGAACGTTTGTGCTAATGTGTTTCTGTGGGTTATGTCATTGGAAAGTCATCAGTGTTAATATAACTCTGCCTGTTCAAAAAGCGAAACTTGATGTTTGTTTCAGACAATGCCATATATTTAAATGACACCTTCAATACCATCAGCTCTGCTCCAGGTTGGTGGTCACTGAGTGACTCAGATTATTTTCCATTGGTAGAATATGAATTCCATCATTATTCTTAACTCCCTTGTAAATCCCAGGATGGTTGGTGTGTGAAATTCTTTGATTATTATTATTATTTTTTTGTATTGTTACGGTCATTTATATGGAATCTGTAATGCACAATGTAAACCCTGGATGTGCTTTATATTTCAGGTGGTGCAACTCCTTTAAATTATGCTCTGAATATCACCAGTCTTGCTGAAGGTTGGTGCAAATAATTGCTTTGTCATTGGAAGGCCATTAGTGTTAGTTTACTGTGTACATGCTTAAAAATTGGAAAGATGGTCAATATTGGATGTTTGTTTCAGATTATCCCTTAAATTTGAATGACACCCACAATAATACAGACTCTGCTACAGTTTTGTGTTGGCTTGACTCACTTGCACTAGTCTACTGTTCTAAGATTAGACATTGACAGACAGCTCCTGCAGATTAATTGTATCCTTCTTGATTTAAAAACATTGTGCGTACTTGTAGTTGGTTTAGTTGGTCCACGATTTTTAACTGATGCCCTGAATGCCACCAGTCCTGCTGCAGGTTGGTCATTATTTTTGTGGTTTACATCTTCACAATTAGTTTTTAGTATTAGTATTTTGTACATGCTTAAAAGTGTAAACATGATGGACGTTGAATGCGTTTCTGTTTCAGACTACGCCACATCTTTCAATGACACCCACATTACTTCAAATACAACTGGCTCTGCTCCAGGTCTGTTTTCACAAGACTTCAGACTGTCAGGTTTTATGTTTGAGGTGTTCTAAATATGTGGCTGTCTGCAGGTGCTGCAGCTCCAGAACCTGAATCTTCAAAGAATAAGAGTGCAGAAACTTTGAAAGGTAAAACTTGAGCATAGCATGAGATTAGACTGGCCACAATCCTGGCAGATTAGCTAGTGTTAGCACTTATACACATCCTATTATAGACAGTATTTAAGATGCTTTAGCCAGCCCAGATGAGATAGTCAGATCCCATCAAGCACTATTTCAGTTAATTGATGTCCAATCAGCTGGCTCTGTTGTGGGATCTTTCTTATCTCGCTGCCTCTTGCCTTGCACATATGGCCATGGAACAGCCAATCACAAAATTGAGCCTTACTCCAGATGGAAAAACCAGCCTCTTGATTAGTGGGCCACACTAAACCACTTAATTTTCATGTCCAATGACTACTTTTTCTGATTTTTAAATCCTGCACTTTGTCAGAGTTTGATCAAGACATGCCAGTCCAGGAGGGAGACATTCTAATTCCGGTAAGATGGAGGGGTTTTATATTTATTTATGTTTTGTGTGGTACTGCTGATTGCTGTATGTTTAAACTTGCAGGAGAGCAGAAATGCTGTACACACTCTGTGGCCGGATGCCACCACCTCTTACATCATCACTGATGAACTGGGTAGGTTGTTGTCCCTCAAATAGGACCAGATATTTGATTACTGAATGATAACTGATTTGGTTTTGACTCCAACAGTTTCCCGAGAGGCAGAAATTAAAGCTGCCTTTAAGATGATATCGGATGTCACATGTATTCGTTTTAAGAAACGAGACACCGAGTCGAGCTATTTGAAGCTTGTGACTGGCAATGGGTAAGAAGTCAACTATCTCTGGGTAGGTTTGTTATTTTGTTAAAGATGAAGCAGTACAGGAAATTGCCATAACAAATTGTTTCCAAGGAAACAATTTGTTATGGCAAAGCAACAGTAAGGAAAATCAGAAACTTCCAGCATTTGCGGGCCTGCCCTTTGCCACTCCTGTTTTTATTACAGGTCTGTCTCTAAAGGCTTCAATCATTCAATCCCATTTTATACTGTGGTGGTTTCACTAGAGACTTGAACACTGGATACTAGAAAGGGATGGGGAAGAAAAGCTTTAATGAAAGATTAATAGATGGGGAAACGACATGCTTGGCAGCAAAAGGGAAAGCCCATAAAGTAGGCACTCATTAAAGCCTGCCCAACAATTATTTAATCTTATTACTAGTTTGTGACACAAATTGAGGCCTGTTCCATTCAATTTGGTACATTTTGGTTTCAGCCTCCATTATCCATATATTCAGACATTAAGGGAGAATCTCAGGTCAGAACTGAGTGGTTGAACTCTAACATTTATTTATTTTGCACCTAGCTGTGCCTCATTCGTTGGTTGTCAAGGAGGAGCCCAGCGGCTCTTCTTTGCTTCAGAGTGCACCGTGGGGAACCTTTGCCATGAACTGCTCCATGCTCTGGGACTGTATCATGAACACACTCGTGAAGACCGGGATAAATATGTCACAGTGAACTGGCAGAATATTGTGGCAGGTACACAAGCTTGTTTGCTTTTTGCATTAGTTGTAATGCAGTTAAAAACAAGTTGTATCCAGATTGTTCACTCAGCCCAGTTCCTTTGGATGCAATTGAAGTCTTTGGTCAGTAAAAGTGAGACCTCTTGGTTTGTATAATGGAAAATATGCCCCCAGTGGTGTCGATGGAATGTAAAGTATGACTTTGTGCACATGAATGTTAAGATCCTCTCCTGCCAGCTCAGTCCCTCCTTGTCAAAGCCTTCATCTTCTTGAAACAAGAACTATAACAGTCTCTTGTAATGCACATCAAAAAAGGAACATTAACTTGAGTATGAAGAAATTACTTTGGCTATTATTGTGATACAGTAGGTGCATCATGTTCAACTATGCCATTTTGGATTTCTTTTTCCTTAAAGGTAAAGAAAATAACTTCAAGGTGAAGCATGGAAACACTCAAAACCTACCATATGATCTCGCGTCCATAATGCACTACGGGCGGTAAGTTGACGACTTCCTCATTTTATTTTCTAATTTTAAAGTACTTGAAACAGACTCCAGATAAGTTTACCCTCCCCCCTGGTCTTGCAGGGATTTCTTCAGTACAAATGGAAATCCAACTGTGTTGCCTAAGCAGAGTGGTGTGGAGATAGGTCAGAGGAAACATCTGAGCCAGCTGGACATAGAAAGATTGAATAAACTCTACAGCTGTGGTAAATTGTGAAACTAAACAATTGCGTGTTTCATTTTATAACCATTACATGTTGAATTGACAGTAAATGTGGCACAGACAAAAGCAACCCTGAAATTTCTTTCAGGTCTTATCTTAGGTCGGATACTGCAGTACCTCCTGCCTGACAGGAGTAGTTTGTCTTAACACTGTTGTTATTGTTACCATAACCTAACCCAGGCAAATCTTTGCATCATGGGAGGAAGTGGAGAGACACCACACAAATATGAAATCCTTCAGCTAGTGTATTCAACCCAACACCTTGCTGTGAGCCAACAGTGTTAATCACTACATCACTATGCTGCACAGCAGTCATTTTAAAATACTTTTCCAGTAATCATTCAAATATTCATTTAAGCAGTCATATCTCCAGAATACATATGAAGAGTTCGAGGTAGTTGTTTATTTGGATTTTACTGGACAGATTCACAGGTGATGGGGGGGGGGGGGGAGAGAATACACATCTTTTGCAAGCACATTAGATTCCCATGACTTCCACATAGGAAGGGCATTAGAGAACAAATGCATGACATAACATGTTTTCATTAAAAAAAATAAAAAGACACTTTCACAAAAAATTCTATACCCAGCGTATTTTATAGATTGGTTCAGAAGGGTAAAGGAAAAAAATCAATTATTAATCTCAGGAGTTTCCCCTTCAGCTCAAATGCATAATAAATGACATTTTGCTGTCTCTCCCATAATATCGGTTCAAGATTGAGTGTATGTCGCCTCCCTGTAAAATGTCTCTTCTATCACAGCCAAACAGGAATAATGTAGCGTCATCTTGTGGTTTAATTGTAATTTGCAACGCTGTAATCAGTGGAAGTGATGACACCTGTGGAGATGGTAACATGTATATATCCGAGAGACAAAAGCTTTTACAACTTTTCTTTCTCAAAAGATTCCTTGCTGCCTTCTGTGGCTGCTGGCTGCCTTCTGCATGTCAACAGGTACAGCATAAAAACATACGTACTACAAAGTGTGGATTTTTAGCTGAATATTAATAATTAGTGATGGCCAAATGAAGCTTTCTGAAGCTTGTATTGGGGAAAAAACGGTTCATTACTCGAAGCTTTTCAGCAGTCCTCTCTGGTGACATCTTCTGGCCAAAAATATGAAGAGCAGCTTGAATCCACAAAAGAGAACCAACTGCTTCATAATGATTGCTCACTCTGCAGAGTGGAATTCTGTCTGATATTGGGCTGCCGTTGTTGCTTTGAACGTGTATTTGTTGGTGGTTTAAAAAAAGTGTTTATTTGTTTAATAAATAATTTTGACCAGTAAACTCTCCTTTTTTTAAACATGCACCATTGTGTGGTCTTTCTTTGCTTATGTCTTCTTGATGTTGGTAAATACAATAATTGAAAAATACCACAGTACATATAATGTACAACACATTATGGAGTATGCGTCTGCTGTGAGGTCCTGCCTCCATGCAATTAACCGCTAGACGGGTGTATTTATAAATAATATTATATTAGGGACATTTTCCCAGACCTATTTCTGATCTGGGGGTAGAATTGATTGTGAAATGGAAAGGGAAAATGCTTATGAACTTGCAAATTAAAAACATGATGCATTTAAAGTAGCCCTTTCTCATTTTTATTTAAGAGTCTGTTCTAGTGTGCGATGGCCAAACCTGCTGATTTAAATTTAACCATTTAAATCAGCTGTAATGGATCAAGAACACCTCTAAAACCTGCAGGACACCAGCCCTCGAGGCCTGGGTTTGGACACCACTGCTCTAGAGGTTATTTTTATTTATAATCAGTAACATTTAAAGTGTATTTATGTTTAAAGTTTAACTTTCAGTTGGTGTCCTTTTATTTTTTTTCTAAAGATACTCATCAGGTTGGATGTTGGTGCAGACTACATGCATGTAGATTTCAGAGTGGATGCGGTATGAAATATCCAGCAATTCCCCTTATTTTAAGAGTTCTAATATGATATGAGATTATGCTTTTATTTGTTTTTCTTTTGTTTAAAATTGCACCCACAATGCCACCAGCTCTGCTCCAGACTGGTGATCAGTTAATGCACTTGCACTATTTTTAGATTTGCTAGAACACAATGATGACTTAAAGAATTTCTAACACTTCTATTGTGATACAATAGAACCGTGAATACCACCAGCTCAGCTGCAGGTTGGTGTTCATTGAGTGACTTGGATTACTTTACATTAGTAGAATATGAATTCCTTTACTAATTTAATTTTCTTTACTCCTTTGTAAATCCCAGGATGGTTGGTATTGCAGCTCCTCTAAAACAAACGGCCAGAGCAGGCTAAATATCGGGATACTGACGCGCAGCAATAAACAAAAAAATGCACTTCTGAGCCATTTGTTCTGTTTATTCAACCATTACTGTCTTTTTCCTTAAAGGGAAAGAAAATAACCTCAAGGTGAAGCATGGAAACACTCAAAACCTAAAATATGATCCCAGCTCTATAATGCACTACCCGCTGTAAGTTGAAGTCATCCTTATTTCATGATTTCCAATTTTTTTTTAAGTACTTGAAACAGACTCTGGACCCCCACCCCATCTGTCTTGCAGGTCTCGCTTCAGTACAAATGGAAATCCAACTGTTGCCTAAGCAGAGTAGTCAAATTTATCTGTGTTGCAATAACTTTTGTTGCCACCATGGTCGTCTTCTTATGAACAACAGAAACACTACAGTAGCATCATGCCACATGCAAGAATCAAAAGATGAAATTTGTAAAAGCAGAAGGGGCAAGCAAAAAAGTTTAGAGCGATTCAGGCTCAATATTGACATTTGAAAAGCTGTATATGATGATCAGTCATGACTCGACATCGAGTGATGGAGGTATTGTGGGGAAGTTTGTCCAGTCTGAAAAGGAGACTGTGTAATATGAACATAGACATCCAGTGCTGTATTCTAAATGTACTTCATATATCCACAACGATCAACAGTAGCAGGCTGAGAGTCTAGTTTGGTCTGTAGGAGGAGCTAAGAGAACAGGAAGCCTGTCGGTATTAAGCTGTGGGTAACGTGATCAGAGAAGAAAGACTTTTGCATCCTACCTTTCATTTATCTGTCAGGAAACAACGGCTTTTAAACTCAACTCAGTTTAAAGGTAAGCTCAGTAAATTTGACATTTATATTCAATTTTCATCCATTAGTGCATTTTCTTTAAGCAGTGCAGATGAAGACTTTCTTGCATTTTGTCCTTTGCTGCAAACATTGTGAGGAAATATCCTTGCCACTGTTTTTGTTTTGTGTGAGAAGAAGCAATCATATGTTCAAATGTTTTTAAGAGGTTTTCAAAGTCTGGAATGCAGCATAGTCCCCCTTTTAAAAAGGAGCCTATTGGTAAGCTGGCATACTGGAGCTTCAGTCTGATCCCTCTTTCTTGGCAGACGGTGGACAAAGTGTCGGTTTTGTTTGGGCGTCTCAGATTTAGCGTGTAAATGCTTTGGATTACACACAAGGTGCTGAGTGTCCAGCCAAGAGATAAACTGTTAAGTGGCAGCTCAACGTTGTTTGAAATCTTTGAACTGTAGTTGAATTTTGCCTAGAAGATACAAAAAGGATGTGGAAATTTTCCCACTCAAAATCTAGTAATTTTGCTCACAAACTCACTGGTGTGCCTGTGATCAACATGCCAAGCAAATGGATGCTTATATTTTGACGCAGATTTGAGTTGGCACATCTGGCAGCTCCGTGTAATCAAACCTGTTCGATATATATGCTCTTTTTTCCATGGTGCCATTTACTGTGATTAGGGTTCCTGGTCCATCAAAACACCCCCAAAGCATTAAGTTCCCACATGACAGTGGGGATGGTCTCCTTAAGGTGGAAGGCTTCTCATTTTTCACACTAAATGAAGGAAACATCATTGTGGACAAACAATTAAATTTTTGTTTCATCTGACCATAACACAGAAGACCAGAAGTCGTCTTCTTTGTCCAGATGACCCTTTACAAAGGCCAGGCGGGCTTTTGTGTGCCTTATCTGGAGAAGTGGCGTCCTCCTTGGTCTGCATTCATGGAACCAAGCAGTGTCAGAGTCCGTTGGAGTGCCTGCCTAGAGACATTGTCACCAGCAGAGCACAGATTCACCAGGATGGCCTTGGTGGTGATTCATTTTCACCTCTCTCACTATCCTCCTCGCCAACACAGGTGTTATTTTTGGCTTCCAACCACGTCCTCTGCAATTTTCCACAGCGTGGAACACCTTGTATTTTTTAATAATACTTTGCACTGTAGCCACTGGAGCTTGAAAACATTTAGATATGGCCTTGTAGCCCCTTCCTGACTTGTGAACAGCCACAATGCAAAGCTGCAGGTCCTCCCTGAGCTTCTTTGTCCCAGCCATGACTGTCCACAAGCCAACTGCAGAGAACTGCTCTTTTTCACCTGTTGAGCTGATTAAAACAGCTATTCCCAATTAATCAGGGTATTTAGGATGCTTTAGAACATCTTGGATTTTTTGGAATAATATAGAACTTTGGATTTTCCCAGAGACTGTGAAAGTTTGTAAAGGGTATGAATAATTTTGGACATGACACCTTTTGATCAAATGTAAATAAAACTTTCTGGAAAGCTTAAACTGTTAGTGTTTTAGGAAAACAGCTCTATTTTTTTTAGGTTCTCTTATGTTTTTGCGATGCATTTGGATGTTGGTTTTTTTTGGATGATATCCGTGCACGTTTTATGGTCTGCCAATATTTGATAAAGTGATGACTATTTCTCCTATATGGCACTTTATCATGCTAAATTTCCTTTTATATCACACCACATCCTCCAATTTTATAAATGCTAAAATGCTAATGTAACTTAGGTTATTAAATTAAGTTACAATAAAATTCTGACGTTATTCTGTTGTATCTATAGTGGGTGATGCTGCATGGCTGCATCCTTGGTGTTCAGACTGCACGACAGAGGCCCCGAGCTGGTGAGGGAGGTGCTTCTGGAGCGAGGCTGGGAGGAGTATAATGAAGGAGAGCGTGAGGAGGAAGACTGGAACCTTTACTGGAGAGGCTCTTTATTTCAGACCTCACAATATCACAACCTGCTGCCGTGGCAACGCCTCAACCACCATCCTAAAACTGTTGGCATCACACGCAAGGTGCACGTCTACATAGATTTTTTTTTTAAACTTCATGTCATGACAGACGTATTACCAGAAAAAGAAACTGTTCATTTGAATCTCATTCCTACGTCGAGAAATGTAAACGACTCTCGTACAACAAAACTCAGCTCTTGAGCTGTTTAAATTTTTTTGCGTCAGTGCTTGAAATGTTGGAAAAGCACAAAGCATAACTTCTGGGATTCACACATCTGCAACCAGTTCAACTAACAAGCATGATTTTGGACCAGGAAATTCAAACCTAGAACCTTCCTGCAGTGAGGGTCCGTGGTAATTACTCTACCACTGTGCCATCTGGGCAGGAATGCAAAATATTAAAGAAAAAAAATTGTAAATGGATGATTAGTAGACTCTGACTACTTGTACATACGCTCACTTCATCTGAAACTTCAACCAAGTGTAATAGTATGTACATGAGAACAACAAGGAAGAGCATAACAGGTCCGTTAGAAATGTACTTTTTGTCGTTACCCTCTGCTGATTAAACTTTTATCACCAGGGGTCAGCATTATACCAGTGTTTGAGTTTCAGACGTGCTGTTCTCTTTGATATTTCTTATTTTCCCTGCCCTTATTTCCTGAACAGGCTTCGTCTTTTCTGGTGGAAAATGCAATTAACAACATTCTTAATGACTTTCCTTGTTAAATACAGGTTGTATTGATTCACTTTCTCATGATCCTGTGGTGCAAAGTGGTAATCTACTGCCCTTTGACTTCAACTTCTGAAATATCTTCAGCACACCACATAAATGTTTGTGATATAAAGTCAGTGGTTGTCTCTTCACATTCTGTTGATAGTTTTAGTTAATTTGGGAAGATTTTACATCATTTTCAACAAAGTAATTTTTAAAAAGAAAACCTGAATTTATACCAAATGAATTATTTGCATTTCTTTCGGATTTCTTTAGGATTGCTTGGCACGCAACCTGAGGAGAATGAAAGCAACATTTGGTTCAGCTCTCTATGACTTCAGTCCCACCACTTTCATCCTCCCCAATGACTACACCTGCTTCCTGGCTGAGTACAACAGACTGCGTCTGGCCAGAGGAACATCGGTCTACTGGATAGTTAAGCCTGTGGATCTCTCCAGAGGTCGAGGGATCTTCATCTTCGAGGATATTAAAGACTTGGTTTATGATTGCTCTGTTGTCATTCAGAGGTACATTAGCAGCTCTCTGCTGATCTCCGGCTACAAGTTTGACTTGAGGATTTACGTGTGTGTGAAGAGCTTTCATCCACTGACTGTGTACATTCATCGAGAAGGCCTGGTGCGTTTTGCCACTGAGAAGTTCAACCTGTCATCTCTGCATAACCTGTATGCTCACCTCACTAACACCAGCATCAACAAGTTCGGTCCCTTCTACAAAACTGAAAAAGGAAGAGTGGGCCGGGGATGTAAGTGGACCATGAGCAAATTCAGACATTTTCTCCACAGTCAACAGATCAACGAGCTGCTTCTGTGGCAGAGTATCAACAACATCGTCACTCTGACCCTCCTCGCCATTGCTACATCAGTGCCCTCCTGTCCTAACTGTGTGGAGTTGTTTGGATTTGACATCCTCATAGATGCCAAGTTTAAGCCCTGGCTGCTGGAGGTCAACTACAGCCCTGCACTCACACTGGACTGCCAAGCTGATATTTCAGTGAAGAAAAAGCTAGTCAGTGATGTCATTGATATGATGAACTACACATCGACCGACAGCTTAAGAGACAGAGCTTATCGGAAACATAGGTACAAGCAACCTTGTTTTAAGGCGAACCACCCGTCTGCACCTGTGCTCTCAACGTTAAACCATCAGAAGAAAAAGAGAGGTAACAAGGGCTCGCACACTCAAATTCTCCCTCTGCTAAAAACGTCTCATCAGCCTGAAAAGACAAAACGGGGTAAGCTTAAACAGCGTGACCTTGAAGCCAACTACCAAAGATGCCTTCCGCCTTTTGAATTATCGAAGATACGTGAAGCTAGATGCAGAATAATTAACACCAGTGCTATCAAACTCCACACCAACCAGACCCAAAACCCGATACTGGGCCAGGATTCAAGGACAAATGAGTCAGCGTTGAACAGACAGTCTCGTCAGCCTCTTGTATCGTACCTCATGAACAACGGGTCTCTTTACAGGTCTGATGTTACAAACCATGACAACTCTGAAACTGAAGCTGAGAGGCAGCGCTCAGGAGAGACAGACGTTTCCTCTTTGACACCTGACACCCAGGAGAGTGAGGAAGCGTTCACACGGCCTGCTGCGTCCTGGAAGCTCCCAAACATTTACAGGTACTGTAAATTTGCAAAATGTCAAACGAAGAACAAATCGTTGGTTTTAAAAGTGGAAAGTTTGACCTATTACTATTGCTTAAATTACTTCTGACTTGGAATATTTTACAATTTTGGTGAAAATTGCATTTTTATGCCTTGAAATTCATAAAACTGAAGCCAGTTTGAGAACCTTTAAAATTTTTTAAAAAGGGATGACAATTGACTCTTTTCAAACGTTCACAGCACAAAGCCAGTTCGGATCACTGCGGAGAAAACCACAGGGAATGGACAAAATATTCCACCAGTGAAGGTTGGAGACTTCATAAGGACGTTTCCATTTAACAGGGCTACTCTGAAAGCCTCGCAGCACGAACTGGACATAAGGACAGTCCTACAGGAGATTCAGAGCCTAACTGGACAGTTGGTTTCAGGCAAAGGACACAAGATGAAGAGCAGGAGAGAAGAGAAGGTGACAGCAGATAAGGATGCTGATACTGACTTTGATTCGCTGTTGTGGGGACCAAAAGATCCTCCATTGATCAGCCAATGCTTCAAATCAACTTAACCTGTGGCATACTCTAGCTGGTGTAAATGAATACTCACTTATACTGCATGGTGCTTTTCTACTGTTTTCTTTAGGGTTGGAGGCTCTGATAGGCTGTTTTTTTCTGGGTTGGTTTGTTTATTTGACCTAACACATCATTAGTGAGGATCCTACAGCCCTTTGTGTAGCTTGCATCAGAACATATTTCATTTATATGTTAAATATGATCAAATTTGCTGGTAAATTGAGTTTCTTTATATGCTGTAGTCACGGGAACAAGATTAGCTTTTACACGAAAACCTGTGGTTGTTAAAGAAACTTTTAGACAAACGTATCTGTGATTGATTGTTTTTATGATTATAAAAAAGCGTTATTGGTTAGTAGTGGACTTTGACAGACTCCCACGTGAACACATATTTTAATGGGCTGTGAGACAGTGACTCTTTTCTAATTAAAGTAGTTAATGTACACATTTTTGTCGTGTGGCTCTGAAATGTACTGTGGCTCTTTAAGTTGTTTGAAACTTTGAAAACATCTATTAGAAAGAGGGGATTTGCCATGAACTCTGCTGCTCTCACGCATCTGATCTGGTTCTGCACAAAACTGGTGAAAATGTGGACTTCTACGGAGATCACTAAGGTTTCAAAATTTCTACAAAGTTGCCAGAAGGACAGGTATATAGCATTAAAGCTGAGTGGAACAGTGGTTAGCACTATTGCCTCACAGCAAGAAGGACCTGAGTTTGACTCTACCATAGGGCTGGGCCATGTCATACTGTTCACGATAATACCGGTATAATTTCATGCAACGATAAGAAAATGAAATATCACGATAGAATATGGGTAAAACGTGCATGCGCAGTGCCTTTGTTTTCATATGCACATGGCGAAAAAGGCACGGCGGCGTATTGTGTGTGTATAACCTCTTTTTTAAGTTTTGTGGATATTATACATGGTTATGCTGAGGATATGTCGGCCAATTTCCACCGGAAATGCCTTTTGGTTAAACTGTCAGCAAGGAATTTGCATTTGCACTGTTAAATTTTTATATAACTTTAATGCAAAAAACAGCTGCTTGTTTAAGTGAAAATACATTGATGGGTTCTTTTTTTTTTTTTGCACTAATAAAATTGTGGAGTTGTGAAGTATTTTGTGTCAATTATATCGTCAGTTATATCGTTATCGCAAACTTTCAAATGTATATCGTGATAAATATTTTTGGTCATATCGCCCTGCTCTACTCAACCATCTGGCTGGGAACTTTCTGTGTAGAGTTTGCTTGTTGTCATAATAATGAGTTACAACTCAGTGCAAAGCTTCAAATATCAGAAGGAAACTGTATGTGTAGGTGATATTTCTCTGGTTTACGCTATAAAGCAGAAAACAATAAATGTTAAGGCCCAGATATGACCCACATCTGCCTTGACTCGCCACGTGACTAACAGTGTGTCTGGTTGCCACAGCTCCACCTTACATATGCTAGCTGTTACATGTGTGTCATGATCAGCTCTACACACAGACTGTATATAAAAGACAGATGCAGCCATCGTGAGGTCAATCACTGGGTTAGTTAAACCCCATTTATGAAGCCTTCGGCTGGGTTTTTCACAATCAACTAGGTTTGATTTTTGAATGCAAACATAATGGACACGGGAGGGGAGGATCTGATGTATTAGTTTGAAACGTTAGCTTAAATGTTAGTCAACTGACTTATTTACACTATGCTGCTGCAATTTAAATTTTTTTTTAAATCCTGTTTTTATGCTCCATGTGAGGAACTAATGCACTTTGGGAAGTAAAAATCAAGTTTGTGCAGCGACTGAACTGACACAGGGAACATATCAGTTTGCACCACATGAACTTATAATGAGGTCAGTCAGTGCTTTGACATCATCTTTTGTCCTTTCACATAAATTATTGCTGGGGTGCTTAATAACCACTTAACAGTCCTTTATATACCTGGATAATTTGATACTGACAAGATTTGCACTGCAGACACAAAGGTGGACTCTAGAATTTCTGTACAATATAAACAAGTTGTAAAGGGGGGAAAAACATTAAAACAAGCATATTCAGCAACATGATACACACTTGGAATCTATTATTGCATATCTCAGTCCATTTCCTGTCTTCCATGGCATGTTAGGCAT
This sequence comes from Mchenga conophoros, assembly GCF_057382185.1. Taxonomy (NCBI): domain Eukaryota; kingdom Metazoa; phylum Chordata; class Actinopteri; order Cichliformes; family Cichlidae; genus Mchenga; species Mchenga conophoros. The sequence continues at coordinate 21,331,426 of NC_140540.1, forward strand.
ACTTACTCAAATAATAAATGCTTAATATATTTCTGAGATGTAAAATTGTCTTTCCAGTAAATCTCTCTTTATCAGAGAAAGTGGCATCAGCAGAGGGCAGCGTGGAGAATAGTCATAACAACACAAGTGAGTCCTTCTCTGTCTCTGTAGAGTACATGAATGTCTGAAAGGCACCAGGAAAACAGTACCACAGAAGCCACAATGTCATTTGTTCAGTTAATAGCTGGTTAAGAAAAAAGTGACCTCAAAGCACAGCTTGTCTGAGCGGCTATCTACTGTTTTGGTGTTGAGTTTTAGGGTTTGCAATGCCAGGAATAAAAACCACTTGTATGAACTTTCATTTCTTATCTGACATTTAAATACGATTAATACTATGAATTCTTAAATTGTTCCATTTGTTGTTGGGAACACGTGCAAAATGCCTCAGTATGCATGAATTTTACACAAGACACAGACATCAACAAAGATATCTGAACTACAGTCATTTCTCTCTGAAAAAGCACTTGGCGAAGGTGAGAACAGGCACAAAAGCACAATATGTAAGCAGAGAGATGTTACAGCACTGATAATCCCATCATCCTTTTGCTTGCTGAGATCAGAAACTATTTAAAGCCCTGTAGTGTGAGATTCTTTTTACAGTTTTTGCTCATTGCTTGAACACTATAAACCCATGCTTAGACTAAAGTAACACAACTTGAAGCTTTTGTTACCATACCTCAAACACATGTACCCATACCTTAAACAAAAGTGCTGCTTTGCACTCTGGTTGCAATTATGCAACACACTTACTCCTTTATGCAACACACATGGTCCTGCATGCTACACTCTATTTCATACATAAGACACTTCGTTCAAAAATGAAATTTCAGGGTGCCATTTGGAAAACACATGTATCCAAAATACAAAACACATCGGGTAATTGCAACCACTCAAATATACACCTGAAGGCACTTACTTGCAAAACTGAACACCAATTAGCCAACCACAAAAAGCCCTCAGTTTAGCCATTTCAAGAACTTTGCAAGCATGGATGGAGGGAGAGCAAGAGGAAGAGGAGGAGGAGGTCAAAGAGGCCATGCACAGACCCATATTTCTGATGATATAAGAGCAACTTTGGTGGACCATGTCATCAACCACGGCCTGACTATGAGGGAAGCTGGGCAGAGAGTCCACCCACATCTAAGCCGCTTCACAGTGGCATCTGTAATACGAACATTCCGACTAGAAAACAGGTCTGTCTTCACCTCCATACCTTCTGCTCTACTCAGATGGTTTTATAGTACTGTTCTACAGTATATACCATTACCATATCAAGTGTACAGGGTATTGCAGGGTGCTAAGGCTCCTTTTGCAGCCAAAGTGGTAGTTTCTGTGAAACATACCATGATTACTTATATTGAAGTACAGTGTTGTACAGTGGATGATACAGTATATACAGTAAAGTACTGTAAGAAAAATAAGCAAACCGATGACAATATGTGGTTGTATTTCTCTAGAATGACTCGAAGACCTTCTGGGGGAGGACGCCAACGCCTGTTCACACAACGGCAGGAACTTGCTGTTGTGGACCTAGTGAGGGCAGACAATGCCATCCGTCTCCACCAGCTACGAAAGCAAATACTTGCAGACAGGCAAGTGTTCAACAGCATAAACCATGTGAGCATCACCACCATCAGACGCATCTTGGGAAAACACAGCATCACCATGAAGCAGCTCTACAGAGTCCCATTTGAGAGGAACAGTGACAGGGTCAAAGGACTTCGAGCTGAATATGTACCAATATGCCTTCTGAATGAACAATGGAAATCAAAGACTGCAGTGCTTTATATAAAGTAGACTAGTGTGTTCCCCCTGCTCTGTAAGTGTTTGCATATGATGCAAGTATGTGTCATTTTGTCAACAGAGTTACATTTTGACAAAGGAATGTTAGGTTTTGATAGCAGAGTTTAGGTTTTGAGAGTAGAGTTTCAATTTGGTGCAGATGTGAATGGTATATTTCCCAGTGTTGTGTCATGTTTACTTGTGTTTAGGGTTTTGGCACAATGAGCAAAGTTTTGCAAAATGTGTTCAGGCAACGGGCAAAAACTGTAATCTCCTTTTTTGTGAGATGAACGCCTCACAAACGGAGCAGAAAGGTCGGCCTTATATGAGTTTGTTGCGGTGCTGATTGTGCAAATGAGTGAATGTGCATGAGCTTTTGATCAGGTGGCTCTAATCAGGTTCAACAATCTGAAGAGGTGAATCTAAAGGTGATTATTGCTTGTGGCCGCTTGTCCATGAAATTCTTTCAGCTCTATGGATAATTCTGACATGCTGCAGATTGTTGCAAATGGTGCTGTTGCACTCGTGCACGTGCACAGTAGATTCAGACCAGTTTAAACTGTGTGGTAACATAAATATCTGTGGTCCAGCAGCCTGCTACGTACTACTCTGCTAATTACTTGTGGTTGTCTGTATATAGTTTCTCTTTCCTGCTTGCTCGACATTCACAATGTGCTGTAATGGGCTCAACCAGATATGTTGATCATGCTGCTGAAGCCTTAATGTGGAATTTTGCCATCCAAAGGAAATCTTTTGAGGCTAATTTATCAAACTTTGAGTGGTTTTTAAAAATTATTTTTTCAAACTGATGCTCTCCGGTCAGCAAGGCATGCTTTTAGAAGGACTTTTGGTTAAATTCATAGTGAGCAGTGAGGATGAGACACAGTTGACAGGTGAAAAATTAAAGAAAGAAACTGAACTTTTGGCCTGTATACTGAGCTTTGTATTGCTATAGTTTATGACACTATTTTGTCAGGAAATATTTTATTTCAGATAAGCAACAATAGTTCACAGTTCTGGATACTCAAAAACTGTTTCGAATGTGATACATTTACATCAGACAAAGTCACAGACTGTATTTTACTTCACAGTCTGCTGTATGCCAGTCTGCATTCAGTAGTTGATGGGGCAGTACATAATCTGACCACTAGTCAGCAGTGTGGCATAACAGAGTTTTCTAATTAGGGCAGTTTTCACTCAGCAGCTGCCATTTGATTACAAACTGTCTCTCTGTTTAAACTGCTGCTGAAGAGCCTCCACCTGCTGCCTGTGGACCTGCGCACCCACACACGCACACACACACACACACACACACACACGCACACACAGAAATACATGCACAGTCACAAGACAAACATACAGTGTAAACTTGTTAAAACATGTACAGGAGCACTGTGTGTGACTCATATGTGGACTTCAAGAAGTACAAGCGTATTTGTAAATGTTTGTGCAGATTTACGCCATGCTGTGTCTAACTGCCGCTTTACGTCACACCGTGAGTACCAGTTTGAATTGCTACAAGGCTGCTGCATCATTTCTTCACTCAGATTTTTGGTGGGTTTTTGAGGTCAGGCCTCTGCAGGCTGCTAATTTTTATTTTCAATCAATAAATGAAATGAAAATTTTATCAAACAATCAAATTGTTTTCTTCTTTTTGTTTCTAAAACCTTACCCATTTCATATCAGTATGGACACCCAACATGATTTTATTTTTCTCATTTAGATCTCATGTGTTTTCAGAGTGTTCCTTTAATTTCTTTGGGGAAGTATGTATTGAGCCAAGATTTAAACCTGTGCCTCCAGCTGTTTAGGGTGGATACCAAACCATATCCAAGCCAAACGTCGATCTGTCCAACGTGTTCAGTATCCTGCCTGATGTCTCCTCTCAGTAGGAGGAACACTTGTCAGAAAACTGAATCAGACTGGCTGGCTCTTTTTAACAAAAAGGGTAGTGGTTTTATGCTGAGCCCCTCCTCAATATTACCATTTGGCCAGTGAGTGGTGTCACTTGATGAGTCATGAGAGCGACTCCTTTACAAAAATCAAGACCGTCATTTTTTTAAACTCTCCAACAAGGGAAATGACTGCACAAGAACCAAAACTGTGGTTGTCTTCATGCATGCTCAGTCATCCAACTAAATAAATCCTAAAAGGTTGATTCTGTTCATCTGGACGTAGCGTTTTCAATGGGAGAAAATTTTCATCAGTCATCCAAGGACTTCTTCAGCCTCAGCTGACTGCAGGTTTCCTCAACCTCATAAACAGTAAATTGCACAATAACTGAAACTAGCTCAGTGAATGAACAGTGGGCTGGGAGGTCAGTTCCTTGATCATTAATATGCAAATTGTTATGACCATTGATCAACAGTCACTGATAAAAGCCCATCAATCAATGGCCATTGATCAAGGACCACTGATCAAGGGCCATGAGTACCATTCACAGAGAGTTGGGGAATAGCTGCTATCACAGCATTGTAAGATGGCAAAAGATGTACCCTTAGGCCCCCCTTGATTCAGAGATGGTCTTTCCCTTGATTCCCCTGAATCAAGTAAATGGCCTTCTTGACTTAAATCAGTGTTCCTCCCTGTCCAGGATGTCTACAATTCAATTGGCCTGTAAGTGTAAATAGACTGCAGAGTCCTGGCCTGACGAGGTAGCTCTTCTGTGTTGTGCCATAGGCTTCACCAGAGGTTGTTTGGTTTCCCCGATGTATAAATCCTGGCAATCCTCCTGGCACTTAACAGCATACACTATGTTACTCTGTTTGTGTCGGGGGACCCGATCCTTGGGGTGGACAAATTTTTTGACGCAGCGTGTTTTGGGGTTTAAAAGCCACAGAGACCTGGTGTTTAGATAAAATGTGTCACGACTGTTCCGATACTCCTGACACATACAAGATCACTACAGGTTTTCGCTTAGGCAGCGGTTGTCCTTCTCTCCTGGATCGGCTAGAGCTTTCTTTAGGTGCCTATTTGAAGTTTACACGGTTACTTTCTCGTCTGAAAATATATTTAAAATTTTATTTTGTGACCCAGAAAGATTAATAATAGTAATATTAAAATTAGTAGCGGCCGCCATTGTTAGAAAATGGAATTGGCTGGGCCATGCTATGAATTCTGGGATATGGTGGGCCATCCTTCAAATCTGGGGAAAAGGAGGACGCATGTGTCTACCGGATTCGGAGGAGTCGACGGATTGGGACAGCCTTCGTCGCGTCGCTGTGACGTAATCGGCCTTCAAATGCGGCCACAGGAGGATGCAGCCTACGTTTTGGGACATAGCTAGTCTATCACCCTCTTCCTGTAACCACTTCCTGGGTCTTGTTTCAGGGGCTCATAAGTATTTTTGTCACTGAGCAGTGAAACTTTTTTCTCAATATAGTCTTTTTGGTTTAGCAAAAACCATGTGCCTACCCTTGTCTACCGGAAGGATGATAATGTTATTGTCATTACTAAGTGATGTGAGTGCCTTCCTCTCCTCCATACTTATGTTGGATACTGGGGGCTTTGCATTGGTGAGACAGGCAGAAAACTTTGTCTGTAGTTGCTCTGCTTCCATGTCTGCAATGTTGGTGTTTCAAATTGTTGTTTCTGTAGCTGTGATCAGTTCCAGTTGCATCACAGCAAAGTTCAACCCTTTTGCAAGAATATTTTCTCTGCTTGGGTGAGCTGTCTGTCAGACATATTTTTCACCCACTGGTCCACATCCTCATTGTGGCATCCTTCTTCTCCTCTGGCCACTGAGGACACTGTGTTTGTATCTTCCTGTGGTTTCTGACGCACAACAAGTAAGTCAAACTTCCTTCGTTGCCTGGTCTTAGACTTCTCATTAGGGATGGGTATCGAAAACCGGTTCTTGTTGAGAACCGGTTCCCACTGTTTCAATTCCTTGGAATCGTTTGCCACTTTTAAAAACGATTCCCTTATCGATTCCAGTCGCCCCGAATGACGTCATCACGTTGAGTAGCGTCTTTTACCCAGTAGGAAACACGGCGCCTGAGCGGCACAAACGCTCAAAAGTTTGGTTACACTTTATGAGAAAGGATGACAACAGGGCAACGTGCAATACTTGCAAAGTAGAGATTTCATCAAAGGGAGGAAACACTACGAATATGCAAAAACATTTGCTCAAAAAACACGCGATTGCTTTCAACGAATGTCGTGTTTTTGATCCGCTCCGGACTAGCGAAGCTCAACCCAGCAGCAGCGGTAGCGTTTCCACGTCCTCTCCCGTTAATACTGCAGGTAACTAATCAATTAGCATTGCATATTATGTTAGCGCGATTTACCTTATTACAAAACCTGCTATTACTGTGCGTTGCATTTAGATAACCATGATGAGAGAGACAGAGTCTGGCTGGCTCAGATGCTGGCAGTTCTCGCTGCAGTCTACCGGTAGCATCTCCTTTCAGGCCAGGATAGACGAATGTCACCCAGCAGTGTCTAAGTTTGTGGTCAAAGGCTTGCACCCATTTGCCACAGCAGATGCCCCCGATTTCACTTTGGTAAGTGAATGTGTTTAATTGTAGGCAGGGACATTACTGGATATTCTTGTGTAATTGCTACAGAATAATTTATGTTATACTTTGTTATTGCTACAGGAGAATATTTATTTTATTATTTTACATATACATTTTTTTTCCTGGGGACCCTGTGACACCCCATTGAAGAGCCGTAGGCTGTGGATCTCTTAAGATCTCACTGTTGGGTTTGTAAGGCCATGTTACTCCTAAATTTCTATCTTGTTCAAAGAGAAGATATAAAACACAGTTCTAAGCTAATCGACTTTAGTGTTCTCCTTTAAAAAAAAAAAGAATCGATAAGGAATCGAATCGTTAAACAGAATCGAAAATGGAATCGGAATCGTTAAAATCTTATCAATACCCATCCCTACTTCTCATGCTGTGCTAGACGAGTCTTCTCAATGAATCCAAACATCTTTTTAAGAATATTCTCATCTAGAAGCATTGCAAGTCTCTGTCGAATCCACTCCACTTTAAATTTTAGCAAGTCAATGGTAAAATCTGAGCAGCTGGTGCTGTGCCTTATGTAGGCTTTTGGTTGCTCGGTGGCCCTTAACTGAAGAGCTCATTTGCAAACTTTTAGAAGTAACCTTGTTTATGTCTGCATCTGAGGTTGATTCTGTTTATCTGGACATAGCGTTTTCAGTGGGAGACACGTTTCGTCAGTCATCCAAGTGACTTCATCAGTCACTTTGATCAGTGGTTGTTGATCAATGGTCATGACAATTTGCATATTTATGATCAAGGAACTGACTTCATATCCCATTGTTCATTCAGTGGGCTAGTTTCAGTTATTATGCAAATGTACTCTTTATAAGATTGGGGAAACCTGGAGTCAAGCCATAGCGGCAGATGCACCATTGCCTCGACATCTTTCTTTGTTGACTTTCAGCTGCATTGTTATATCAACACCCCCCCATTGTGCTGGTGATCCACCGACAGGTAGCTGGTGATACGCTGTGCTGGGAGAGTTTGAAGGAGAGAAGTTCAGGCACAGTGGTATTAAATGCCAAACTAAAGTCCACAAACAGGACCCTGGCACAAGTTCCCTGGGCGGTCAAGATGTTGCAGGATGTAATGCAGTCCCATGTTCACCGCATCGTCCACCGACCTGTTTGCCTGGTAGGCAAACTCTTTCAGCTTCTGGGAGTAGATCCTTTTAGCCGCTTTGATTTCCCTGGTCAGTGTGCTCCTGGCTTGCTCTTACAGGGCCCTGTAACCGCTTCTGTAGGCGTCCTCCTTGGCCTTGGTTCCTGCTTTGCTGCGTTAGTCCACTTCTTCACAGTTTTGACTATAGACTTGGCACGTTTTAGTTATTGCCTATAAACTGGAATAAGATGGACCAGGCAGTGATCAGAATGTCCCAAAGCTGCCTGGGGGACAGAGCAATAGGCATCTTTTACAGTTTTTTGCAGTCGCTAACAAGCGTTTGTCCAAACAGTTGTCACATTTGCAAAACTCTAAGAGAGGCTGGTGAAAGAGTGCAGCCCAATTTGAGGCGGTCAACGGTTGCCTCCATTATACGCATCTTTCAACAAACCAACAGGTAAGTATTGCATTTTACATGGATTGTTTCTATTCTCACTTGACATGTCAATATGGTCATACAGTAATGCATATGTTGAATTTTTTGTCTTTCTAAAGAATGCAACGTCTTCCACCCTCTGGGGGAAGAGGAAAGCTCCACAGTAATGATCAGGAGCTTGCCATTGTAGAAATGGTTACTGCAAATAATGCAATAAAACTGCATGAAATTCAAACTAGAATTGTGGCGGACCATAAGATATTTGACAATATCGATAGAATCAGCCTCACAACCATTACGCGGACATTGTCCAAACACAGAGTGCGGATGAAGCAGCTCTACGCTGTTCCCTTTGAGAGGAACAGTGAGAGGGTCAAGGAGCTACGACGACAATATGTCCAGGTACAGTGTATATTCAATCCAATGTCCAGTTCTATAAGCTTTGCACTTTGCAAGTAGGTAACCTACACAATACTAGGTTACAGTACAGTATGGTATACAGTAATAACATGACTTACATAAACTTTGTTTCAGAGAGTTATGGAATTGGAGGCCAACCAGGCCCCTCATGAATTCATATACATCGATGAGGCAGGATTCAATCTGGCCAAAAGGCGTCGACGTGGACGAAATGTAATTGGAAAAAGGGCCACAGTTGATGTGCCAGGACAGAGAGGGGCAAACATTACCATGTGTGCAGCAATTGCAAATGCAGGATTACTCCTTCACAGATGTCAGGTTGGACCCTATAATACAGAGCGCTTGCTTGCCTTTCTCAATGATCTCCACCAGCGCCTGGTTCCAGAGCAGGGTCAGGAGGGTGAAAACATGAGGACCTTTGTAATTACCTGGGACAATGTGGCTTTCCATCACTCGCAAGCAATAACAACATGGTTTGAAGTCCACCCAAGACTGGTAAGTCTCTTCCTTCCACCCTATTCACCTTTCCTCAACCCCATAGAGGAGTTTTTTTCTGCATGGAGGTGGAAGGTTTATGACCATCAGCCACATGACCAGATGTCCCTCCTTGAAGCCATGGATGCTGGCTCCAGGGACATCACAATTGACGATTGCCAAGGGTGGATCCGACATACCAGGCGGTTTTATCCCAGGTGCATCGACTTGGATAACATCAGATGTGATGTTGATGAAAACATGTGGCCTAACCCTGAAGATCGCAGAGATTAGATGCAAATTTTTTGCCTTTTTTTAGCCCCCCTCCCCCCTTTTTATCTTGGCTTTTTGCTGTTGTTTTTTTGTTCAGAATGCTCTTGTGTGTTTCATGGATATTTTGTTCACTGTAAGCAATACTGTAAAACTTTCTCTGTCCTATCATACCGTGTTTCTACTGTACCTCCTGTAGTAAACAGTAGAGAAACAAAAACTTGTTTGCTTTTTACTGGAATGCTTTTGAATGTGAACATTACTGTACATGTGGACATACAGTTACCAACCAAGACATTTCTGGTGTCAAAATGGTGGATTGCATGTTTCGCATGCAAATACCTGTAAAACTGAAACATAAAAGTCTATGCAGTTTTTGTAATGTCAATAATAGCCAGTATTTTGAAACAAGGTGTACTTTGATTGACTGCATGTACCTTGTGAGGTGAAAACAAGTGTTATTCTTTGACAGACTAATTTCATTTTGAGTCAGATTTATAGTGTTTTTGTACAGTTAGTGTGTGCAGAGAAAGATGTGTTCTATTTTGAAATGAAGAGTTAGTATATATTTAACAAAATGTATTTTTGAGAAGAAAATTATCCATTTGGCCAATTGTGTTTTGTAGGTGTGAGTCTGTGTTAAGAGTTTAGAAAAAGTATCTGAAGTATGGGTAGGCGCTTGTTAGCGATTGAAAAAAACTGTAATGTAGTGTAACAGTGGTCCAGTGTCATGTTGTCCCTGGTGGGGCAGTCTATATGCTGTCTATATTTAGGAAGTTCGTGGTTTAGATTTGCTCTGTTAATCTGCACCCAGACCCAGGTGGGTCTGGGTGCAGTTCCCCCCTCCAGGGGCGGGGGCACCTAGACCCGGTTTGTAGAGTACGCTTGGGGAGTGTGATCGTGTGTACAGCGTCTCTTTATGTCTGTCTCCACGTTGGTTGAGTGTGGAGTAAGTGTATATGAGAGCATGAGGGTGGGAATGGATGTTTGTATCTGTGTGTGCCTGTATTTCTGTGTCTATATGTCAGGTTGGGTGTCAGGCGCCACCTCTCTGAGGACATCTTAGGCCCTCCAAGGTATGGAGGCCTATCTCCACCCACCACCACTTCCCCTGCCAGTGGCGGACCCCCTCAGACATCGGTGCGTTGGTGGTTCTTTGTGTCCGGGGATGGGCGTCCGGGTACACACCGGCTCACTCCTTGGCGGCCGCTTATCGGGGCCTGGAGCCTGGGGCTCGCTCGGGCCACTTCGGAGGTGGGGTGCCCCCGGCCTCTCGGCCTGGGGCTCGGTCACTCAGGCGCAGCTGGCTGCCGGCGGAGCTCACGGGCGCGTCACTGCAACTCCCCCTGGCTTCTGCTCCGCGGCTGCTGAGTGAGCCCTCATCTGGGACTCTCCTCAGCTCTTTCCGGGACAGTGGCGCGGCTGCCCCTCTGTTGGTCTTCCTTGGTCTCTTGTGTTCTGGGGGCCTCTGGATGTCTGGAGTTTTGATCTCCTCCACACCTGCTTCACGCCCTGGAGGACGGGGCTGTGGTCCCCCCACACCCTCTAGCAGATTATTACATGAAGGAACCTTTTAAAAAAAACAAAAAACAAGCGCGTCCATGCTCACAGGTGTACACACGGGTGATCACACCCACAAACTACACCCTTTTTGGCTCCTACCTCAAAGCACACTGTGTTCTGTTGATCTTATGTGCTGCACAATAATGTTTAACATTTAGTATTTACTGTCATATTCCCATATATCATTGTGATGTTGTTTATTCTATTACTCTTGTTCTCTTCTGCTTGCTTTCTTTTTTCTTTCTCAGCAGGTGATCCAGGTGATTGATATATGCATTTTTTTTTCTCTGCCCGTTCTGTTGGTTTTTGTCTTTTGCCCTTCTCCCCCGTCCCTCTTCTCAGCTGTTTCTCTTTCCCTCTTTCTTTCTCCCCTTCTTTCCCCCAGTCAAGTCTGTCCCGTATTCAGTAAGTGAAAATAAAATAAACAATAAAAGGTGAATCAAATGGACCATTACGGCAAGGCTGGGATGGTCAGTTTGGTAAAGTAAATCCGTTGGGCATCTTTCTTTGCCTTTAGACAACAATTCTGATGGCAAAAGAGCCAAACGGGACAGGCCAAAAAAAAAAAAGATTTGCTCTGTTAAAATCCCCAAGGACAATTGTAAAGGAATTGGGGGATTTTCTTTCCAGGGTGGTAATCTGGTCAGCCAGCTCGCACAGTGCGTTGTTCGGGTTGGCCTGAGGAGGGATGTAAACTCCAACAAGCATGAAGGAAGAAAACTCCTACGGTGAATAAAGTGGTTTGCAGTTGATGAAAAAAGTTTTCAGGTTTGGGCCGGAGTATTTCTGTAACACTGTGACAGCAGTACACCAACCTTCGTTAATCTAGAAGCAGACTTCACCACCCCTTGTTTTCCCTGAGAGCTCCGTTTTGCGGTCTGCCCGGTGAAGTTGGAAGCCTGGCACATTTGAGACAGCGTCTGGGATTCGTTCATTGAGCCAGGTTTCAGTAAAGCACAGGGCAGCAGAGCGTGCAAAGTCCTTGTTAGCCCGGTTTAAAAGCAGTAATTCCTCCACTTTGTTTGGAAGAGAGCAGAGATTCGCAAGATGAATGGAGGGGAGTGCCGTGCGGAATGCCAACGTGATTTCACCAGTGCACCAGCGCGGGTCCTCCGTCTGCGTCTCCTTCGAGCGCCACAGAGAGCTGCTGTGCCTTGACTAAAATCTCCAAAAAACTTTCCAGGTTTATGAAAAAAGGATAAAAACTATTTTGAGATGACTGTCTGATGTTTAGCAGTTGATCTCTGGAAAAAAAAGGTGATGTGGTCTGAGTGACCAAATGTACGGAATATAAACAAAACGAAGGAAAGTGCAAGAGAGCGCAGTACCAAGGCTGCCATCTGTGGTGCCACTTTGATTCAGACCATGTTGTTTTTAGCAATGTGAGATATGAACTTATTAACAGTCTTGAATTTTTTATTATATTTGGAAAATGTTGTGGTTTGAGGAAAGATAAATAATATTTCAGATTTTAAAACCTCTCTCTGACGACTTCCTGATGAGTCAAGAGTTAAAGCTCGCTTTGTGTTCTCCCAGGATCCTGTGATAGAAAATACATGAACAGTCAATTACCAGCAGCTGTTGCTTTGTAATACTTTAAGGCTGACAAAGCTTTGAGGCTTTAGAAGCGACAGCACCTCCAGACATAATATTTTGAGTGTTTAGGGATAAGTTCACCTGCAATCTGCAATCTTTCAAATCTCTATTAAAATCACTGACAGCTACAATTTTATTATACCAAGAGGCTGTTTGCTTGGACTAAATCTTTGCCTGTCACATAAGGATTGCTGTTACCACGCCTACTTACACTAAATTTCAAAGCTGCTATGTTAATTATCTCCAGTCTGACAGGCAGCAACTTGTCCAGCTAAGTACCAACAGCTGAAAACGCACAAAGTAATCATCAGTAGATGAGACTGCAGACTAATGCCAGAATGTAATTTAATCTCAATACTCAATTATTTCAAATAAATACAGAAAACCAATTACAAACAGATGGTCTTTGACAGGTAAAATGAGGATTAGTCATCAGTGGTAATTTCCCAAATGAAAGGAAGTGAACTATCAGCTTCCACATTATTGTCATATTTTTAACTCTTGCACTGAAAAACTAAATTTAATGTGAAAGAACTGTTGAGGTACAGAGATCCTTAATGCAATCGACCATGTAACATCAGTGGTACCAATTCTCCAACCCACACACTGAAGGAGTGAGCAGGGTTCACTGCTCAAAGAATACTAAAATTAGCTTTTCATCAATGCAGGATAGTAAATAATTATTGAAGTATGCCTCAGATATACTGCAGTTTCACAAGGTTCCCCTCTGTTATGCATCAAAAGGCCATACAAGGTGTTTCAAAAGCCAAGCGGGAGAGTTGGTGTTGTGAAACATGTTTCTTTAACCAATGTGAAGCAGTTTGTTAAGCAATGCTGCAGAATAGCTGTCAAATCAATAGTTTGTGGCGTAAAGAATGTACAGGTGTGGTTTCATTCATTTAACCAAGAATTTTACATGCCAATAAAAACTAATAATTGCAGCATTGTTAAAAGCTACTTAAGTGTATAACAATGTTTTTATGTTTATATATATATATATATATAACACCCAGCACGCCCCTGTTTATCCTTCAAGCTCGGGTCCTCTACCAGAGGCCTGGGAGCTTGAGGGTCCTGCGCAGTATCTTAGCTGTTCCCAGGACTGCGCTCTTCTGGACAGAGATCTCCGATGTTATTCCCGGGATCTGCTGGAGCCACTCGCCCAGCTTGGGAGTCACCGCACCTAGTGCTCCGATTACCACGGGGACCACCGTTACCTTCACCCTCCACATCCTCTCGAGCTCTTCTCTGAGCCCTTGGTATTTCTCCAGCTTCTCGTGTTCCTTCTTCCTGATATTGCTGTCATTCGGAACCGCTACATCGATCACTACGGCCGTCTACTGCAACCGTAGTGCTGCATTAACATCATCTAGCAGACCTTCTGAGGGTACTTCACGTAATCTTGGTAACCGGCTACGGGGGATCCAGGTTTCAAGCTTGGCCATGATCCTATTTTTCAGGTCAGTTCCCCTCGCACTCAACGATCCTTCTCCTATCGCACTTGGGGCTATGTACCCAATCTACACAATATTTTCACGGACCGGCCTTTAAGGTGTCGCGGATAAATACAACAAAATAAAATGATACGACCAAGACAAAAAGTATTTTGTAAATATAATAATAAATGCAAATTTACTGTGTTATTGTGTAACTTTATTAGCAGCGTCCTCCTGAAATGCACCAACAACATTGACAGTAACATCCTCCTCTCTGCCCCTTAATGCTCTCTGGACGCTATGGTAATGCATAAATATTTCTTTCAAAATAAGATACACAACTACAACACGGGAAAAGACCCAGGGAAACCAAGTTAACGATAAAAACCTTGGAAACCAGTACCCCGGTACCGCTGCTCTATTGAACTTGACTGCATGCTGAGGTGGCAATTCAGCCATTTGATTCATGTTACAGCAGCTCATGAGTAAATGAAAATGGTGCAATAAAAGTACTTTTAGAAGTAAATTTTTCCAAGCATTAACATTTACTTAAATTTACTGGAGTAGAGTTAGGGGTTGCCACTTCAGCATGCAGGGTTAACTCTGGTTTTACTGTTCTGAAAAAGGCCTTTTTCAGGGAACACAAAATGGTTAACAAATTAAAGCTGTTCTGCAGCAATTGTGGTTGACCAAGCCTTAAAAGCTGGTGCTACTAATTCCTACAGGTGTTTCAAATTGCCTGGATTACTCTGCCTGGATAAAAGTAGTGTTGGAACACACCTTGGTACCATATGTTCGTGAGCACCAGTAGAACAGTATTGTACTGCAGAAAGTAGTGTGATGCTACAAAAATGGTGAGAAAAAGGCAATTAACAATGGAAGAAAGAAAGACCCTCATAACATTAAAAAATTTAGGTATTTCTTCCACAGAAATTGCAAAGAAAGTCAAGGTGTCACTGAGTAGAGTTTCCTTCACAATCAAAAGCACTCAGAAACTGGGGCAAACTGTGACAGGAACAGGTCTGGCAGACCCAAAGCCACAGTTGAATCAGAGGACAGGTTTCTGAGAGTTTAACGGCTTACGTGATAGGCGACTCACAGGACAACCATTTCAAGCACAGCCTTGATAGTGGTCGTGGTAAGCAAGTCTCAGTTTCAACTGTGAGGAGAAGACTTTGAGCTGCAGGTTTGACAGGACGAGTTGCAGCAAGAAAGCCATTGCTAAGATGTCAGAATAAGACAAAGAGGCTTGCCTGGGCCATGAAACACTGTCATTGGACTACTGAAGACTAGAAGAAGGTATTCTGGACCGATGAATCATAATTTGAAATCTTCGGTTCACCACGAAGGATCTTTGAATGCCATCGAGTATCAAAGGGATGGTTCCACAGTGTTGGCATCAACTGTCAAACATGGAGGAAGAAGTTTGATGGTCTGGGGCTGTTTTGCTAAATCCAAGGTCGGTGACTTGTACAGTGTGAGAGGCACCCTGAATCCTACCTTAGTTATGTTGTAATAGGTGTAGGCTGCTGGGGGATTCCCATCATGCACTGAGTATTTCTTCTTTAGTCACCTTTCTCACTATCTATGTGTTAATAGACCTTTCTGCATTGAATCATACTTGCTATTAATCTCTGACTCTCTTCCACAGCTCATCTTTTGTCCTCTCTTCCTTCTCTCACACCAACTGGTTGCAGCAGATGGCCCCGCCCCTCCCTGAGCCTGGTTTTGCCGGAGGTTTCTTCCTGTTAAAAGGAAGTTTTTCCTTCCCACTGTCGCCAAAGTGCTTACTCATAGGGGGTCATATGATTGTTGGGGTTTTCTCAATATATATTATTGTAGGGTTTACCTTACAATATAAAGTACCCTGAGGCGACTGTTGTTGTAATTTGGCGCTGTATAAATAAAATTCAATTGAATTGAATATAATCAAACTAATCAACGTTAGTTAGTTTAAGTACAACGTTACAACTGAATGCTAGTGGACTCAAAAGTGGGCTTGAAAATCTGGAAACAGCAGGTTAACGTCTGACAGGCTACAAATATTGATTAAAAAACATTGATCACGTGGTTTTACAGTATTGCTCTTAATATTTTATAAAAGCAGAAGCATCTACATCTAAGTTCTCTATTGACAGTGTTCTCTCTTTCAAGATACTTTTATCATAAGAACATTATGCCTTAATTTTTTATATGTTTTTAAACAAAAAGAAAAATTAAAGATAGCAAAAGAAAGTTAAAAGACTATTTAAAACTGTCTTTCAGCCAGTCTTGTTAAAATCATGAATAGTATTGTTTTCACAATGACCCTGGAGGGAGAATCTAACTCTTTAGAGATGCTTGGACTTGCTGAAGCAGTGAAGGCATGCAGAGCAAAGTGAGGCCTAAGGCCAATACACCCCCCACCCACCCCCACCCCGTGTTTTTCCCCAAACATCCCCAAGCAGCATTTTTAGCATCTGCATAAGAGGCCTGCACTTTTAAAAGTGATACAAACGCAAAAATCTCTGAGCTGAGATGCTTGACAGCTGTCATTCTAGATAAACTAAGTGACACAGTAGCTTGGCAAAGGCAAGATGGTTAATTCTTTCTCAAAAGCCTGAAATGTTCCCACAATGTTTCCCCATACCGCTGTCACGCTGTCAAAAGTCAAGCTGGTGCTATCAGTGCTTGTTTTAACTTGGTTACACAGACCTTGTCAGGGCTTAACGAGGCTACACAGAAAGTTTGTTTACATGCCATGATTAAAAAACAAAGGTGCTTTTGCTTCGTAGTTAGATGTTTGAATTGTTTGTATTCTATATTCTATATCTATTTTACAAGTGAGTTTTGGTCTATGTAAGTCCCGTTGGTCTAACAGTGCAATAACAGCTGGTGACTCACCCCCTCATGCAATAAGGAGGAGCTACAAACTGGGGGCAGAGCAGCAGTACAAAAGAGATGCCTACTGTACCTGCACACTGACTTACTTCCAGATTTAACTGGAACTGGTACTGACTTTCGCCTGAAAGGACATAAAGTAGCAATGACTCAAGGACTGAAAGAAGAAACCTAAAGTTTTAAAAAGGACCAAAACTAAAGACACCGAGGAAACCTGTTTGACAGGATTTCTTCTGTTTTGATTGCAGGATGGAACTCGATCTTTGAAGTGATTTCCTCTTCACTTTAGAGACAATGCTTTGCTCTATGCTTCCAGGGTAGAATCTGTTTCTGTTTTCAAGCTTGGAATTAATATTTGCTGACCCCCAGGCAATTTGTTTTTTGACTGCTAAAATGGAAAGCACCAATGGAACTGAACAACCTCTTGAAGACGATGAAGCTGCCGAGATACAAGTGTACAAGTTCTATGCAGCCGCAATAATTGTGATTTTTATCTTGGCTTTGCCTCTGAATGCATCTGTCATCCACCTCTTTATTTTCAAGCTAAGGTTTTGGAAATCCAGCACAAATAATATCTTCCTCTTCAACCTGGTTTTGGCTGACATCCTCCTGCTGATCTGCTTGCCCATAAAGGCCTATACCTTCATCCAGGGAGTTAGAAATAGTAACAATGACGCTGTCTGCAAAGCCATGCTTTTCATGTTGTTTTTAAACCGTGGAGCTAGCATCGCCTTCCTAACAGCGACTTCCATCCATCGGTATTTTCATGTGGTGCACCCTGGTCGAAAAAGTCCCCTAAAAGCGCTTAAGAAGTCTCCACAGATCTCTGTCCTCATCTGGGTGCTGCTTCTGCCTCTCACCATCCCCACCATGCTCAAAAACTTTGACTGCTCTTACAGCCTCATTAAAGAAAATGCTACCGTGATCAAGGTAATGCTTACTTGTTTCATGCCTTATTCTCTCTTACTGTAGACAACACGTGCATAAATTAAGGTCATTGTGTCTTAATACTTATAACAGTTTAATAAGAGTTTAATTTTGTTTTAAATCTAGGAATCCTCCACAGCAGTCATGCAAAGTGATTTTTAAACAGAGGTTAGACTGCTGACATTCCCTTTTATTTTTATCCCCCTATCTAAGGATGTGGTGGATGGCATCAGAGAGACTGTAATCTTTACTCAGATCCTGATCCCGTTTGTCATCCTGCTCTACTGCACTGTGCGCATCGTCAACCGACTCAGGAAAAAAACAGTCGGGGATAGGACCAAGCTGAAGAGAGCGGTATTTCTGGTCACTGCTGTCATGGTGCTCTTTTCATTCTGTTTCCTCCCCTGCACCATAGCCAGGATGGTTCTGCTTACCATTCGGGTCAAAGATATGCCTGATTACATCGAGCACAAAGCTGTAGTGGCCTTTGATGGCCTCGTGGTCCTCTCCTACATAGACTGTCTGCTCGACCCACTTGTCTACTGCTTCTCTAGCACCAAGTTCAAAGCACTTTATCTATCCAATTACTTCCCATTTTTAGTAAAAGAAACTCCACAGGTCAGCTCAACAGGAAAGTCAAACAGAACTACAAATGCTACTGTCATTTCATGTTTATGAAAACAAAGAAGGGAGAGTTCCCATACAGAGTGTGGTTTCACTCTATAGTAGCCGCAGGTTGAAAAAAATGGTTCAATGGTTAAAATGTGTTATGAGGACAAGGCATATATATATTTGAATTCCTACTTTCTTAAGATTTTCAAATATACAGAAGTAAAAAATGAAAAAATATATTAGTTTATCAGCCCTATGGATATAGCACAGGGGTCAAAGTTTGAAATTTCTCTAAGAGAATGCCTCCCAGCCAAAGTATGCACATCTGTTCTTCTGTCAAATTATACCAACACAGCTTTTATCTAAGCCACAACAGTGAAACAAGTTTTTGTTTTTCACACCATCTGTTAGATAACATTTAGGGGATCCTCAGTCTGCAGGTGATTAATACGTCATTTTAAAAGTACATACAGGGAAATTATCATGACATGATCATTTCCAGCTCATAACAGTTCAATATAATAATTATTTTTTATATTCATATTTATTTTGTCTTATACTGGGCCATGTAGCAGACATTCAGGTTATCCACAGTCAGAAGTAAGTCTCGCTCTCAGTCATGTGTCTTCTGATTGGCTTCACATCATCAAATGGTGGAATGGGAAGGATCTACACAATTTTAGGCAGGTGGCTTTAACATTGTGGCTGGTCGGTACTGAACTGTTTGTGATGTGTGAATAGAGATATGTATATATATTCATCCTGAGATTATTTCTAGTAAATGGATTACGGTATGTTGGGAACACCTTGATGATACCACCTTGAAAGCTCTGCTCACAAAGTGCCACGCCCACAAACGACTCTTACAATGTAACACGTGAGTCATACACTCAACCTGAACTAATCTTCACCCTGACTTAGTCCCAGAAATCCCAGCATTTCTATATAAGTCACATGGGTGAAATTACTCACCTTAATGACACCATCAGTAGATGTAGCGCGCCGAGTGAGGGTATGTCTGGTGTAACTGTCTGTCAGTAAATAGACACCTCCCTGATTTAAGTAGTCAATAAGCTGGAATCTGGTGAGTCTATGCTCCCTGCTTTCATCTACAATTTAAATCGTCTGTGGGTTAACAATGAGTCACTGCAAGGTACAAACACTTATGCACTTATTTGGAATAGCAGTATTTGTTATAGTTCTTTGTCGTAAGAAAATAATGAATAACTACAAGTGTAATAACTGAGTTAAATAATTCTTTTGAGTTATGGGTAAAAAACAAACTGAGGACATTGATACATAAGCTAAGGCAAAAATGTAAATAATAAGGAGACAGAGTTAGAAGCAATAAATATTAGCACCCTGCAGTGATTACTTTGTTTACTTGTCTGAAAGTTGTGTAAATGTGACATTTTGA
This sequence comes from Mchenga conophoros, assembly GCF_057382185.1. NCBI lineage: Eukaryota > Metazoa > Chordata > Actinopteri > Cichliformes > Cichlidae > Mchenga > Mchenga conophoros. Next base: position 21,350,890 of record NC_140540.1, read on the forward strand.
AAATATTATTTGTTTATCTGTGACCCTAATGAATTCAGCTGCAAAGTCAATATGCTTCATTCTTGTGTTACCATATCATTCAATCTGCATTTTACATTTAAAAAGTACATTTAGAAATCCACACTAAAAAAATGGCCTTTTGATGGATGACTACACACTCTGGACATAAAGAAAAGAGAGTAAAAGAGTAGGAGGGAGTCCTTACCTTCCTTGAAAGGAATCTTTGCAGAGTCCTTATTATTTATTTCTGGCCTTTTGAACCAGATGGTTAAAAAACATTATTACCACCCTGCTAGCTTTCCTTTTGGGGCTGCCAATATTTGGGTTTTTTGGTATGCAGGAAAAAACAACAACATAATTCTCCCCATCAGCACAAATATGAATACAACCGTGCCTTTTTTGTGGATAAGAATTACATTATATTATTCAGACTTAAATCACTTCACAAAAAGTGACACTTATTGTTTTCTTAGAAATTCTGAATGTTTTCATACCCTAGATATATTGTAGCAGTAAATTAAGTTGTGAAAAAGACTAACACAAGTTGGCATTTTATATTTTTGTTTGCATGAGGCATTTTGTAAATATTTTGTGTATTTTTACTTCTGCACCAACATGTTAATCTTCATTTTCTGCTGATGGCACATCAGAAATTTTGGTGTACATGTATATGTGGATATATGTTAATATATTTGCATACAACAGCTAATTAAATTAACAAAAAGAAAACATTTCCATGATGTTCAGATGTGGGTGAAAACACATTCAGGCCAAAATACAGCTCCTCTATGGGGTTATGAGTGAATGTCACTGTTGTGACAAGTGGCTCTATTAATTAATTAATGAGGTAAAAAGTGTCAAAAAATTGCTGGTTCCACTCTTAACGGAGAGCTAAAAGCCTTTCAGTGTATATTTGTGACTGAAAATGATGGCACGGATGGAAAACTTCTGGAAGGCTTTAGGAACCACAAAAGACGACTGTAATGTATCTAATGGTGAACTTTAAACTCAATCTGCCAAAATGATTCATAATTATTACCATTAAAACTTTTTCTTGGCCGTTTTGTCTCTTCTTGCACAAATACGTTTGAATTTATACTCAAGAAAAGAAGAGAGACAGATCAAGGGTTGCTGGGATACAAGCAGTCAAACATGTGGTTATGGCGTGTTGACACATGTAAAAAGACCAGTTCTGACAAGTTTTGGCAGACATCAAATTAGAACACATTACGTAGCTTTTACTGACAGAGATGACACTGGGATTTCTAAAGAATGTGAGACCATGTAAAGAAATAAGATAAGAAAGACTGTATCTGAGGGAAAAACATGACATTGAGATTTTAGACAGAAAAGGGAGAAATATGCCATTTACTGTTTACTGTATATAACTACATACATTAATATTTTTTCAAATATAAATTTTGTTTTAAAAAAATAGTTAATTTTTTCCTTTCATGTGACATGAAAACACTTTTTTTTTATTTTTGCGGCCAACATGTTGTCAAACTAATGACTGAGAGGGAAAAGAAGTTGTCTCATTTTAACTGTTAGCAGTAGTTTGCACACCACGGCAGGTACTCCTAAATGTAAGTAGCCTCTCAGTAGGTCAGTGCACTCAGCTTAGCCACAAAAAATGCTCGTTATTGATTCATGGAACATGATTAAAATCTAACCCAACAAGGTTTCTTCCCAGTCCCAAAATCTACTGAAAGAAGCTCGACCCACAGTGACATCGTTCAACATCCCACACAAGCCACAGAATTGCTGCCAACGCCTTGGTGCCAAAGAACAGAGAAAACCCTCTGGGATCCCACATGCATGTCCATACCCAGATCTGTTACAGTTGTTTTGGCAGTAGGATAGGGACCTAAAAAGTGTCAGGCTGCTGGTATTAACATTGTGTTTGATTTATAATTTAGATGTTGCCTGGTTAAGTAATACTGTTTGTTGCATTATCTGTACTCTATGAGATTTATAAAACGAAATCTTTTTTTTTTTTTAAATTAGCTTAAAATACAGACAGACTGAGATGTAGGAATCATTGCACAGCATAGATAATTCACAAGCAGACAGTCAACCGGTGGCTATGTTAGCAGCAGGCCTCTGGGTCCGGGCTTGTCCAAATATTTCTCTGTGCTCCTTTAACCGCAGTTTGTTACAGCTGTTTTGGATTCTTGTACACATGCTCTTCGAAGTTATTTAGTTTATGTCTTGATGTAAGATGTTTACTTTGTTACGCCTCATTTTATTTTGGCAGTCTTTTGTTCCCTGTGTTTTGCATTTAGTTTTACTTCATTTATCTTGTTATCCTGTGATTGTTTGGACCTGTTTGTTTTCCCTGTTCCACATTCTCTTGGGGTCCAGGGTATAGTTGGCCGTTTTTGACTGCTTTTGATTTTACCTTTATATTTCCCCTTAAAAATTTGTTTTCTTTGCATTGTTTGTGGTATCGTTGCTTTCAGTACAACCTCACGTCTAAATTTACAGTTATTTTTTCATGTTAACATAGTGTATTTATACAATTGGCCTAAAATAACACAAAAAACCTAAAATTCAAGCAAGTAAGTATTTTTTATTGTGAGAACCACAAACATGTTAAATGAATCATTTTCATAACTTCATCAGGTAGTGGCCTCCAGCTCACACTGGAGCATCTCGCAGCCGAGGGTGACATGACAGGAAAGAGAATCAGCACCTCCAAGTCTGAGGTCATGGTCCTCACCCGGTCAAGTGCCCACTCCAGCTTGGGGATGAATTACTGCCCCAAGTGTGGAGTTTAAGAATCTTTTGTCTTGTTCACGTTTGAGGAGAGAAGGGAGCTCGGATGAGAGATGAGATTTGCTCATTCAAATCAAATTTTACCGTAGTTTAGTTTTATTTCACGATAATAAATCAATACAAGATATGAACTCTTATTTATTCTCCTTTCTTTTAGCAGCTGCTCTGGAGAGTATAGTGATGGTGGTTTTGATATGAGTCATGTCTGTACGGAAGAAGCATGTTTTTTATTAAAATATTACAAAATATTACTGATTGTCTATTTAACTTGAGTAATGCTGTTGCAAAATACTCACAACTTGCTGTAACACTAAAACATATTTATTTTTAAACTGCTCTCACATTATCTTGGTAAGAACTTATAAATAACATAGCAAAGAACAGGGAAACAGTCAGAACCCATCTCCGATCTGAAGGTGCAGGGAAGCAATCCAGAGCAAAATTAACCTGGTTATTTACATGGTAATTTCTACGATGCAAATGAATTACACTGTAAGACAATATGAATTAATTTCCCCATACCAAACAATAGTTTTCCCATAGGTATGGGAGTCGAGAACCGGTACTTGCAGAAAATCGGTTCCCAGTAGTCCAATTCCTGCTTCCTGCTCCAATTGTCTGCTTGATCTCAGTCCCGCTTATCGGTTCTTGCACTCACACTCACAGTGGGATGTAAAAGTTTGGCCAACCTTGTTAACACTTATTTTCCTGTATAAATCGTTGGTTGTTACAATAAAAAACGTCAGTTAAATATATCATATAGGACAGCAGTCCCCAACCTTTTTTGCACCACGGACCGATTTATGCCCGACAATATTTTCACGGACCGGCCTTTAAGGTGTCGCGGATAAATACAACAAAATAAAACTATTACCGGTACCGAAAAAAGAAGATTTATTCATAACACATGTGAAAAGACCCAGGAAAACAGAGTTAACGATAACAAAATAACGCTGAAAACCGATAAAAACCCTGAAAACCATACATTTCACACCTGAGCCTCAACTCTCGCGGCCCGGTACCAAACGACTCACGGACCGGTACCTGTCCGAGGCCCGGGGGTTGGGGACCGCTGATATAGGAGACACACACAGTGATATTTGAGAAGTGAAATGAAGTTTTTTGAATTTACAGAAAGTTTGCAATAATTGGTTAAACAAATTCAGGCAGGTGCATAAATTTGGGCACTGTTGTCATTTTATTGATACCAAAACCGTTAGAACTAATTATTGGAACTCAAATTGACTTGGTAAGCTCAGTGACCCCTGACCTACATACACAGGTGAATCCAGTAATGAGAAAGAGTATTTAAGGGGGTCAATTGTAAGTTTCCCTCCTCTTTTAATTTTCTCTGAAGAGTAGCAACATGGGGTCTCAAAACAACTCTCAAATGACCTGAAAATAGAGATTGTCACCATCATGGTTTAGGGGCAGGACACAGAAAGCTGTCTCAGAGATTTAAGCTGTCTGTTCTCACAGTTAGGAACATGCTGAGAAAATGGAAAACCACAGGCTCAGTTCAAGTTAAGGCTCAAAGTGACAGACCAAGAAAAATCTCGGATAAGCAGAAGCAATGAATGGTGAGAACAGTCAGAGTCAACCCACAGACCAGCACCGAAGACTTACAACATCATCTTGCAGCAGATGGAGTCGCTGTGCATCGTTCAACCATTCGGCGCACTTTACACAAGGAGATGCTGTATGCGAGAGTGATGCAGAGGAAGCCTTTTCTCCGCCCACAGCACAAACAGAGCCGCCAAAGCACATTTGGACAAGCCAGCTTCATTCTGGAAACACTGCTCAAAATCCACTAAGGCATTCATGCAGAGGAACAAGTACAACGTTCTGGAACCGCCATCTCAGCCCAGACCTGAATATTATTGAAAAACTGTGGTGTGAGTTAAAGAGAGCTGTCCATGCTCGGAAGCCATCAAACCTGAATGAACTAGAGATGTTTTGTAAAGAGGAATGGTCCAAAATACCTTCAACCACAATCCAGACTCTCATTGGAACCTACAGGAAGCGGTTGCCCAAACTTTTGCATCCCACTGTAAATCACCTGATTTGTGTTCACGTCTAAGAAGCGAAAAATAATGGCGCAGTCTAGAGTGGAAGTGTAAAACTGCACCCAGGACAGAAACAGCTGCATTATGCTGCTAAGATAACTTCAGTTTCTTTACAAGCATCTGCCAAGATGCATGCTAACGCTAAGCTAGCCAAGAACCCAGAGTGAAAATTGAGTGAATGCCGACCCCAGGGGCCAGACCCTCAACTTCAACAGGTAACAAAGCAGATGAGCAGTCAGGTTGCAGCCTCCCTCTCTTCCTGTTCACGTTTCCAAAGCAGAATCCCTGGCGATCGCTTTTTTGTTCTGGTTTTCATCTTTGCTTTGTCCAGTCAGCTTTGTATTCCACTACGAAAACGATTTTAAAGATGTGTCACCTCATTAAGCAATTGTTTTAGTCTGTGGGGTTGTAGCCTCAGGTTTATGTTTTTAAATAGTGATTATGGCAAACTGTGCTTGAGCTATTTTACAGAGTAACATAAAAGTAACGTAACAAATAGTATAACAAATTACTTTTCCCTGGTAGTAATTATGCAATTAAATAAAGTACTATATTAAATAAAAGTACTGTATTACTATATTCAGTAATACGTCACACTTAATCCTCTATAGCCACACACCGTGATCTGCCAGACACACCAACCCATCCCTGTTTTACCCGTAAAACAGGGATGGGTCCAGGAGGTCTATTTGGAAAGAGAGCACAGGTTGGATCGTTGGCAAAATGCCGGGGCAACACTAACGCAAGTCGCACAACTATCCAGTGACGAGTAGCACAGCTTCATTGTCTTAAGTAGTGACAGGAACACAGAGGTAATTGGGCGCAGGTAGGTACTGTAGATGTCCTGCAGGTGCGTGAGCCAAAGGTGGGAACCCATAATGAGTCCCACCCTGGGAGGAGCGAAAGAGAGAGAGTAACAACAACAAAAACACTGTCACAGCTGACCATCCTCAGGCAGGCCTGCTGGGCCATGACATACACTCATATTATTGGTATAGAAAAGTCACGTTGCAATGGCTGTAATGGGTTAAAATTCGCACTGTTACAGTCAGACGTGCAACAAGCCATAAAGCACAAAACGTACTCAACTGTGTTCATGTGTCTGTTGCAGAAACCATGTGGCATAGCTCATTTGTGCAACATTGTGTCAGACAATGACACAGCAGTACAGTTAAGTAAAGTGAAGTAAAGATGTCAGTGCATGGCTTAATAGGATTCAAATTTATATTGAAGTTTGAAATGATTAGTTTTCTTGTATTTTACAGCAGAGGGCAGCTTTAGAGAGGAGGAGGAATGGTTACTTTAACGGTTAACATGAACAGAGCAAAGTATGTTGACTTTGACAAGATTGCATGGTTGACTTAGTTACCAAAAACGCTGTTATGCATTTTCAGGTTGATTTTTGCAAGGAGTATTTTGTAAGAATGACCAAAGTGTTTGTCTATGATTTCCTCTGAGTTTTCATAGTTGTAGAAGACTCTTTATGCTCATCCTAAAGCATAGACATGACTTTTCCACTGCTTGCAATTCTCTAGTATGTTCAAACAAAGGTGTACTTGAAGATGAACTCCTGTCTGTATTAGAAAGCTGTAATATTTCCTTAAAGAATCCTCTTATATACTGTAACAAAATGTATGCAGTGTAAACTCATCAGATCTTCAGACAAACTTGTATTCTGGCTCAACCTCACCCCATGAATCATACAACTATTTCTTTGAAAAGTATTCACAACCCTTCACTTTTTTGTTGTATCTTTCATGTTGTACAGTTTTCCTATATGTATGCTCAACAACACTTAACCAAACATGCATGAATTCATGATGATACCATTCCTGTAGAGTGTCATTTGGGTCTGGAGAATATCCCAGCTGGAACTGAGGAAGAATACAGCCTGGAAAAATCCCTCCTCTATGACAAAGCTAATCCAAAAACACAATATTCATGCCTGTGGATACCATTTAACCCGCTGTGTGCCAGCACACCAGCACAGACAACATTTAGAATATTAGCAGGTCAGAATGCAGAACCTTTCAAAACCTTTCAGTATCACAGAAGCACAATGGTCTTAATCATTTTGAAACGGAAAAAAAAGCTTGAAATCATAAACAAATGTGGAATTCCAACATTAGATTGCACAAAGTAAGAGGTGATTTCATTTGAAGATAATTATCACGTGCACACTTTCCAAGCTATGAAGCTGATCCTTCACTCATTATTTCTGTGGCACCGGTGACATATTGATAAAATAGAGGTATAGGTTGGCACTGCCCGTAATCCTTCAACCAAATAACAAAAACACCTGATTCTGACCCTGGCAAACTCTCACTTTGACATAACCAAAGTAGGTTTAATCAAGAAAACTGATAAGTATTAATCCAACTTAGATTAGCTGGCATGGAGCTGAAATACAGACTCTGCCAGCGACTATAAAGTAGCTGCTCAGTCAGACTGGCTTTCCATGCAATGCAAGAAAAGATGTGTCAGGAAGAGTGGAACAAACAGCCTGAATCCAGATGTGCAAAGATTGAAAACCCTTGAACATAGAAGGCTGTAGCTGCTGCCAAATGAGGCTTTGACAAACAAATGTATCTGTCAATAAGACACAGGTTTATGATTTTTTTTTAACATTTAAAAAAGATTCATAAACAATGTTATTACTTTGTCATAACAGGTTATTGAACGTAGGAAAAATCTCAAATCTAAAACTGTGTACCTAAAGACACTGATCTGTCACTTTATAGCAATGTAAAACTTATATGTGTTTGCATGTTTTTTCCATGAATGTCTCCAAACATAATATTGCAAATGTGCAAGCATGATTTTGTCATATTGACAGTCCCCTGAATGTCACAAGGAGTTTAGCCAGTCTGCTGATAAAACCACCTTGAACTACCAGTTTCCAAATAGCTCTCTCTCTCTCTGTAACATCGAAATTACTGTCAGATTCCTTTTTTGCAGTAATAATTTAGAGTTTGCAGATTGAAAGATTCATAAATGTAACTCTCATGCTTAGTTTCTCAGTCAGTTGAGTAGAGCTCCCTAAACCACACCTCCAGCACCTCCTGAATGTAAATACTTCTTCGCAAGTAACCAGCGTGGTAGCATCACATAAACAGAGGCTAAGAGAGGGCATTTTCTCCTTTCTCCTTCACTGCATTGAGAGTGTGCTTCCTCCGTATCTTTTGCCATGGAAAAACCAGCCTTGACAGAGGTCCACAATCACTGTAAGGCTCTCTTAAGGGGACTGTTCAATTTAAGGAACTAGAAGGAGAGTGAGAAGGAGCATCTGTCCCTGAGGGGTGAAGATTCGAGATCATAGGAACCTACAACAACCTCCAGGATAAAGGATTTAACTGCAATGCTTGCTTTCTCAATATACGACATATTAATTTGACCGTAGCTTTATCTGCTATAGAAGGTGGACATTTTTTGCCATTTATATGATGATTCAACAAAACATGTCTGTAAATCGATCAGTTGACCACTGCAAAACACCCAGTGACATTACATACCAAGTCCTCTCCTGGGTAATGGTGGGAGAATTTACACTGGGTCTGCCTCTCAACCTGTCCGTTCTCTACATCTTCATCTTCAGGTACGGGAAATCTTTTTACTCGTTTACATTTATTCTCGTTTTAGTAAAAACCAAGAGGAAAGCTGTGCTGGATTCTGGTTACTGGGGGCAAAGTTTGCTAAATGAAGTGTAAACCAACTGCGCTACTGATGTGGCGAAGAAAGCGGTTTTAAGTTTATCTTTAAAAGACTGTGACCACTCTGATGCAACCAATTCAGATGCCATGAAAATAACAAGACCTACCAAAACTCTATTAAACCTTTGAAATGGACAGATGAATCCAATTTTGTTCTTGAAAAGTTAAAATAGAAAGTGTAGAACAAAAAAGCTAAGCTGTAAGTGTTACACTGAAGTGCAAACAAAACAAAAAAGCAGACCGTGCAAGTCGCTACAAAGTAAAATCTACATATGTTCCCACGCTGGTCTATGAGTTTTGAAGAGTTTATCTGACACGAGTCTGAGTGCGACTGTCCAACATTTTACTCAGCTCTCCGAGGAGAGGACGAGGTCGTGTAGATGGCAGAAACAGCATCATAAGCTTAGGTTTATTTTTTTCCTGTTCCTCTTCATTCGCTCTTGATACAAAGCAAACTCGCTGGCTGTGAAACAATTAACTGTTATATGACCTTTTTAGATACAAGTTCTGGAAGAACAAAGCGATCTTCTTGTTCAATATTGTGGTTGCTGATTTCTTGCTGGTGGGCTGCCTTCCTTTCAAGATCCATCATTACCAGCACAACTTGAGGCGCAGTGAGGACACTGTGCTTTGTAAGATAATGCTCTTCATGCTGTTTCTCAATCGAGGAGCCAGCATCGCCTTCCTCATCACAATGTCCCTCGATCGCTACTTCAATGTGGTCCATCTTGGAAGGAGAAATTTTGTCAACGTGTTTAAGAAATCTCCTCAGATTTCTGTCGTCATCTGGATCCTCTTGCTTCCCCTCACCACTCCTACTATGGTCACAACCTTTGAGTGCTGCAACAGCCACGGACGGGAAAAGGAGACATTCTTACATGATGTGACGGACACCTTTAGAGAGGTACGGTTTCAGTGTATTTGTTTGGATTTAGTGTTGTTTTATGTTACCTAACAATATATACTGATGACAACTGACTAAAAACAGGTTGTTCGCTGCCTCGCTCTGACAGATCAGATGGCCTCCAGCCTCCAGAAAGAAAACGGGTGGATTTGGATTCAAAAAAACTTTAATATTTATATTTGAACATTTAAGAAGAACAGCAGGGATTAACACAACTGCTTCAACTTCCTATAAAGCTGGCATTACAGTCAATATCCAGTTCAGTTCCCTAACTGGCAGTTCCTTTCCACAAGACATAGATACACTCACCCAGGCGTGGCAGAACCGAATTAGAGTTTTTCTGAAGTAAAAATTGGAGACAGCGTATAAACAAAAGTTTTCATGAATCATTTACATTTATTATTAAGCACGTTTTTTTCTCTTTGTCCTAATTATTAATATTCCTTTGTTTATGTAACTTTTGAAATAAACACAGGATTTTCAGGGTCTGGACCAGTGATGGAATGAGATGTGGAACGTGTGCAGATAAAGATAAACGCTTCTATAGACACTTTTCACAATATTTGGAAATCTTAGAGACCAGACAACTGTTAACTAATGTTAGAAAAACAAAAATCAACAGATAATCACCAGTTATTCTTGAAAGAAAGAATTAATTTGAATCGTTTACATTTCTAACTTAACATCATAACTTAAGTAAAAGGCAGGGGGTTAGCTGGAGAAGCTAAGGAGGGGTTTAAAGGGGTCAAAATATTAGTCCATGATTGAAGACAGAGTGTTTAAGTTAGGAGTGTACATGATAAACTTTCCCATGTCTGTATAGAAATCCAAGTTGACTGTGTGACACATAGGGCTATTGTAACGAGTCATACCTAATAGTGGGGTTTTTGTTTATTTTGTTTTTGTAAGATTGTTTTCTTCTCCCAAATCATCATCCCCTACATCATCCTCGTCTACTGCACGGTCCGCATTGTCAGCCGGCTGAGGAAGAAGACGGTTGGGGAGAAGACTAAGCTGAGGAGGGCTGTGTGCTTAGTCACATCTGTTGTCGTTGTCTTCTCCTTCTGCTTCCTTCCCTGCACTATAACTAGAGCAGCACTGCTGTTTGTGCGGCTGAAGAACTGGCAGGATGCAGAAAACATAGCTGTCCAGGTGTACGACGCCCTCATGGTTTTGTCTTACAGCGACTGCCTGCTGGACCCGTTGATTTACTGTTTCTCTAACTCAGGGTTTAAAGATGTTTACATATCTACCTTTTGCCCTGTATTTATCCAGAAGAGACTGACAAATTCTGACTCTGGCACCCCAAACACAACAACATGTACTAGTACTACTACTACTGCTGGCGCTAGAATGATTTTTTTGCCTATAATGGAGAAATAATCTGTCTCTGTGATACTTGACTCACTCACCCACTCATCCACCCACATAGGTGTTTTTAGCTGGGGAAGAAGTGCTGACAATTTGAAGTCATCAGATGACATTTACTAGGTAGTAAACACACAGCACTCAGTAAACACCACAGTTACTAAACAGAGTTAGTGAGTAGCTGACATGCAGTTCAAAGATTTTTACATTTTCTTCCTTGTTAAAAGATGATTAGTTTACAGATTGGGGCACTAATGTAGGCGGGAGGTTGCTTATTAAATGTAAATATTTTTCTTGTGTGCATGTATAGTTATTTCTTGGGTTATTTTCCACAGGACGCCAGGTGATACTGCTAAATGAGTGTTTATTAAGGTTTTCAGGTGCCTCTTGTTTGATACTATTACTGAAGGATGGTTTTTATCTTTCCAGTTATAGAGGGCTGTTTTTGTAGCCACTGTTAAAGGTTGGTGTGTATTTGTTCATACTCATGCCAGACCTCTTTTATGTAATTGATCCTGTTATATGAGCTCTGTGTATGATTTTATATTAGATTAGAGAAGAGGCACAGAGAACATGTCCAGTGATTGTTTTTACCTTACAGTTATGGGCATTTATTGTTGGTTTTTATTCGAAGATTAAGACACTTAAATTGTAACGACCTTTTTGTTCCTGCAATGTTTCAGTGAAGGTGCTTTTCCTTTTTTATTTTTTTTATACTACAAGGTCAGCTCAGAGTTTTTAAACAACCTTCTATTGAAAATAGAGACTTCCTTTTAAGGATGTCTTGCACTGCATATGAGTATATCCTCAGTAATCTGTTGTGAGGAACTGCCTTCACATGTACATACAGTCCTATGAAGACAATAGCTTGGTTAAAGTAATACTAACCAGCGTGACCATATAGGGCATTTCAGTGGATTAATAGGGAAGTGTATAAAATTAAAGATCCTGTCTGAGTAGTCCACTCATAAAAGTTAATATACAGTTTTTAAAATTATTTGTGCTAGGTGGAAATTTACACTTCAACTGCATGTTTTAAATAGTAAAATGTATATGCATGTTGTATGTCAATATTTACTTAAATATACAGTGGGGCAAAAAAGTATTTAGTCAGCCACCGATTGTGCAAGTTCCCCCACTTAAAAGGATGACAGAGGTCAGTAATTTGCACCAGAGGTACACTTCAACTGTGAGAGACAGAATGTGAAAAAAAAAATCCATGAATCTACATGGTAGGATTTGTAAAGAATTTATTCGTAAATCAGGGTGGAAAATAAGTATTTGGTCACCTCAAACAAGGAAAATCTCTGGCTCTCACAGACCTGTAACGTCTTCTGTAAGAAGCTTTTCTGTCCCCCACTCGTTACCTGTATGAATGGCACCTGTTTGAACTCATCATCTGTATAAAAGACACCTGTCCACAGCCTCAAACAGTCAGACTCCAAACTCCGCCATGGCCATGACCAAAGAGCTTTCGAAGGACACCAGGAAAAGTATTGTAGACCTGCACCAGACTGGGAAGAGTGAATCTACAATAGGCAAGCAGCTTGGTGTGAAAAAATCAACTGTGGGAGCAATCATCAGAAAATGGAAGACATACAAGACCACTGATAATCTCCCTCGATCTGGGGCTCCACGCAAGATCCCATCCCGTGGGGTCAAAATGATCATGAGAACGGTGAGCAAAGATCCCAGAACCACACGGGGGGACCTGGTGAATGACCTGCAGAGAGCTGGGACCAAAGTAACAGAGGTCACCATCAGTAACACACTACAACGGCAGGGAATCAAATCCCGCAGTGCCAGACGTGTTCCGCTGCTGAAGCCAGTGCATGTCCAGGCCCGTCTGAAGTTTGCCACAGAGCACATGGATGATACAGCAGAGGATTGGGAGAATGTCATGTGGTCAGATGAAACCAAAGTAGAACTTTTTGGTATAAACTCAACTCGTCGTGTTTGGAGGAGGAAGAATACTGAGTTGCATCCCAAGAACACCATACCTACTGTGAAGCATGGGGGTGGAAACATCATGCTATGGGGCTGTTTTTCTGCCAAGGGGACAGGACGACTGATCCGTGTTAAGGACAGAATGAATGGGGCCATGTATCGTGAGATTTTGAGCCAAAACCTCCTTCCATCAGTGAGAACTTTGAAGATGAAACGAGGCTGGGTCTTCCAACATGACAATGATCCAAAACACACCGCCCAGGCAACAAAGGAGTGGCTCCGTAAGAAGCATTTGAAAGTCCTGGAGTGGCCTAGCCAGTCTCCAGACCTCAACCCCATAGAAAATCTGTGGCGGGAGTTGAAAGTCCGTGTTGCTCGGCGACAGCCCCAAAACATCACTGCTCTCGAGAAGATCTGCATGGAGGAATGGGCCAAAATACCAGCTACTGTGTGTGCAAACCTGGTAAAGACCTATAGTAAACGTTTGACCTCTGTTATTGCCAACAAAGGTTATGTTACAAAGTATTGAGTTGTATTTTTGTTATTGACCAAATACTTATTTTCCACCCTGATTTACGAATAAATTCTTTACAAATCCTACCATGTGGATTCATGGATTTTTTTTTTTTCACATTCTGTCTCTCACAGTTGAAGTGTACCTCTGGTGCAAATTACTGACCTCTGTCATCATTTTAGGTGGGGGAACTTGCACAATCGGTGGCTGACTAAATACTTTTTTGCCCCACTGTAAATATTAAAGCATTTTTAGTTATTAGGGTTATTATTAAACCAGACATGATGACATGATATGTTAGTACTTCCTGTAATAAACCAAAGCACTTAGCATTAGTGATATCTATTTTAACTCTCTTTTATTCATCCTACTAGGAGTAGGCCTTCTTAAGGCTGACCTAAATATGCACAGGTGTCATTTATCACTCAGGAATCTCTATAATGCTGAATGCTGAGCATCATCTCTGTCATTAATGCCTCAAACCTGCAGGTTCACCCGCAGTGCAAAATGTTGTGAAATCTACCAAGTGTTCTGATGCTGCTCAAAAAACTGCATTTGACCTCTGAACTTTGAGCACTTGTTTCAGTTACTTGTGGAATTTTATTACTGTGGCTATTTTTACATTTCCCATCACAAAGTGTTTTTTCTTATTGTATGAATAAACTAGTGAGTGCTGGTGTTATTGATTAACTGCCACTACAAAAATGTCAATCCTTACCGGACAACATGTTACACTGTACACATTTTTTTGTAGCACTGAAAACTTAAATTATCTGCCTGTATGATGATGATGATGTGTGCATACTGCTGCTGTAACTACACATCTGACAGAGTTTTTGCAAGTGAAGAGTGTTACCTTTTCTGAGTAAAATGTTACCACAAGAAATACACAATCGTGCAATGTTTACTGTTCAGCTTTTTCTGACACGGTAAGCCTTTACCAAACATATACAAAAAGCAGAAGTAGCTGCCTTGCGACGTCCAAATATTGACACTGTTATAGAAAGATGCTCGAGTATGTTCATGAGCACAACATGAAGTAATTTTTATGTTGAAATAGCATTTCCTCACATGCGGTCAGTTATTCGTGGATGAGGCCCACACTCTGACAGATTCTCCACATTTTATGGTCTCCAGCCTTTGCGCTGTGTGGGTATTATAACAGCAGGGAGAGCAGCTGCATAGCCTTGAAGCCGAGACTAGTAACCCCTAAGCCAGGATATCATAGCAATCATAACAGCAGAGAACAGAAGTATGAAAGCAAATGCAAAGAAAGGCCTAAATGTAAAACAAACACGGAACGTTATTGAATTACTGTTCTTGCCATCGCTGCAAATTGACTTTCTGCTTCCTAAAAGCCTGTAACGACTTAATGACACACCCTCAGCCTGAAACGTTTTATGGGATTTGGGTCATTAAGGTAAGTGACAAGTGCAGCGTTGGAAGCTTGACTAATTCAAGGGGAATAAAATCCCTCCTGTCATTATGTGCACCACTTGTATTGATCCACTTGAAAAAGCTCAGAATGAGTTGTTGAAAATGTTTAATTCTTTCTCTGAAAAAGCAGATTTTTGAAACCCAGTGGACTGACAGGTTTGTGTACTGGGACTAATTTGTTCCTAAAAAACAGGAGTCTACTATATTCAGGCCTTGTGGACCTGCTCTGCTTGCATGAAAACAAGCTCGTACGGTTCCTTTACGAATACATTTTTGGAAACAATCAACGCATAAATTTGTAAATTAGACACAACAGGAACACTAAACTCTTCCATCTGGGAAGCTTGAGAAACATTTCTGCTTTACTACACCTGCACCACAAATGTGCTGTGTGAAGAGGAGTATCTCATGGTACAAAATATGTCATTTTTGTCCTTGGCATATAATTAAAGATAAAAAAAAAAACCTGACATCATCATTTGGGAAAGTACTGTGGTTCTTAACAAATAATAAGTGGACTCTCCCTGAAAACAAAAATGTGGCGACAGCTCTGATGATATTGGATTAATCCTGAGCATGCTGCCTTTAGTTTCACGGCTGAAACTTTGATTATTTATGCTATAAATCCTGCTGCTGTGTGATGTTACAGCTCTTTGGTAAAGAGCAATTATTCAGGGCTGTATGCAGCTGGCATTGCTGTAAAGGGGATAGAGCAGATTGTACTACAGCTGCAGGGTGCTCCATCCCAAATTAACCTAGTGCCATTACTGATGACATATGTGCTTGGGCTGCTGTTTTTCACTAAGACCACAGAATATAAAGTAGTTTTGAGATCTAAAAGGTTAATCCAGTGCAGCAGTTTTGTGAGCTTGCATTCTTTCTAATGGCCAGCAGGGGGCAACTCGTGTAGTTGGTTAAAAGAAAAGCAGGTTATACAGAATTTATTATTTTGACATTAATGAAAGCAACTTTTGCAAATTGCAAGACGGTCACCCAATAGCATATGCTCCAAAGACACTTACCCGGACAGAGGTTAATTATGCACAGATTGAGAAACAACTCTTTGCAGTGTTGTTCAGATGCAGACGTTTCCACACCTACATATACTGCAAAAGAGTCGTTGTCGAGTCAGACCACAAGCCATGGAGCACATACTGAAGAAGCCAATCTCTGTAGCTCCGGCTCATCTGCAGTGCATGCTTTTACAGCTGCAGAGATATGGCATAGAGATTGTGCCAGATTTCTGGAATTTCAGAGACGAAATTTTGCACTACCATAGCATCATCTTCAAAGGTGACAAAAACATAGTGCCAACAGCCCTGAGAAACAATATGCTGGAGAGAATCCACATTGGGCACATCGGGATCGAGTGTAGTGAGCAGGGAGCTAGGGATGCCCTCTTTTGGCCAGGCATGGGCAAAGACATTGCTACCACAGTGTAGAACTGTTCTATATGTCAGTAAAGGTGTGCAACGAACCCTAAAGAACCTCTCATTCCACCTCTCATGCCTGAGAGACCATGGCAGGCCGTGGCCTCAGACCTCTTCACCTGGCGCGGACGAGACTACATAGTAGCTGTAGACTATTACAGCCGCTACTTTGAGCTCGAAAGGCTATTCTCCACTACTGCAGGGTCAGTCATCAAAAAGCTCAAGGCTATATTTGCCAGACATGGTATACCAGAGAGGCTTATTTCAAATAATGGCCCACAGTACAGTTCTCGAGAGTTCAAGGACTTCGCAGTCACATGGGACTTTGTCCACATAACCTCAAGCCCTTTGCATCCACAAAGCAACGGCCTCGCCGAAAGAACAGTCAGATGAACCGAATCAGTTCTGGATAAAGCTCATGCTCAGTGAAAACTACATAATAATTTCACAATCTTCTAACGTGGCATAAGATAATATAATAATCTCACAATTCCCCCTTTGACCTCTTTTTAAAGAGATCACTTACACCTCGCAATCCAGTGTTGCAGGGTTCATTTCTTCTTCAGGTGATTCTCCGCTCCTCTTCTTTCTTCGACCTCAGGGGTTAGACCACCCTTCAGTCGTTGCACAGATCAGGGGATTATTCTGCCCCGATTTTCAAACAACGATCTGTGTATTCTTGGGTCACAGCTGTGTCCCCCTTTTTACCAAGAGCCTCTCGAACCTCGTTGGTCTGGTGTTCCTTAATTTTCGCCAATCCCCTCGTGTTTATTGCTGTGCTTATGGGATCCATCCTCTTGAGGTGACTAGCCGGAGCCCAAACGCTATGACACTTCACCCCAGTTGCTGTCTTGGCAGTCTCCACGTCTATCTCTGCTGCGAAGGATCTCCGTGACCTCGTCTGGTGTCTGTTCCTTTCTCTTTAAGGCAGAAAACCAAAACACCTTTCTTCCTAGCCCTAATAATCTAATGTTGTTATCCATTGTTCCTCTAGTGATTCAAAATTGGTTTAGCGTATCATGTTTGGGACTCTCTGTCCCAGAGAATTATTCTACACATAATCTATGTGTGTGTAAGCGTGTTTGCATCCTCTGCACTCAAAGTCAATACCTACAATATATCAGTCCAGACCGTCACGCCGAACGAAGCTTATGACCTTCAAAAGACTGAGTGCCAACTCTTATGAGCACATTTGCAATGTGTGTATGAAATTAATTATAGCCACTTCGTTTAGTAAAAGAAATCAAAAACAAATTAACCATTTTTAATTCTAACATTTGCCCCCCTTTTCACAAAAATCGTGTGTTTCTTTCAGCCTGCCTTCCCACAGTTTCCTCTCCAGTGCGATACTCAGCTCCTCATGAACACAGGCATTTTGTCTTCTAAACACTATTCAGTTTATTTCAATCATTAACGCTTAAACATGAAAATAATGCTTCTCACTGGCTCTCTAGAAAAAGTCTGGCAACTTTTGGGTCATTGTAAGCTTAAGTTTTACCATACCTAAATTATTAAACACACAAATAAAGTCATAAAATGTTCATACAACCATTGTTTGATGTTAAAACTCAACTTCCCCCTTTTTGACACACTCCCATGTGTCAATTCATCGGAGCTAGAAAATTAAAAGAAAAGGTTAGTGACATCATATCTCAGAAAACATCATAAACACTCCTCTCCAGTATCGTTGCTCCAGCCCTGCCATCCTGTGTTGGGGAATGAAATCAGTTTAGTTATTATGTTAAATCTGTTAAACTCCTGGCCCCACCCTGAGCCTGCGTCTGCAGAACTGCCTAGAAACAACACCTGTATTAAGATGAACTTCACATTTGTCACTCAGTTTTTCCCCCACTGTCTTTCCCTCACTATTTTCACTCTGTTAATTAGAGTGCTTAAACATGAAGTAGACTGCGTCCACAACAAGTCAATACAGCTGTAAATGTGGCCAATTATCAATCTATTACCAATCAATAACAAAAAATAGCTTTTATTTTATGCATGCTTTAGTCAAGCACTCACCCAGAGGACCTTCAATCCCAGAAAATTCCTTCTCCTCATTTAATAAAGTCTGTCATCCTTCCATGCCCTGGTAACTGGGCCATCCAGAGCTGTATCCATCCATCCATCCATCCATCTTCATCCGCTTATCCGAGGTCGGGTCGCGGGGGTAGCAGCCAAAGCAGAGCTGTATCATTTTGAAATATACATACAACAAGTCAAACCACACCTTGGTCACACCAACCCTTTCTCCACCCTGAGGATGTCCAACGCCATCCCAGTCTGGACTGTCAAAGGTGACTTTAACGCTAACTTTTCCGACAGTCCTGTTTATTGCATTACGTGGTCAGATTAGCTAATGTCTGCACATTAGAATAAACATAATTAACATAACTGGGTGTTATTTCACACACAGTTATAGATTCCAAACCTCCATCCTTATATGGTTTGCCAAATTATGGTTATCCAGAGCTCCCTTCTGTCTTTAAGTTTTGGAGAAATTTTATGTTTGGTGTGAAATTTTAAGAATTTGACCATAAGTAAAATTGATGGTGTTATCACCCCCATCGGGGCTTACCTTTCCCACTTCTGGTGATATTCCTCCCTCGAACATTTGTAATTACCCTCCTTTATGCGTGAAAACTGGTGGTGTGGTCAAGCAGGTGCTATAGAAAACAAAAGCTCAGGACAGAACAGTTATCAGTCATATGCTTCATACAGAATTGGCCTATATTTGATTTCATATTGATCCTCTGAGTGTAATCATACATTTTGATTTGAATTTATCAAAACTAAACACAATAGGTTTTTCTTTCTTTACTTTGCTCTTGTTCTTTTGCAGTAGCACATCCTAGCACATGTGCCTGTCGGTTCTATTCTACTTTTTAAATTATTGACTATTTCAAGGGAGAACCTAAATCACGTGGACCAGTGTTTGTTATTACATATCTCTATTTTGAATGTGACAAGTCTACCATTCCCCTGTTATTCATAGATGTTGTTAAAGTTTTGACTATTTTCCTCTATAAAATTTAATTGACTTTTTACAGTGGCCTGCTGGTTAATAGTAACATATTCCAGTCATGAGTGAAATCAAACCTTTTCTCCACTGTAGCATTTGGCATTCCCAACAATATAATGTGATACCTTAATCAAAACACAGCTAATAAAACACAGTTTTCTTAATGCAAACATCAGTAACTCAAAATTAGCAACCAAAGGGTTCAGTCTGCATCTCCACACTCTCATGTGAAGCTACAGTCTCCCCCTCCAGTCTCCATCTGTTGCAGGCTGGGTGAATTGTTGCTCAACATTTACTAATCCTCAGTGCAGTTTTTGTCTCAGTATCAAGTCAGTCAAAACTTTTAGTCTACATCGTCAGTCCACCACAGTCCAGTCACACACATTCATCCACACACATTCACACCAGATGTTGCTGATAACGGAGTCTCTCGCTCAACCTATTCGAGCATCCATCACCAGCAAAGTGACGTCATAATTTTAAAGGAAAACAATTCCTTGTTTTTTGCACTGGATTGACTCGTGCAATCCTTTCAGACTCAGGACTATCTCATGTGATCAGTGTCCCATATAAGTGAATTTCTCCAAAGCCCATTACAATCATGGAGAAGCGCACTTTGCAACTGTTTCCAGTAAGAATATTTCAGAGCACTTTAAATTTCAATCTTTCAGGCCTGGTTTAAAGAGCTGATTGTTAAATCATGAACTCACAAAATATCACAACAACAACAACAACAACAATCTTTATTTATAGAGCACATTAAAAGCCAGGGGCATGCCAAAGTGCTTTACA
Organism: Mchenga conophoros; assembly: GCF_057382185.1. NCBI lineage: Eukaryota > Metazoa > Chordata > Actinopteri > Cichliformes > Cichlidae > Mchenga > Mchenga conophoros. Next base: position 21,370,855 of record NC_140540.1, read on the forward strand.
TGAAACAATAAAACAATAAAATGATTTACACTAAAACATCAGAATCATATAGGTGTGGGATTATGTTCACAGGTAAAAACCACTAATAGGAACAGTCAATAGCACACAGCTGTAGCAAAGAAGAACTGTACCATCATACACAGTGATAGAGGACATAGGCAACGCAACAATAAAATAATAAAATAATTAAGACTATAACGTCAGAGTCATATAAGTGTGAGATTATGTTCACAGGTAAAAACCACTAATAAGAATAAACTATAGCACACAGCTAAAGCAGAGTAAAGCTGTAAAGCTGAACCATCAAACACAGTGATGGAAAACATTGACAGCACAGGACAACGCAAAACAACCAGACACATTAGAACATTAGAACAACTCACTAGAAGCAAGGCGAGAATTTAACTGGTAGAAAAAGCAAGTTCAAACAGATATGTTTTAAGCCGTGATTTAAAAGATTGAATAGAATCAGACGCCCGGATGCCAATCGGGAGACTGTTCCACAGCTCAGGTGCAGCTAGAGCGAACGCTCGATCACCTCTAGACTTCAAGCGAGATCTGGGCTGAACCAACAATGACTGTGAGGAAGATCTTAAGGCCCTCGTAGGAAGATATGAATTTAAGAGTTCCTTAAGATAACTTGGCCCTGTGTTATTGGTAATTTTAAAAGTAAAGGTGGATCCACCGGTGGATCACACCTCTCAAATGTTCTTATCTCAGTGCACTGTAACAAAAGCAAAACAGACGTAACCAATAAAATACTAATAAAATAACAAATAGTCGGGACAGTTCTAGACATGTCCAAACATAAAATCATCTCTCTCTCTCTTAGAGAAAGAACACAGTCCAAACCTCACTGATAAAATCAACCTAGTGCTAAGCAAAACCCCAAAATCAACCACAGGAAAGTTTTGCTTCCTCCCGGGACAATATTGTGTGGGAATGAGAACCTCAGGTACCGTAGCACCTTTTGTTCCTCCTTGAATTAAGTCTCAATCACAGAAAATGCGGCGCTCCGATATAAAACGTACACTATTAGTTCATCATTTTCACTCTGTACCACTGCTCCTCATCAGGCTGTGTGAAGCACAGTAAACAATTCAGTCAAGGCCTTGAGCCATAAACAGACATCACACTGTGATGTCTGTTTATGGCTATGAAAACATAGACATTGTTTTCATAACCAAACTGTTTTAGACCTTGTTCCTTAAATCTACATAAATGCCCTCTGGGTGACATAAAACACATTTAACCAATAAGTAATCAATGGCTTCTTATAACAAATTCTGTATTTGGATGTTTGTGTGCAGCCTTTTGCATATCAGCATAAGCATTTGTTAGCAAAGCATTCTTCCTTGCATCAGCATGTGTGTGTGTGTGTGTGTGTGTGTGTGTGTGTGTGTGTGTGTGTGTGTGTGTGTGTGTGTGACTATTGGCGTCTTTCCCGTTCGTGTGTGGACCCCCGGAGCCCGAGCATGAGGGTGGGAATGGATGTTTGTATATGTGTCTGCCTGTATTTCTGTGTCTATATGTCAGGTTGGGTGTCAGGCGCCACCTCTCTGGGGACATCTTAGGCCCTCCAAGGTTTGGAGGCCTATCTCCCCCTACCACCACTTCCCCTGCCAGTGGCGGACTCCCTCAGACATCGGTGCGTTGGTGGTTCTTTGTGTCTGGGGATGGGCGTCCAGGTACACACCGGCTCACTCCTTGGCGGCCGCTTATCGGGGCCTGGAGCCTGGGGCTCGCTCGGGCCACTTCGGAGGTGGGGTGCCCCCGGCCTGTCGGCCTGGGGCTCGGTCACTCAGGCACGGCTGGCTGCCGGCGGAGCTCACGGGCGCGTCACTGCAACTCCCCCTGGCTTCTGCTCCGCGGCTGCTGAGTGAGCCCTCATCTGGGACTCTCCTCAGCTCTTTCTGGGTCAGTGGCGCGGCTGGAGTGTTCACGCACATCTTCAACCTTTCCCTCTCTCTGTCTGTAGTCCCAGCCTGCTTCAAAATGGCCACCATCGTCCCTGTACCCAAATCCTCCACCATCTCCTCATTGAACGACTGGCGACCTGTAGCCCTGACCCCCATCGTAAGCAAATGCTTCGAGAAGCTGGTCAGGGACTTCATCTGCTCTGCACTACCCGACTCACTGGACCCTCTACAGTTTGCATACCGCCACAACAGGTCCACTGATGATGCCATAGCCCTGACACTACACACTGCCCTGTCACACCTGGAGAAGAGAGACACGTGTAGTGGCTATCTTTGTTTCTTCTTGGAGTTCTCTATTTCTCTTATATCTAAAATAAGAGTCTGGATGGACAAGAGGCTGTTTTACGCGTCGGTTTGTGCAACAACGACGGTAAAACCATCGTGTCGCTCCGCCATTCGCTTACTTTATTTCTCACAAAACTTTCACAACAAAAGCACCATATCCTTTTCAGGCTTTTCAAAATAAAACATGTAATAACTATAAATGGCGCTAACATTCCGGCCCCTAATTGTTACTGCTAAGGCATAACAATTACATATTAACACAATAGAGCATCATTTAATATCAACACTCATAATCTAACTGGCTTAACCAAACATTATATGAAACATAAGTCATATGTGTTGAACATATATCTGTTACACATGAGGCTGATATTCAAACTGTTGCCTCCATTTCAAGCAACAAACATAACTTGTCGATAGGCCTCTCCAAAACGCTAGTTTTGGTTTTAACAAACACACTTCTGACAAGTCCATGTGAGTCTGGAACTGTTCTCTCAACCTTTCCCATTAACCAGGAACTTCTTGGTGCACTGTCATCAACTATGAGAACAACATCTCCTGGTCTCAGATTTCTCCTAGTCACTAACCACTTCTGTCTTTCTTGTAGAAGCGGCAAATACTCTTTAGTCCAACGCTTCCAAAAAATGTCTGACAGGTACTGCACCTGTCTCCACCTTTTTTTTGCATACAAGTCCTCTCTTTGAAACAATCCAGGTGGCAGTACTGGCTGCCCTTTAAGAAGAAGTAGATGATTAGGTGTAAGTGCGTCTAAATCATTGGGGTCATTAGACGCTCTTGTTATTGGCCTGCCGTTGACAATTGCTTCAACTTCACATAGCAATGTCCGCAAGCATTCATCATCCAGAGGTTGCTGCTTTAGGATCTGGTTAAGAATTCTTCTAACTGAGCGAATTTGTCTCTCCCAGATTCCTCCAAAATGTGACCCTGCTGGGGGGTTAAATATCCAGGTGATGCCCTTTTGCATGAGCATTTCTGAGATTTTTGAATGATTCCATCCCTTGATTGCTTCACGCATTTCCCTTTCTGCACCCACAAGGTTAGTGCCATTGTCTGATCTCATGACAGACACTTGACCTCGTCTTGCAATAAACCTCCTGAATGCATTTATGCAAGAATCAGTCTCAAGTGAGTGGGCAACTTCTATGTGTATTGCTCTAACAGCAAGACATGTAAACAATACACCATATCGCTTAACTCTGCTGCGCCCATGCTTGACCTCAAAAGGTCCAAAATAGTCTACGCCCACATTTGTGAATGGAGGTTTGTCAGGAATCAGGCGATCTTGTGGCAAGTTTGCCATTCTTTGTTCACCAGGTTTCGCAGATGTCCTTCTACATGTTACACACTTTGACAGGATCTTTCTTATTGCTGAATCTGCCTGTGGAATCCAGAATCTTTCTCTCAGCCTGGATAATATGTAATTCCTTCCTCCATGGCCTGTTTCTTGGTGAATGTGTCTCAGAATCAAAGTAGAAACATGATGACCTTTAGGGAGAATCACTTGATGCTTAACATCGGCTGGTAGTGCAGACTCATGCAACCTACCGCCAACCCTTAAAACTCCATCCTGGACAAAAGGATCCAGCTTCACAATGTGACTGCTCCTTTTAAGCTTGTCACCCTTTTGAAGACTTGCAATTTCTTCTGCGAAGCTTTGATTTTGACAAAACTTAACAATCTCAGTTTCTCCCTTTGCAACATCTGCAGTGGTAAGTGAAGATCCCTTAATACATGTTTTGAACTGCTGCATTTGACCTGCAACCCTTTCAGATTTCCTTTTACTGCTGTCACAGCCACTTGCTTGTGACGTGAGAAGCTTCCGATGCGCACTTAACCTGCCAAGCAGCTGCTTGAATGTAAGTATCCAGGAAACTGCCTTTTTTAGACGGTACCAGTCTGAATAGTGAGAGATCAGTTTGTTCACTGGATTTTCATGTAATTTTGTAACATCCACACTCATCACCTCTTTGACTTCGACATCATTTTTTGGTATTTCTTTAATGTCCGGTGGAATTGGCCAGTTTTTCTTATCTTTTGTCAAAAACTCTGGCCCAGCAATCCAGTTTGAACACTTCATGAATGTCTCTGTGTTCATTCCTCTTGAAGCGTGGTCAGCAGGGTTTAATTCAGAGTTTACATACATCCACTGACTTGGTTTTGTGTTGTCTCTAATAAGTGACACTCTATTTGCTACAAATGTCTTAAATCTGATGTTCTCGCTGGAAATGTACTTCAAAACAGTGCTACTGTCAGACCAAAACACAGATTCTTCTTGTGGCATTTGCAGCTCCTTTCTCATGAGCTTGTCCATTTTTACAGCAACTGCAGCTGCTGTCAACTCCAGACGTGGAATTGTTATCTGCTTCAGAGGAGACACTCTGGACTTGCCCATAATGAATGAGCAGTGAGTTTCTCTTTTCTGGTTTGTGATACGGAGGTAAGTAACGACTCCGTAACCTCTCTCACTGGCATCAGCGAAGTGGTGCAATTGTGTAGATATGACCACTCCAAATCCAGCAGGTTTCAAACACCTGTTGACGGTAAAGCCATGAAGTTTTGAAAGCTCTGAATGCCAAACTTGTGACCTTTGAGCCAGTTCAGCTGGGATTTCCTCATCCCATGAAATCTTCCTGCCACATAGCTCTCGCAGGATGATTTTTGCTGTCAGAATGACAGGAGACAAAAAACCCAATGGGTCATATATTGCACTTACAAATGAGAGGATGCCTCGCCTAGTCTTTGGCACAGGTTTTTCAGTTATCCTGATCTTGAATACATCTGTCTCTGTGCACCAGTTCACTCCTAGGACTCTTTCCTCTGGTAGTGCATCATGTCTCAAATCCAAATCTTTCATCTCTTTTGCTCTTTCCTTTTCAGGAATGGAAGCAAGGACAACTCTGCTGTTGCTCATCCACTTTGTTAAGTGAAATCCTCCACTCTCACACAATGCAGTCAGGTCCCTGACCATAGTACATGCCTCTGTTTCATCTGAAACTGACAGAAGACAATCATCTACATAAAAGTTGTTCAGAACAGCATTAACTGCTGCTAGTGGCATTTTTTCTTTAGCATCTTCTGCTGCCTTTTTTAGTGCATAGTTTGCACAGCTTGGGGAGGATGTTGCCCCAAACAAGTGCACCATCATTTTGTATTCTTGCAGAGGTTCATTCAAGTTCCCATTTGGCCACCAGAGAAAACGCAAAAGATCACTGTCCTCTGGAGGTACTCGCACCTGGTGATACATAGCTTCTATGTCTGACATCAAGGCAATGTGATCCCACCTAAACCTTGTTAGTACCCCAATCAGTGTGTTCGTTAGGTCTGGCCCTTGCAAGAGTTCTTCGTTCAGTGATTTCCCTTGAAAGGATGCTGCACAGTCAAAAACTACACAGAGTTTTCTTTTCTGAGGGTGGTACACCCCATGGTGTGGTATGTACCAAACTCTCTCATTTTCAGGGGTAGTCTTTGTGTTTGGTACCTGAACTGCGTAGCCTTTATTCAGCAAGTCAGACATGAAGCTCTGATACTCCTCGTGAAACTCTGTGTTTCTGATTAATTTTCTTTTCAGATTCTCTGCCCTCTGCATTACTGCACTGCGGTTGTTTGGCATTTTGACAGCTTTGTTTCTCAAAGGAAGACCTATGCTATAATGACCATTAATCCTTTCAGCTGTGCCATTGACAGAATCCATAAACATGATGTCTTCTCGTGACATTTCCTGTTTTTCCTCAGAAGCTTTCTCTGGAAAATCATAGTTGAGCTGTTGCATCAAAAGATTCTCAACATTAGTGATAGAGATGCGATTTACTGAAACACTCAGCTCTCTGTCAGAAGGAGTAGAGCAAGAATCTCTCTTGAGAGGGCCATTGATAACCCAACCCAGGACTGTTCGAACAGCATATGGACCGTTATCGTTACTATGAATAATCTCCCATGGTTCCATAGCCTTGTGCACATCACATCCTATCAAAAGTCCAATGTCTGCGTCTGAATGTGGGAACTTGATTTGCCGAAGATGTGGCCACCTTTTTAAATCATCCTGTGTAGGGATGTTCTCTCTAGACACTGGAATGTCTGCATGAGTGTAAATGTCAGGAAGATCTATATAGGTGTTCTCATTTAAACCACACACTTCTAATCCTGACAGGTGGTAACTTGTCACCATCTTTTCTTGTCCCATTGTGCGAAGCATGAATTTTGTCTTCTTACCTTCTACACCCAGTTGTCTCATCAGTTTTTCTGAACAAAACGTGGCTTGGCTCCCATTGTCCATGAATGCATAAGTCTCAATCAACTTATTGCCTTTCTTCAACTTAACCCACACAGGAACGATCGATAACACATGAATGCCTTTTCCGGCCCCCGTGGCTCCACAAATTCTGCCTGAAGTGTGTGTTTCATCACTTGTTGTGGGAATGTCTGAGACATTTCTCTGGATGCAATCGTCTGCCTTACTGTCCTCCTCCTTTGTCCAATGAAGCATACTTGGATGTCTCTTAGAGCAGTACTCACACAATGATCTTTTCTTACAGTCCTTACTCAGATGACCTTGTGTCAGACATGCAAAGCACAGACCCTTTGCTTTAAGGAACTCTAGTCTTTCTTTGTAAGGCTGGTTTCTGACCTTTTGACATTCTGCCAGTGTATGGAGTTTTTCACAGTATATGCATGGTTTCTGGAAGGCATTGCTAGTGTGACAAGAAGCACTTTTATTAATTTCAGGTGACCTTTCATTTGCAGCTTGTGTTACACTTGTAGCAAATGTGCTTCCCCTTTGCCTGGATGATCTAGTCATTCTCACATTTGCAGATGACTTTGCTTTGTCTTCAGCATCCTTAATGTCACCATACAAAGGATCTGCAGCTATTTTTGCTTGTCTGTTTATGAATCTAACCAGATCTGAGAACTTTGCTCTCCTTCCACTTGTTTCTTGAATGTCAAAAGCAGAGACTCTCCACATTTCTCTCATTTTGTATGGCAGTTTAGAGACAATAACTCTGAGGTTCGTGGGGATCTCCATCTCTTGCAGTTGACTGATGTCTTGCATTGCATTGTTACAACCAGTGAGAAACAGTGAATAGCTATGAAGAGCCTTTGCATCATCTGTTTTGATTTGTGGCCAATTGAATGCTCTGTTCATGTAGGCAGTTGCAATTTTCAGTTCATTACCATAATGACAAAACAGCAACTTCCTTGCCTCACTGTAGCCTTGTTGAGGATTCATGTGCTGACAACTTCTTACCAAATCTCTGGGCTCACCTCTGGTGAACTGTTCAAGGTAATATAACCTGTCACTGTCAGTTTTGTCATGAATTGTATGGTCAAAGGCTCTTGTAAATGGTATGAACTCAAGTGGATCACCACTAAAGATGGGAATGTCTCTTTGAGGCAAATGTGACAGTCTATGTTGTTTGACTAACATCTCAGTGATATCATTTTGTTTCAACATGACTTCACATAGATTCATTGGAATAACACTGGCATCAGTTTGGTGCAAGTCATCTTCTTGTTTTACACTGTGACTGTTTACCTTTGAATGCCCATCATGTTCACCTTGTACCTTTGGCTCTTGGAAGCTGAAGTGCTTAACAGCTGATTCACACTGTTCCACATCATTTTTACAGCTGTCATATTCACAGTCCTCTAACACTTTTATTTTGGCTGTAGAAGCAGCAATAGCTGTCTCGATCTCAAGCTGTTCTCTTCTTGCTTTTAACTTACATTCTTCAATGTCCAAGGCTTGTCTCTGTTTCAAGGATGCGGCTCGTGCGAGCAGAGCAGCGCGCTCTGCTTCTTCTTTCTGCCGTACAGATGATACCGAAGAAGCTCTGGACGATCTTGATGAGCGGCTACTGACTGAGCTTCTTCCAATGCTGGTACCTGATTTCTTTGCAGTTAGTCTAGCAGTCACTGACACGCTGTCATCTGGGCTCACGTCGTCGTGATGCTGATGTCTTGTTACGATGATCCATTTCTCAACTTCAGTCATAAACGCACTGAACTGCTCCTTTTTTGGATTGAACCAGAGCATCTGGTCCACATTCCTTTCATCTTCTGGCAACAGTGACAGTACATCATCATTTGCCCGTAAGAATTCTTCATGCAGCTTTGAAAAGTTACTTAAATGTTCATCAACAATGTCAAGGCTTTCATTCTCTTTCATCAGTCCACTAATTTTATTCATTTTTGAAGTTAATTGTGACAGCTTGGACCTTCTTGCGTTTATGTGCCTGCCGAGCTGTTCTTCCAAACCTCTTTCGGTGTACTTTTGCGCCCTCTTGTGGCCAGTCCCGCTACTGCAGCTCTGTGCCCTGGGCCTGCAACCTTGCGGGTCTTTATCTGCCATCTCTGCCCCTTTTACACAACTTCTTATTCAACAAGTGTTCATGAAACAAAATGGTCTATGACACAAAGCTGAGGCTTTCGTAGTTAGTGTCATCTTCTTAAGACCAAAAACACTGTCACTGACTTATTTGTAAGAAGTTGAGAATCGCAATTGTTCAGTTTTAACACGACTTGTAGCTTAGCAGCATATCATAGTCCAAAACTTTATCCATGAAAGCTTATTTCTTCTTTTCTTAGATTCTTCATGCATACAGCTCTGTGCACTTAACTGACTTGCTGTATCAAACTTTGCACGATCTCATAGCGATGCAGTCGTCTTGCTCGGGAGCATGATGGTTTTACTTAATGTAGTGGCTATCTTTGTTTCTTCTTGGAGTTCTCTATTTCTCTTATATCTAAAATAAGAGTCTGGATGGACAAGAGGCTGTTTTACGCGTCGGTTTGTGCAACAACGACGGTAAAACCATCGTGTCGCTCCGCCATTCGCTTACTTTATTTCTCACAAAACTTTCACAACAAAAGCACCATATCCTTTTCAGGCTTTTCAAAATAAAACATGTAATAACTATAAATGGCGCTAACAACACGTATGTGAGGATGCTGTTTGTAGATTACAGCTCAGCATTCAATACCATCGTTCCCTCGAAGCTGGACAGGAAACTGCAGGATCTAGGACTGAGCAGCTCCCTCTGCAGCTGGATCCTTAGCTTCCTGTCTGACAGACGCCAGGTGGTCAGACTGGGCAGCATCACCTCATCCCCCATCACACTGAACACTGGTGCTCCACAGGGGTGTGTACTGAGCCCTCTCCTGTACTCACTCTACACCTACGACTGCACAGCCACTAACAGCTCCAACATCATTGTGAAGTTTGCGGACGACACTACAGTGGTGGGTCTTATCACCAACGGTGATGAGACGGCTTACAGGGAGGAGGTCAGCGCCCTGACCCACTGGTGTCAAGACAACCATCTCACCCTCAACGTCGCAAAGACAAAGGAGTTGATAGTGGACTTCCAGAGGTGCAGAGAAGTACACACCCCCATCACCATCAACGGCGCTGCTGTGGAGAGAGTGAGCAGCTTCCGGTTCCTTGGCGTACACCTGGCTGAGGATCTTACGTAGTCAGTACACACAAACAAAACAGTGAAGAAGGCGCAGCAGCGCCTCTTCTTTCTCAGGAGACTGAAAAGATTCGGCATGAGCCCCCGCATCCTCAGGACCTTCTATCGCTGTGCCATTGAGAGCATCCTCACTGGATGCATCACCACCTGGTATGGCAACAGCACCGCCTACAACTGCAAAGCTCTCCAGCGAGTAGTGCGGTGCTCTGAACGGATAATTGGAGGTGAGCTTCCCTCCCTCCAAGACATCTACAGGAAGCGCTGCCTGAGGAAAGCGGGGAGGATCATCATGGACTCCAGTCACCCCAGCCATAAACTGTTCAGACTGCTTCCATCAGGAAGGAGGTTCTGCAGCATCCGGTCCCGTACCAGCAGACTGAGAGACAGCTTTTTCCATCAGGCCATCAGACTGCTGAACACGTCATAGACACCTCAGCTTCACTACTGGAACTTCAACATTATGCACTCCACACTGTATATAAATGCCACTTGTTTTGCACATATTCAACTCTGTATTGTGTTTGCACATCTCTGTTGCTTGTGGGGCTCGCACACAAGAATTTCACTCGCATGTGCTGTGCCAGTGTGCCTGCACATGTGATGTGACAATAAAAAGTGATTTGATTTGATTTGATTTGTTGGTCTTCCTTGGTCTGTTGTGTTCTGGGGGCCTCTGGATGTCTGGAGTTTTGATCTCCTCCATACCTGCTTCATGCCCTGGAGGACGGGGCTGTGGCCCCCCCACACCCTCTAGCAGATCATTACATGAAGGAACCTTTTTTTTAAAAAAAACAAGCGCGTCCATGCTCACAGGTGTACACACGGGTGATCACACCCACAAACTACACCCTTTTTGGCTCCTACCTCAAAGCACACTGTGTTCTGTTGATCTTATGTGCTGCACAATAATGTTTAATATTTAGTATTTACTGTCATATTCCCATATATCATTGTGATGTTGTTTATTCTATTACTCCTCTTCTCTTCTGCTTTTCTTTTTTCTTTCTCAGCAGGTGATCCAGGTGATTGATATATGCTTTTTTTTCTTCTTTTTTTTCTTTTTCTGCTCATTCTTTTGGTTTTTGTCTTTTGCCCTTCTCCCCCGTCCCTCTTCTCAGCTGTTTCTCTTTCCCTCTTTCTTTCTCCCCTTCTTTCCCCCAGTCAAGTCTGTCCCGTATTCAGTAAGTGAAAATAAAATAAACAATAAAAGGTGAATCAAATGGACCATTACAGCAAGGCTGGGATGGTCAGTTTGGTAAAGTAAATCCGTTGGGCATCTTTCTTTGCCTTTAGACAACAATTCTGATGGCAAAAGAGCCAAACGGGACAGGCAAAAAAAAAAAAAAGAAAAAAAAAGAAAAACCTGTTAATGAATCTATTATTTCTAGACTGGATTATTGTACAAACAGGATGTCCTTCGTGCATGTGCAATGCTGATAGACAGAAGGCAGAAGTTAACCACAATTACAGCACAGGTGTCACAGGCTGTGTCCCAATTAAGAGACCGCACACTTGAAGTACGCATTTTGAGTGCGATTATGTCACAGCCACGCGACGACGGCTGTCCCAATTCGAAGTGTACTTCAAATGCATACTCCAAATACAGCGTCGATTTCCCCAAATATCAAGCGTGGTCCGGTGCACGCTTCGTGGTCCCATATATCCCACAATCCATAGCGCGGCGGTGGGTGTGGATAATTTTGCTGCAAAATACGGCAGAAGGGAGCGGCCGAAGAGTGAAAGTAAGTACTGAATATGATGTCACTTATTTATGTGTGAATGTTTAATAATGAAGAACATTAAAACATCACTGTTGGCCACATGTCGGCAAAGTTATGTGACATTAGTGATGTTTGTACTTTCAGCGTTAACTTGGTTTTTAAAGCCTCTACTTCAAAATATATATATAGTTGGCCCTAAACTTACAGAGAATGTGATGGTTTTATGGATAATTAAAGTCAGTCATATATCCACAAACACAACAAGCTGAAAGTGGGTGATGCTGCTCGGTTTGCAGTCCTGAATATCACGGCACAAGCAGGATCCACTGCACTGTTAATGTTAGCTATGTTATATTGCTGCCTCTGTTCGGTGGTGTCGAGCCAAACGGACTTTAACGTGTGTTTGAATGAGCTGAAAGAAAGATGCTTTAATCACAGGAGTCACACATGTGTCCACTGTACCATCTGGGAACTCTTCTTGTTTAGCACTCGTAATAACACAAACACTAAATCTTCCTTCTCTTGTGCTGTTTTGTAGCAGTGTCTACACCTGAGACTGTCACCTGTCTGTCTGTCCTGCACTCTCTCTCTCTCTGTTTCTTTCTCTCTGATTGTGTAATAAAAGTATGAACATGTATTTATAAGTTACACTTGTGTCCAGCTTTGTCCAGCCACTGGTAGGATTTCTGGATATCAGCCACCTCCTCTATCTGCCGGTGGTACATACCGTGCAGGGGCCTGTCCTTCCATGATGGTTCCTCGTCTCCCTCCTCTTTCTTGGGTTTCTGCTGCCTGAGGTATTCACTGAGCACTCGGTCAGTTGGGGCCATCTTCCCAATGTATTCTTGGATGTTCGTTGTCTCATCCTGGACTGTGGTGCTGACACTCACCAGTCCCCGGCCCCCTTCCTTCCACTTAGCGTACAGCCTCAGGGTGCTGGACTTGGGGTGAAACCCTCCATGCATGGTAAGGAGCTTTCTTGTCTTTATGTCAGTGGCTTCTATCTCCTCCTTTGGCCAGCCTATTACCCCAGCAGGGTACCTGATCACGGGCAGGGCGTACGTGTTGATGGCCCGGATCTTGTTCTTACCATTCAGCTGACTCCTCAGGACTTGCCTGACCCTCTGCAGGTACTTGGTGGTTGCAGCTTTTCTAGCGGCCTCTTCATGGTTCCCATTCGCCTGCGGGATCCCCAGGTACTTGTAACTGTCCTCTATGTCTGCAATGTTGCCTTCTGGTAGTTCAATCCCCTCAGTTCTGACTACCTTCCCTCTCTTTGTTACCATCCGACTACACTACTCCAGTCCGAACGACATTCCAATGTCATTGCTGTATAGCCTGGTAGT